>NC_089259.1:1239568-1549460 GCF_963930625.1 Muntiacus reevesi
TTGAACATCAATTCAGAGGTCAGAATGGAACAATCTAGTGGTAATTGGTGCATTGGCAGAAGTCTGTTAAAAAGAAGAAATAGAGGGAGCAGAGTCAAGGCAATGGTGAGGGAAGACATGGAGTTCATGTCTCTCCATGCCTAACATACTCACCAAATACTGGCAGGGAACCTCCCATGGCCAGGTTGATGAGAGGAGCGTCAGAGGCGACCAGAGATCGGGATTAAGGCCCTGTGGCAGGAGCACTGAGGCTGAACTGCTGGGGTAACAGAGAACCTCAGGCCTCAGGCAATGATGGTAAGTCAGAGTGAGGCATCCCAGAGGTTCACATCTCAACACCAAGGCCCAGCTCTACCCAACTGCCTGCAAATTCCACTGCTGGAAATCTCAGGCTTTGAGGTTCGTCCTAGTAAGACAGGAAAAAAGACCTAGAAAAAGAGAGAAAAAGAAAAGAGAGAAAAAGAAAAATGAAATGACCAAAAAAAGTTACAGATGAAGGAACAAGGTAAAAATCTATAAGACCAAATAAATGAGGAGGAAATAGGCAACCTATCTGAAAAATAATTTAAAGTAATGATATTAAAGAAGTTTTTAAATATCAAAAATAGAATGAAGAAAATGCAAGAAACGTTTAACAGACACCTAGAAGAAGTATAGAGTAAACAAACAATGATGACCAACACAATTACCAAAATGAAAAATACTCTAGACAGAGTCAATAGCAGAATAACTGGAGGAAAAGAATGGCAAAGTGAGCTGGAAGATAGAATGATAGAAATAACTCCTGAGGAGCAGAATAAAGAAAAAGGAATGAAAAGAATTGAGGAGAGCCTCAGAGACATTTGGGGCAATACCAAATGCACCAACATTCAAATTAGGGGTTCTAGAAGAAGAAGAGAAAAAGAAAGAGGATGAGAAAATATTTGAGGAGATTATACTCAAAAAAATCCATACATAAACAAGTGGGTAAACTTAAAAGCTTTTGCACAGCAAAGGAAACTATAAGCAAGGTGAAAAGACAACCCTCAGAATGGGAGAAAATGATAGCAAATGAAACAACTGACAAAGGATTAATTTCCAAAATATACAAGCAGCTCATACAATACCAGAAAAACAAACAACCCAATCAAAAAGTCGGGAAAAGACCTAAACTGACAAAGGATTAATTTCCAAAATATACAAGCAGCTCATACAATACCAGAAAAACAAACAACCTAATCAAAAAGTGGGGAAAAGACCTAAACAGACATTTCTCCAAAGAAGACATACAGATGACTAACAAACACATGAAAGATGCTCAACATTGCTCATTATTAGAGAAGTGCAAATCAAAACTACAGTGAGATATCACCTCACACCAGTCAGAATGGCCATCATCAAAAAGTCTATAAACAATAAATGCTGGAGAGGGTGTGGAGAAAAGGAAACTCTCTTGCACTGCTGGTGGGAATGTAAATTGATACAGCCACTGTGGAAGACGGTATGGAGAGTCCTTAAAAATCTAGGAATAAAACCACCATATGACCCAGCAATCCCACTCCTAGGCATTTACCTTGCGGAAACCAAAACTGAAAAAGACACATGTATCTCATTGTTCACTGCAGCACTATTTACAATAGCTGGAAAATGGGAGCAACCTAGATGTCCATTGACAGATAAATGGGTAAAGAAGTTGTGGTATATATATACAATGTAATATTACTCAGCCATAAAAAGGAATACATTTGAGTCAGTCCTAATGAGGTGGATGGGCCTAGAACCTATTATGCACAGTGAAGTAAATCAGAAAGCAAAAGATAAATATCATATTCTAACACATATATATGGAATCTAGAAAAATGGAAATGAAAAATTTATTTACAGGGCAGCAATGAAGAAACAGACATAGAGAATAGACTTATTTACATGGGGAGAGTGGAGGAGAGGGTGAGATGTATGGAAAGAGTAACATGAAAAGTTACACTACCATATGTAAATACGTAGCCAACAGGAATTTGCTGTGTGGCTCAGGAAATTCAAACAGGGGCTCTGTATCAACCTAGAGGGGTGAGATGGGGAGGGAGATGGGAGGGAGGTTCAAAAGGGATGAGATACATGTATAACTATGGCTGATTCATGTTGAGGTTTGACAGAAAAAAAAAATTCTGTAAAGCAATTATCCTTCAATAAAAAAATAAATAAATAAATTTTAAAAAAACAAAACAAAACAAAATTCTATACTATGGAAAAGGAAAGCCACACTCCCATACAGGAGAAACCCAAAAAGAAATACAGCAAGATACAAATTAATCAAACTAACAAAAATTTAACAGAAAGAAAAAATACTAAAGGCAGCAAGGGAAAAGCAAAAAGTAACATACAAAGGAATCCCCATAAAGCTAATAGCTGATCTTTCAGCAGAAACTCTGCAGGCCAGAAGGGACTGGCGAGATATATTTAAAGTGATGAAACACAAAAACCTACAACGAAGATTACTATACACATCAAGTATTTCATTCAGATTTCATGGTGAAATCGAAAGTTTTATAGACAAACAAAAGCTAAGATAATTCGGCACCACCAAATCAGCCTCACACCAAATGCTAAAGGAACTTCTCTAGGTGGGAAACACAGGAGGAGAAAAAGACCCACAAAAACAAACCCAAATAATTAAGAAAATGGAAATAGAACCATTCATACTAATAACTAACTTAAATGTAAATGGATTAAATTCCCTAAACAAAAGACACAGACTGACTAAAAATAGATACAGAAAGCAAGACCTGTGTATACACTACCTACAAAAGACCGACTTCAGACTTAAGAACACATACAGATTGAAAGTCAAGGGATGGAAAAAGATACTCCATGTAAATGGGAATCAAAAGAAAGCAGGACTAGCAATACTCATATCAGATGAAAGAGACTTTAAAATAAAAACTGTTACAAGAGATAAGGAAGGACACTACATAATGATCAAGAGATCAATCCAAAAAGAAGACATAACAGTTATAAATATTTATGCACCCAACATAGGAGCACCTCAGTACATAAGGCAAATGCTAAAAACCATAAAAGGGGAAGTAGACAGTAATGCACTAATAGTAGGGGATTTTAACAAACCACTTATTTGAATGGACAGACCATTCACACAGAAAATTAATAAGAAAACACAAACTTTAAATCATATATTAGACCAGATAAATCTAATTGATATCTTCAGGATATTCCATCAAAAATAGCAGAATACAGTATTTTCTCAAGTGCACATGGAACATTCTCCAGGATAGATCACAACTTGAGTCACAAGTCAAGTCTCAGTAATTTAAGAAAATTGAAGCAAGCATCTTTTCTGATCAAAATGCTATGAGATTAGACATCAATTACAGGAAAGAACTGTAAAACACAATAATACTTGGAGGCTAAACAACATGTTTCTAAATAACTAAGACGTCACTGAGGAAATAAAAAAAGATATCCAAAAAATTCCTACAAACAAGTGACAACAAAAATACAACAACCCAAAACCTATGGGACACAGCAAAACAGTCCTAAGAGGGAATTTTGTAGCAGTACAAGCCTACCTCAAGAAACAAGAAAAACATCAAATAAACAACCTAACCTTACACCTAAGAAAAAGAAGGACAGCAAAACCCAAAGTTAGTAGAAGGAAAGAAATTGCAAAGATCAGAGCAGAAATAAATGATAAAGAAATGAAAGAAGCAATAGCAAATATCAATAAAACTAAAAGCTGGTTCTTTGAAAAGATAAACAAAATTGACAAACCATTAGCCAGACTCATCAAGAAAAAACAAGAAGACTCAAATAAATAAAATTAGAGATGAAAAAAGAGAAGTTACAATAGACAATGGAGAAATACAAAGGATCATAAAAGATTACTACAGGCAATTATATACCAGTAAAATGGACAACCTAGAAGAAATGGATAAATTCTTAGAAAAGTAGCTTCTAAAACTGAACCAGGAAGAAATAGGAATCATGAACAGACCAATCATAAGCACCAAAGTTGAAACTGTGATCAAAAATCTTCCAACAAACAAAAGCCCAGAGCCAGATGGTGTCATAGGTGAATTGTACCAAACATTTAGAGAGCTAATATTTGGGTAGTATGGTCATTTTCACAATATTGATTCTTCCAATCCAAAAATATGATATATCTCTCCATCTATTTGTGTTGTCTTTGATTTCTTTCATCAATGTCTTATAGTTTTCTGTATACAGGTCTTTTATCTCCTTATGTAGGTTTTTTCCTAGGTATTTTACTCTTTTTGTTGCAGTGGTGTATGGGATTGCTTCCTTAATTTCTCTTTCTGAGTTTTCATTTATAGTGTATAGGAATAGAAAGGGTTTCTCTGTATTAATTTTGTATCCTTCTACTTGACTAAATTCATTGATTAGCTCTAGTAATTTTCTGATGTCATCTTTAGGGTTTGCACATTTGTGAAAATGACTATACTACCCAGACATTTAGAAAACTAACACCTATTCTTCTCAAACTTTCCCAAAAATTGCAGAGAAAGGGAACACTCCCAAACTCATTCTATGAGTTCAGCAATACCCTGATACTACAACCAGACAAAGAAATCACAAAACAAAATTACAGGTCAATATCACTGATGAATATAAGTACAAAAATCATGAACAAAATACTAGCAAATAGAATCCAATAACAATTAAAAACTGATCATAAACCACGATCATAAACCATGATCCAGTGGGGTTTATTCCAGGTATGCAAGGATTCTGATAAATGCAAATCAATCAATGTGACACACTATATAAGTAATTTGAAAGATAAAAACCATCTGATAACCTCGATAGATTCAGAAAACCTTTTGACAAAATTCAACACCAATTTATGATTTTAAAAAAAAAATCGCAGCACTGTTTATAATAGCCAGGGCATGGAAGCAACCTAGATGCCCATCAGCAGACGAATGGATAAGGAAGCTGTGGTACATATACACCATGGAATATTACTCAGCCATTAAAAAGAATTCATTTGAATCAGTTCTAATAAGATGGATGAAACTGGAGCCCATCATACAGAGTGAAGTAAGCCAGAAAGATAAAGACCAATACACTATACTAACGCATATATATGGAATTTAGAAAGATGGTAACAATAACCCTATATGCAAAACAGAAAAAGAGACACAGATGTACAGAACAGACTTTTAGGCTCTATGGGAGAAGGCAAGGGTGGGATGTTTCGAGAAAACAGCATGTATATTATCTATAGTGAAACAGATCGCCAGCCCAGGTTGGATGCATGAGACAAGTGCTCGGGCCTGGTGCACTGGGAAGACCCAGAGGAATGGGGTGGAGAGTGAGGTGGGAGGGGGGATCGGGATGGGGAATACATGTAACTCCATGGCTGATTCATGCCAATGTATGACAAAACCCACTGCAATGTTGTGAAGTAATTAGCATCTAATTAGCAACTAATAAAATAAATAAATAAATAAAATGAAAAAAGAGAGAAAAAATATAAAAACAAAAAAAAAATAATAAAAAAAAAATTTTTTTTAACTCTCCAGAAAATGGGCATAGACAGAAGCTACCTCAACGTAATAAAGGCCATATATGACAAACCCACAGTATACATAATTCTCAATGGTGAAAAACCAAAAGCACTTTCCCTAAGATCAGGAAAAAGATAAGGGTGTCCATTCTCACCACTATTATTTTATATCATTTTGGAAGTGCTAGCCACAGCAATCAGAGAATAAATAGAAATAAAGAAATCCAGCTTGTAAAAGAAAGAAACTTTCACTGTTTGCAGATGGCATAATATATGCATAGCAAACCCTAAAGATGCCACCAGAAAATTACTAGAACTAATCAATGAATTTAGTTAAAGTAGAAGGATACAAAATTAATACAGAGAAATCCTTTGCATTCCTATACACTATCAATGAAAACTCAGAGAGAGAAATTAAGGAAGTGATCCCATTCACAAAAAGAGTAAATACCTAGGAATAAACCTACATAAGGAGATGAAAGACCTATATACAGAAAACTATAAGACATTGATGAACAAAATCAAAGACAACACAAACAGATAGAGAGATATATCATGTTCTTGAATTGGAAAAATCAATATTAGGAAAATGACTTTACTACCCAAAGCAATGTATAGGTTCAGTGCAATCCCTATCAAATTACCAATGGCATTTTTCACAGAACTAGAACAAATACTTTCACAATTTGTATGGAAACAGAAAAATGGTACTGATGAGTCTATTAATATTTGTAGGGCAGAAATAGAGACACAGACACATGAAACAGGCTTTGGATGCAGTGGGGGAAGGAGAGGAAAGGATGAATTGAGAGAATAACATTAAAGCATATACATTGCCATACTTAAAACAGATAGCTAATGAGAAGTTGCTGCATAACACAGGGAGCTCAGTGTGGTGCTCTGTGACAAACTAGAGGGGTGGGATGGGGTGGGATGGGGTTCAAGAGAGCTGGCACATATGCATACTTATGGCTGGTTCACATTGTCTTATGGCAGAAGCCAACACAATAGTTAGCGTCCAATTAAAAATGAATTTTTAAAACTCCCTCCAACTGTAAAAAAAAAAAAGAAGAAGAAGAAGAAATAGTATAAACACAGGAATAGATTCAGAAATTGGACACAGCAGCTTATTATACACAGTCATTCCACATGATCACTTACTCCTCTGCTACTTCATGTACCATCTCCAGTACATGATCCATATGCCATGATATGAGCAGGACCCTGGTAGCCAGTCAAGGTAAAAAGGTGCAAGCAACACTCTAGGTCTATACTCTCAATCAACTCAGACACCAGGTACCTAATAACCAACACTACAGCTTGACTCACTGACTAGAGTTTGACTCATTGTCATTCAAGGCAAAGACCCCGCTTCTCTTTAGTCCTCATCTCTCATCTACAGCCCCAGGAGCCCCAGACCCACCCTGATTCATCAGCTCCCTTTCCTCTTGATTTTCCCATCCACTCCCAGACAGAGTTATGCACAAGCCACCACAGTTTACACAGAGTCACATGAACACAAACATAAGAATATATTAGTATATTACATTTTATAAATAATACTTATATTTCACAGGTGACATCTATAAATATCTAAATATATACTCATCTAAAAGTATATTTTTGTATTATATTAATATGTGCATAGTCACTTATAGAGCCTGAGTTTTAAAAACCATCTAATACCACCATGTCCTTTTAGGGATGTCAGGTATTAGTGAAATCAACAGTTCTGCAAACACATTGTTTTTGCTCTTAGTATCTTGGATACTTTACCCTGTAGAATAGTTTCTAGTACATAGAGTTCAACAAATGCTGAATCAAAAGGAATGATAGAGGAAACATTAGACTTGGAGATAGAATACTTGGATTCAAATTTGAACTGCTGCTGCTGCTGCTAAGTCGCTTCAGTCGTGTCTGACTCTGTGCGACCCCATAGATGGCAGCCCACCAGGCCCCCAGTCCCTGGGATTCTCCAGGCAAGAATACTGGAGTGGGTTGCCAATTCCTCCTCCAATGCATGAAAGTGAAAAATGAAAGTGAAGTCACTCAGTCGTGTCCGACTCATAGCGACCCGAGTTGCAGCCCACCAGCCTCCTCCATCCATGGGATTTTCCAGGCAAGAGTACTGGAGTGGGGTGCCATTGCCTTCCCCGTCAAGTTTGAACTAATTCACTTCAATTCTTCCTCAGCTATAAGATGGGAATTACATCCCTTGGTTGGCCCTATCTTGCTCAAAAAGGCATCAGTGATAGAAATGGTAATAGTTTCATTAGTAGTGACAATATCAGTTGAATTGACTTCAGTAGCAGGAACAGTGGCAATAATAAGGTAGAAATTACATCTACTAAAATAGTACACTGGAATGAAGTCATTGATTCACTTGTACCAGGAATCATATCATTGTCCAGGTACACAGAAGACAGAGTCCCTACCCCAAGGGATCACTGTCTGCCTGGAGGACAAAATAGTGCATGACAAGGGAATAACTGTTTCCACATAGATACACATGGAAGTTTTCTCTGCATTCCTTGTCAGGGTGAAATGCTATATCATAATTCTCAGGGACAACTCACTAGCCTCTTCAATGTATTTCTTTTCCTGCCATTTAAATTGGAACATGTTTTTTATCTTAGATAATTTTTACTTATATTCTTATTTACCTAGGTAAATCTATTGATTCCCCTAAGTGCCAGGCATTTTGCTAAACCCTGATTTTCAAGGAAAGAGATTCCCTCTTCTTAAGTAAAAAATTTTCCTCTTTGCCAAGAAAGTAATAAGAATTTAGCAAAGGGACCACTTTGAAGATAGCTAAAAGCTCAGTTTGCAAATGAAATCTCAGAACTGAGAAGTGAAGTGTCATGATATCTAAAACTTTCCTTCAAATGTTACAGCAAAAAAAGAATGTATATACAGAGAGAAAGAGAAAATGAATATGACAAAATATATACAATATTGGAATATTGAGGGTATAAGTTCACTACACAAAAATAAACTCAAAATGGGTTAAAGATCTAAATGTAAGACCAGAAACTATAAAACTCTTAAAGGAAAACATAGACAGAACACTCTCTGACATAAATCACAGCAAGATCTTCTATGATCCACCTCCCAGAATAATGGAAATAAAAACAAAAATAAACAAGTGGGACCTAATTAAACTGAAAAGCTTTTGCACAATAAAGGTAACTATAACAATGTGAAAAGGTAGCCTTCAGAATGGGAGAAAATAATACCAAATGACCCAACTGACAAAGAATTAATCTCAAAAATATACAAGCAGCTCATGCAGCTCAATATCAGAAAAATATACGACTCAATCAAAAAGTGGACCAACTAAACAGACATTTCTCCAAAGAAGACATACAGATGGCTAACAAACACATGAAAAGATGCTCAACATCACTCATTATCAGAGAAATGCAAACCAAAACCACAATGAGGAACCATCTCATGCCAGTCAGAATGGCTGCTATCAAAAAGTCTACAAGCAATAAATGCTGGAGAGGGTGTGGAGAAAAGGGAACCCTCTTACACTGTTGGTGGGAATGCAAACTAGTAGAGCCACTATGGGGAACAGTGTGGAGATTCCTTAAAAAGCTAGAAATAGAACTGCCATATGACCCAGCAATCCCACTGCTGGGCATACACACTGAGGAAACCAGAATTGAAAAAGACACAAGTACCCCAGTGTTCATCGCAGCACTTAAAATAGCCAGGACATGGAAGTAATCTAGATGTTCATTGGCAGACAAAAGGATAAGGAAGTTGTGGTACACAACGGAATATTATTTGGCTATAAGAAAGAACACATTTGAGTCAGCTCTAATGAGGTGGATGAAAGCGGAGCCTATTACACGGATTGAAGTAAGTCAGGAAAAAAAACAACAATACAGTATATTAATGCATATATATGGAATTCAGAATGACGACCCTATATGCAAAACAGTAAAAGAGACACAGATGTACAGAACAGACTTTTGGACTCTGTGGGAGAAGGCAAGGGTGGGGCAGTATGAGAGAATAGCACTGAAAAAGTATATCACCTTATGTAAAATAGATGACCAGTGCAAGTTCGATGCCTGAAGAAGGACACTCAAAGCTGCTGCTCTGGGACAACCCAGAGGGATGCGGTGGGGAGGGAGGTGGGAGGGGGCTTCAGGATGGGGACACATGTACACCCATGGCTGATTCATGTCGATGTATGGCAAAAACCATCACAATATTATAAAGTAATTAGCCTCCAATTAAAATAAATGAATTAATTTTTAAAAGATGGCCAAAAAGAAGAACAAAGTCTTCTGGCTCCAAAAGTCAGACAGTGTGAACTGGGCAAAGCTATTATATTCACATTTCTAGACCTCAGTTTTCTCATCTCAAAAATGAAGATTATCGATGTATATACCAGGATGAATTGTAGTAAGCATTAAATTAGATAACAGATGGGAATAACTTAGCAGAATCTTGATGTCCAGCAGATTAGATGCCCAGAAATTTTTCCTAGTACAGGCCACTTGAAAATATTTTCTAAAATCTTTAACCCACCTCTTAACTACATGACTGAGCTAATGACAAGCTAAAGGAAACCTACAGATGCCAGGGAAAGAGTATAAATTGTGCTTCCTAAGAGGTAAGCAACCTCTGGAGCAGTTATTGCTCTGAGAGTATATGCCAATTTCTGAAGGTTTTGATCCCAAATTATAAAGCATTCCATAACTGAGTGGACTGTAAGCAAAGCCTGGGGCTTGCAGAATGCAAAGGTTGTATCAGAGACAAACATATGAAGCTAGGGCTTTCATAAGGCAGTGTCAGTACGTTATCTAGCAAAACGTGCCTTTGGATTAAATGAGATGGGGAAGATACTTGCTTAGGTTTGAATAGAGCCCACATCACATGCATTTAAGACTACAAGTTATAGCCCAAGATAATTATTTGAAAATGGACTCAGGTTGGTAGTATTATCTAGTACTTGAAACAAATACAATCCTACAAGAGAAAAGGTACTAAACATCCATGCTTCAAAGATTTGAGAAAGATAAGAAAGCATCAAAATTCAGGAAACCTGTGAGGACAAAGGTAACATGAGCAGAAGTCCGTCAAAACAACAGACTGTAGAATAAGATTCCCAAAGATATGTTTATTACAGTTAGTCCAATACATTTTAAAAATAAAAGAATTTACTAAAATATGCCAATGGAACAAAACACTTGAGTATTGCTGAGACACAAATCTGACCCCTAGATGTAAAAATCTAAAATTAAATTAAAAATTCAATTGTAGATTAAACAGTAGGTAGAACACAGCATAAAAATGAAAGTGAGAACTTAGATATGAAGAAATTGCCCAGAATTAAGACAACCAAAGAGGTAGAAAGCACAGAATTTCAAGCAAAAAGAATAAAAAGAATTAGAGGGAATATTCAAAGAGAGAATGACAGAATTTCTGACAGAATTGATAAGACTAGTCCTCAGATTCAGAAACAACATAACTTAAGCAAAAATAAGTGGAAATAAATACATGTTATATTGAAACTGCAGAACACCAGGGACAAAGAGACTATCTTAAAAACAGGCAGGAAATTTAAAAAAAGAGAGAGAGAGACCAATGGCATAAAAAGAAATTACAAAAGGATGAAAGAGAACCTTAACAGTCACAATGGAAGCCAAAGGAAAGCAGAGCTGTATTTTCAAAATGCTAAAAGAAAACAAGAAAACTGCATTAAAAAAAAAAAAAAAAAAGTGAGTGTTTAGTGCCATCAGAAACATCAAAGAAATTTCCAAAGAAGTAATATCAGAAAGAAAAAAAATTATCTCAAAATGAAGGCCTAAAATGCCAATAGAAATTCTGATTCTAGAAAATGATAAGTGTGAGCATGAACCATATAATATAACAATCAGACAAATGCCTAATTTTAAAGGTTTCATTAAAAGCAAAGTAAAGCTTACATACTTCAGTAGCATAACACTAGTTGTTAATGAGAATGTTTCCTAAGAAAATGTAATGATATTAACTTTAGACTTCACTAATTTACAAAGGAGCTGTAAAACTTTTAGTGAACCCACTAAAAGAAGAGAAAGGCAATATGCAACACCCTCACTTCATGGAGTTTTTTAAAACTTTGAAAAATTAAAAGACAAATATTTTCAAACTAGATTAAGTAAAAATAAAATCCAGTACTTACTATTTCAACATGATACTGGAGAGTCTAATAAATACATTGAATGTTTATTAGATATTATCATACCAGGCACTGTTTTAAGTACCTTCCAGGAGTTAATTTGTTTAATCCACAAAACATCCTGTGAGGTAGATACACTTTCACCCATTTTTATAGATGAGAAAGCTCATGTTTTACAGCTTGTCCAAGGTTAGATTGAAGTTAATAGCAGAGGTGGGTTGACCCAGACTGACTCCAGAATCTGTGCTCCTAATAACTACAGTATACTCTCCTAGTCAGCAAAAACAGTTTCAGAAGACTGTCTATATAGTAAACTCCAAAGAATCCACACATAACACATTGCAAATATTGAGAGTTTAACAAGATCAATGACTATGAAAGCATTATATAAATTCCTATTGTATTTCAGTAAATCAGTAGAAGTTAGAAAAATCTGCTTTTAAAGCAATGTCATTTAAAACTGCAACAAAAAAGTGAGATGGTTAGTAATAAATCTAGCAAAAGTTTGGTAAGATCTTTATTTAGAAAACCATAAAAACATGTTTGAAATATTAAAGACCTAAATAGAGAGATACATCATGTTCATGAACAGAAATAAACAATATTGTAAAGGTATAAATCTTTCCAAAATGTTCTATAGGTTCGATGTAGTTGCAATAAAAATCCGAACAGTATATTCTGTGGAACTTGCCAACCTAATTCTGAAATTTATGTGGATAATCAATAGTCTAACTAAAACACTCCTGGGTGTTCATGGGCGGGGGGGGGGCATAAAATCAAAGATATTTGTTCTTCTGGACATTGGCTTAGTTTTAGAGCAATTTCGACACCAAAGTACTGACCTAGAGGTAGACAAATAAAATATTGAAACAGAGTAGAGAACCTATAAATAGACCATGCATACATAAATCCTAATATAAGATAGAGCTACCATTAGAGCCAATTAAACAAAGAACAGACTGAACAGTAAAGCTGGAATAATTGTTACTCCTATGGGAAAAATGGATTGAAATACCTACTTCAACATTCACAAAAAGCAATTCCAGGTGGACCCGGAACTAAGAAAGTTAAAACTTTCAGGAAGAGATATCAAGGAATAAATTTATGACTTCAGTGTAAGGAAGAATTTCTTTTAAACAACTCAGAAATTAAAAATTGTAAAGAAAATGATAATTGAATTCAACTAAAGCTAAAGTAAGGACTTTTATTCAGGAAATCTCACATACCTACACACACACACACAATAAAGGTAGTAAGTACCATATTCTGCAAGAAGATATTTGCAGCATCTATAACTGCTAAAGTTCTATATCCAGAATATATGAGAAACTCGTACAAAACAATAAGAAAAAGATAAATAATCCTTTCTAAAAATAGTCAAAATATATCAAAAGGCACTGTACAGAAAACACAAGAGGCCATTAAGCATATGAAAAGATATTCAAACTTATTATTAATCAAGAAAAACAAAGTAAAAACATAGCAATATACCCTTTTCCTTCTCATGAGTGATAAAAATCTGAAAGTATTGACTAAGATGTAAAAAAAAAAAATCTGAGACATTATTAGTGAATTTGACTTGGAAAATAATCAAGCATTATCTTGTAAAGTTGAATATATGCATTTTTCATGACTCTGCAATTCCATATAAGTATAATATCTTAAGGAAATTCATGCATGTCCACCAAGAGACATACATAAAAATATAGCAGTACTATTTCTAAAATTAAAAAACTGAAAACGACTCAATTGTTCAAGTAGAGTAGAATAGGAATAAACAATGTGCTGTAGCCATGCAATGGAATACTGTACAACAGTAAAATTTGAGGAACTATATAATTTATCAGTTCAGTTACTCAGTTGGGTCCAACTCTTTGTGACCCCGTGGACTGCAGCACGCCAGGCATATGATTTATCAAGAGATGAATTCTAAGAATTCTGTTGGGGCTTCTCTGTTGGCTCAGTGGAAGTGAATCTGCCTGCCAATGCAGGAGAGACGGGCTCAATCTCTGATCCAGGAAGATTCCACATGCTGCGGAGCAACGAAGCCCACGCACCACAAATACCTGAACTGTGCTCTCGAGCCTGGGAGCCACAGCAACTGCAGTTATCGAAGCTGCATGCCTAAAGCCTCTGCTCCACAAGAGGGGCCACCGTGCAGAGAACCCGCACAGCGCAACTAGAGAGGAGCCCCCACTCGCCTCAACTAGAGAGAAGCCCAGAAGCAACCTAAGTCCAGCACAGTCATAAATAAGTAAATAAAATTTGGGGGGAAAAAAAGAATTCTGTTGAGGGAATAGAGCTAGACACGTGAGAATATAGACAGCATGATTCCATATACAAAGGTTAAGAACAAAGCTAATCTATTACTTAGGGAAACACCTATGTGATTAAAAAAAATTTTTTTAAGTAAGCAAATAATAAACAGAATTCTGAACTGAACTTTCCCTTTTGGAGAGGAGAGAAAAGGGATGAAAACCCTTTGCATTTACAAGAGATATACAAAATTACTCTTTTGCTTTGTTTACTAATGATTCTCACTGTTCATTTTGCTATTTTAAAGCTATACAAATATATTAAATATTCCTCTGTGTATATGATCTATTTCTCTAAAACAAAATAAAAATGGAGGCAAGGGTGGACTGATTTGAGAGAATAGTAATGAAACATATACAGTGTCATATGTAAAACAGACGACCAGTGCAATTTCGATGCATGAAGCAGGCACCCAAACCTGGTGCTCTGGGACAACCTAGAGGGATGGGGGGGGGGGCGGGGAATGGGACGGGGGTCAGGATGAGGGGGGACACTGTGGCTGATACATGTTGATGTATGGCAAAAACCATCACAATATTGTAAAGTAATTATCCTCCAATTAAATGTTGAAAAGAGTGAAAACCATCTAAAACATGTACTTTGTACTTTGACAATACTTAATAAAACTAGTTTAGATTTCAATACAAATGATAAAAATAAAACATAAAATTAAATGGAAAAATTTACCCTTTGTAAAACACCCAAAAGATTTAAAGAATTGTTATGATCATTTTAGTATTTCATCTGGTAACTTGTGTTTGACACCATTTACCACTTAAGTAATAAAAGGAAGATGGAGTTCTTCCACTGCAGGCTTGAAAGCAGCAGACAATAGCACTCCCAAGTATAAAAAAGATTCCACAATATCTGACATATCACAAAAGGTAATGTCATCTCCTTGTGATTGAGGCATTGTCTGCCTTTACAGAGCTGTTAGTCTATTGAATGAAGCATAATAAATAAGGAAACAAATAAATGAATTGTAGAGAGTGTTGCTAAGAAACCCACTCACCTATAATTAATTAACCTATGACAAAGGAGGCAAGAATATACAATGGAGAAAAGACAATTTCTTTGATAAGTGGTTCAGGGAAAACTGGACAGGTATGTGTGAAAGCATGAAGTTAGAACTTACTCTAACACTGCACACAAAAATAAACTCAAAATGGATTTTTTGTTGTTCAGACGCTCAGTTGTGTCCAATTTTTTGTGACTCCATGAACTGCAGCACACCAGGCTTCCCTGTCATTCACCATCTCCTGGACTTTGCTCAAACTCATGTTCACTGAGACAATGATGCCATCCAACCGTCTCATCCTCTGTTATCCCCTTCTCCTCCTACCTTCGATCTTTCTCAGCATCAAGGGTCTTTTCTAGTGAGTTGGCTCTTTGCATCAGGTGGCCAAAGTATTGGAGCTTCAGCCTCAGCATCAGTCCTCCCAATGAATATCAGGGTTGATTCCCTTTAGGATTGACTGGTTTGATCTCCTTGCAGTCCAGGGGATTCTCAGGAATCTTCTCCAACACCACAGTTCAAAAGCATCAATTCTTCTGCATTCAGACTTCTTTATGGCCCAACTCTCACATCCATACATGACTACTAGGAAAACCATAGCTTTGACTTTACAGACCTTTGTCAGCAAAGTGTCTCTGCTTTTTAATATACTATCTAGGTTTGTGACAACTTTTCTTCCAAGGAGTAATCTTTTCATTTCATGGCTGCAGTCACTGTCTATAGTTATTTTAGAGCCCAAGAAAATAAAGTCTCTCACTGTTTCCATTGTTTCCCCATCTATTTGCCATGAAGTGATGGGACCAGATGCCATGATCTTAGTATTTTGAGTGTTGAGGTTTAAGCTAACTTTTTCACTCTCCTCTTTCACCTTCATCAAGAGGCTCTTTAGTTCCTCTTCATTTTCTGCCATAAGGATGGTGGCATCTGCCTATCTGAGATTATTGCTATTTCTCCCAGTGACCTTTATTCCAGCTTTGCTGGGCCAGAGAAAGCACAAGCTGAAATCAAAATGGATTAAAGACCTAAATGTAAGACCAGATAGTAGAAAACTCCTAGAGGAAAACATACACAGAACACTATGGGACACAAATCACAGCAATATCTTTTTGGATTCACCTTCTAGAATAATGGAAATAAAAACAAAAATAAACAAGTGGGACCTAACTAAACTTGAAAGCTTTTGCACAGCAAAGTGAAGTCGCTCAGTCATGTCTGTTTGCAACCCCATGGACTGTAGCCTACCAGGATCCTCAGTCCATGGGATTTTCCAGGCAAGAATACTGGAATGTGTTGCCATTTCCTTCTCTCAGGGATCTTCCCAACCCAGGAATCGAACCTGGGTCTCCCGCATTGTAGGCAGATGCTTTACTGTCTGAGCTACCAGGGAATCCAACGGAAACCATAAACAAAGTGAAAATTCTCCACAGAATGGGAGAAAAAAAAATATTTGCAAATGATGTGACCAACAAGGAATTAATCTCCAAATATACAAACAATTCATATAGGTCATTATCAAACAAACAACCCAATCAAAAAATGAGCAGATCTAAGTAGACATTTCTTGAAAGAAGACATACAGATGGGCAAGAGGCACATGAAAAGATGTTCAACACCACTAATTATTAGAACAATGCAAATCAAAACTGCAATGACTTATCAGCTTACTCTAGTCAGAATGGCTTTCATTATAAAGTCTACAAGCAATAAATGCTGGTGAGAGTGTGGATAAAAGGAAACCCTCCTACATTATTGGTGGGAATGTAAATTGGTACAGACACTATGGAGAACATTGTGGAGGTTCCTTTAAAAACTAAAAATAGAGCTACCATATGATCCAGTAATCCCACTCCTGGGCATATATTCAGAGAAAAACCATAATTTAAAATGATATATACAACCCAGTGTTAATTGCAGCAATATTTACAACAGCCAAGAAATGGAAGCAACCTAAACATCCATCGGCAGATGATTGGATAAAGAAAATATGGCATATTTATACAGTGAAATATCACTCAGCCATTACAGAGAATGCCATTTGCAACATGGATGGACCTAGAAATTATCATACCCAGTGAAGTAACCCTGACAGAGAAAGACAAATATCCTAAGATACCATTTATGTCTGGAATCTACAAAAGAAATGATGCAAATGAACTTATATACAAAACAGAAACAGACTACAGACATAGAAAATAAATTTATGGTTACCAAAGGGCAAAGGTGGAAGAGGGCTAAATTAGGAATTTACGATTAACATACACATGACCATATATAAAATAAATAATCAACAAGGACCTACTGTATAGCTCAGGGAACTATGTTCAATAGTTTGTAATAACCTACAAGGGAAACGAATCAGAAAAACAGGCACATATGTTTGTATGTAAAAGTCAATCCTGCTGCTGTACACTGGAAATTAGTACAATGTCATAAATCAACTGTACTTCAGTAGGAGTAAATTAATTAATTCCTTTAAAAGGAGAAGAAACAGAAAATAAGAGTGAACCGGTATGTGTAGAATAGGTTGAATCCTTCCACAGGTTGACTAGGAAGAGCCTCTCTGAAGAGATGGCCTGCCAAGTCAGGTCTAAAAGAGCAGAAAAGGCTCCAATTGACGAGTGGGACAGGCAGGGAGCTGCGGGCGAGAGGATGGGAGATTCCAGGGAAGGAAAGTGTACCTGGAGAAGATGTGGCCTCTAAGAATTGAGGAGAAGAATAGTAGAATGCTGAAAATGTCAAAGTAGGACTGAGTAAAAAGAAGGCTGAAACCAGATCATGCAGGGCCTTAAACGCCAAGATAAAGAGGTCTAATGCTTTTTTCAAAGGTCAATAGAAGAAATAAAATGAGTTCAAGTGCAAAAGTCACATGATTCAATTTGTGCTATAAAAGAGATCTTTGACTGTGAGGCTGTCACAGCTAACGCCATGGCAGGCAGCCTAGATTAGGAGTAGGCCTGGTTTCCCGGGGTAACATAATTATAAGGCCTCCTGGAGCCAGCCAATCAACATATGCCTAGCCAGAAGAAAGGGAACCTATCAGGGGAAAGCTGAGAGCCCCACGTAGGGCCAACAAAAATTACCTTGCAACTGTGTAACCAATCTGCTTACGCCAACTACCCACTGTGTAACCAATCTGATTGCACCAACTACCTGCTGCTTGTTTTGACCTAATAAATACCCGAGAGAACTGGGGCTCGGGGCCTTTCGTCCTCACACACCTGGTGAGGGCGGGAGGCCCTGGCTCGAGTCAGTAATAAATTCCCCTATTGCGAGTTGCATTGTTTCGAGGAGTCTTCTTTCCCGACAGGGTACTCGGACTAAGGGCAGAACATTTGGGGGCTCGTCCAGGATCACTTGACCGGGGAAGAACGCTCTTTGGAACAAAGGGGAGAAAAAGACAGGTAATAGCACCAGTGCTCAGGCAGGTTTAGAAAAAGACCAGAGTAAAGCCGAGGCCCTGCTGTGAAGCAGGAAGGTATCTGGCACAGAAAAAGACCAGAGTAAATCCGGGGTCCTGCTGTGGAGCAGGAAGGTGTCTGGCATTAGGGAAAGCTTTCCATGAGGGAACAGACTGGCCATTCCGGCTGGCGTGAGGTCGAGGCCAGCAAGCGCAAGGCCAAGGCCAGCAAGCGCGCTGGGAGGCAGCCAGCTCTGCGGGAAGAAGACCTCCTCTCCTAAGCCCGAAACTGGGGAACAGTGGACGCCATACGGTAAGGTGACCCTTGTTCCAGAGGATCTGTGTTGTCAGCCGATGTGTGTCTGTCTGTGTGTTTTTCTATATAACTGCCGGCATTGTCTCCTGTCTCATTGTTCTCTGGTGTGTTGTTGTCTACTTCTTCCTATAAAGCCTTGGAGCCTCATTTCTGTTTCTGGGAGTTTCAGGGAACAAGCTGACAGTTGTCGGGGCAACTGACGAGTCCCGGCCAGGGCTACTCCCTGGCGGATTCTGAAGGCCTCCCAACAAGTCAGCCCCAGTAACGGAAGCCCGAGAGGGTGAAACTCCTTTCTTTTTTTCTCGTATTCTAAACCGAGAATCTGGCCAAATAAAAACCCATCTGTGTGGGCACGGGACAGGCACTTAAGAGCCAATAGGGCGCCTACCACTGGAAGGCTCCCGTGAAAGGATAAGGGGGTCACAGAACGGGCTAGAAACCCTTAGGGTGCCCACCCCCAGCAAGAAAACTTCTGTGCAATGACTAAGGCACTCAAATAGCTCCACGAAGTATACCACAAGCCCAACCTCCTGGCCGCCACCACTCCCGATAGGATTTATTGGTGGTAATTCTCGGTGACTTTCTTCTGACTCTCGCTATGAGGCAAAAAAAAATCTACTCACACTCTCTCTCATGATTGATCATTTCTCGGAGGTCAGGGCTAGAGCGTATGATCTGTTGCTACTGGTTACAAAGAGTAAATTAATAACCTTTTGCTCTGCAGTGCGGCCCGCCTTCCAAGCTGGATGGCCTCCAGAGGGAACTTTTCAACCTTCTATTATTCGGGCAGTGAAAGAAAACGTTATGGATCCTGATCCCTGGGGCCACCCAAGCCAAGTCCCATATGTTATAGTCTGGCAAGATCTAGTAAAAGATCCATCCAAATGGTTAAAACCTTTTGTTCACAAACTCCCTGATTCTCCTAATGTACAGGCCCTGGTTACAGAAATTCCCACTCCCCCAGAAAAAGCCAAGAAAAATAAGGGCCCAAAACCGGTCTTGCAGGAATCCTTGGACCGGAACCTGATTGACTTGGAGACGGAAATTAGGCCCCCGCCACATGCCCCTCCTCCGTTGCAGGTTCCCCCGGGGGAGCCCCCCCCCCATGAATCAGAAGGGGCGGGGGAGTCCCGACCCCGAAGAGAGAATAGAGGGGGTAGGGATGAGCAGGATCATGGGGACCCAGAGTTACCTTCATCTACTGTACAGGCACTCCCCGTCTGGGTGGGACCAACTAACCTGGATGGAGAGCGAACCTATCAATGCTGGCCCTTTTCCCATTTTGCTCACTCATAACCCCACCTGGGATGATTGCCAGCAGCTGTTGCAGGTGCTCTTCAACACGAAAGAACGGGAGCAAATCCTGGCAGAGGCACAGAAACGGGTCCCGGGGGTCAACGGGAGACCAACCGCCCAGCCTCATCTCGTGGACGAGGGGTTTCCTCTGTTGCGGCCTAACTGGGATTTTGAGCGAGTGAAAGGTAGGGAGCATCTCCGAGTGTACCGCCAGACTCTAATGGCTGGCCTGCGGGCTGCAGCTAAAAAGCCAACAAATTTGGCAAAGGTAAATTTAGTAAGGCAAGAGCCGACTGAGAGCCTGTCAGCCTTCCTAGAGAAGCTAATGGAAGCCTTTAGACAATATACACCCATGAACCCCCAGGCTGAGGAATCACGCGTTGCAGTTCTACTAGCATTTGTGAATCAGGCAGACCCGGATATTAGGAGGAAATTACAAAAGATAGAGGGGTTAAGAGAACAAACAATACAAGACTTACTGAAAGCAGCTGAAAAGGTATTTAATAATAGAGAGACCCCAGAAAAAAGGGAAGAACAACTTTGACAGGAGAAAAAGAGAGACCAAAAAGGCAGGCCCTAAAGAAAGATCAGTGCACTTACTGCAAAGAACGGGGGCACTGAAAAAAGAGTGCCTTAAGAGGAACCTAAAGAGAGAAAATTTCCCCTAGAACTCGAGTTCTATATGCGGGGAAGACAGTGACTAGAGGAGTCAAGACGTGACATCCCTCCCCGAGTCCTGGGTAACCATACATGTAGAGGGGAAACCCGTTGGCTTCATGGTGGACACTGGCACCCAACACTCTGTTTTAAATCAAAAACTGGGACCAACGTTTAAAAAAAAACCAGCCTGGTGCAGGGAGCCACAGGGACAAAAAGATATTGGTGGACCACAGAACAGAAAGTAAATCTGGGGACCCACCAGGTGTTCCATTCATTTTTGGTGATACCAGAATGCCCAGCCCTTCTACTTGGACGGGACTTGTTGACTAAAGTTAAAGCTCAGATCCATTTTGACCCTGGGAGAATGTCAGTCACGGATGGACTTGGACAGCCGATACATGTCTAGCTTTAAGAGATGAATACAGACTTTTTGTGCCTAAGCCCTCAGAGGTTATAGCACCAGATATACAACCGTGGGTCCACAAATACCCATTGGCCTGGGCAAAAACAGCAGGAATGGGACTGGCTAAACACAGACATCCGGTCATCATCAAACTAAAAGCCAAGGCGACTCTTGTGAGGGTGAAGCAATATCCTATGAGCCAGGAGGCTCGGCGGGAGATCACTCCCCACATTCGACGGCTCATGGATGCCGGATTTCTCAAGCGGTGCCAATCCCCTTGGAACACTCGCTTACTACCGGTGAAGAAGCCAGGGAGCACGGATTATAGACCTGTCCAGGACCTATGAGAAGTCAACAAGCAGGTGAGTGACATACACCCTACTGTCCCCAACCCGTATACCCTCCTGAACAGTCTGCTGCCTGAGTACACTTGGTACACTGTGTTGGACTTGAAAGATGCTTTTTTCAGCCTACCCCTGGCGGCCCAGAGCCAAGAGGTATTTGCCTTTGAGTGGACTGAGGAAAAAGGCCAACCGGTAGTACAACTAACTTGGACCCACCTCCCACAAGGGTTCAAAAACTCCCCTACCTTGTTTAATGAGGCTTTGAGTCAGCACCTCTATGAATATCGGACTCAGCCACCCAGAGGTCATCCTGCTGCAATATGTGGATGACCTTATGTTGGCTGGAACCACAGAGGAGGCATGCAGCCGTGCCACCGGTGACCTCTTACAGACTCTAGGCACCTTGGGATATCATGCTAGCGCAAAGAAGGCGCAAATATCCCGGCAAGATATCACTTATTTGGAGTATAAGATCAGGCAGGGGCAAAGGTGGCTAACTCAGGCCATGAAGGAAACAATATTGCAGATACCAGAGCCCAAGACCCCCCGCCAGGTGAGAGAGCTTTGGGGGATGGTTAGATTTGTAGACTGTGGAACATGGGGTTTGCTGAGAAGGCCTGGCCCTTGTATGAGGGAAGTAAAGAGACCCCAAACTGGACTTGGACTGAGTCAAAGAAACAGGCTTTCCAGACACTCAGACAGGCCCTACTAGAAGCCCCAGCCCTTGCCCTGCCTAACCCAAATAAGCCATTACAGCTGTTTGTAGATGAAAAGCAAAGAATAGGAAAGGGGGTCTTGACGCAACAATGGGGACCATGGAAGCGGCCGGTAGCATACTTTTCAAAGCAATTGGACCCGGTGGCCTCTGGGTGGCCCCCTTGCCTCTGCATCATTACAGTCACTGCCCTCCTCATCCACGATGCCGACAAGTTGAGATATGGACAGCAACTCTGGGTTTACACCCCCCACACCATCAAAAGAGTTTTAAAGTAGTCGCCAGATCAACGAGGATACCACCCTCCAGAAGGATGACAAAGATAGATGGTACTGAGATCGAAACAACAACCTGATATTGCCTGCCATCCTGGGTTGTCACCTATGTGAACACCTGCACACAACTACACACTTGAGAGAGAAAAAGACCTTGACTCTTCTCCAGACAGCCTGCCTGAGGTTCCCTTGACAGAGAAAAGGCAGCACACTGGAATGAGGCACCAAGGGGAAGAGCCAGGGCAATACTGAGAGATAGATTTCACTGAGGTAAGACCAGACAAGTACGGGTATCACTATCTGTTGGTTCTGGTAGATAGCTTCTCGGGGTGGGTAAAAGTCTTCCCCACTAAGGGAGAGACAGCCACAGTGGTTGCTAAAAAGATCTTAGAAGAGATAGTGCCTAGGTATGGGCTGCCAGTGACTATGGGCTCTGATAACAGACCTGCCTTTGTGAGCCAGATTGTACAAGGGCTGGCCCAAGCTCTGGGGACAAAATAGAAGTTACATTGTGAATATAATCCCCAGAGCTCAGAACAGGTTGAGAAAATGAATCAGACCCTAAAAGAAACTTTGGCAAAGTTGGCAATAGAGACTGGCGGAGACTGGGTGACCCTCATTCCCTTCGCACTCTTTCGAGCGCGTAACACCCCTTATAAGCTGAATCTTACCCCTTTGAGATTCTTTGAGGGGTATGAAAGACCCCCTCCTGTGTGTCCTATATTCGAGGGAAAATGCCTACCACCCCCTACCTTGGGACAATTCCAGCAAACACTGATGGCATTAAGTAAGGTGCATAGCCATGTTTGAAAATTAATTGGAGAGATACACAAGGGTCCAAGCAAGGGGACCATCTCCTCACATAATATTGGCCTGGGTGATTGGGTTTGGGTAAAACGACACCAATCTAAAGCATTAGAACCTAGATGAAAAGGCCCTTATGTTGTTCTCCTTACCACTCCTACTGCTGTTAAGGTCGATGGGATCAGGCCCTAGGTTCACTGCAATTACGTGTGGCAAGCCACCCCGGAAGAACAGGAAAAGGCGCAAGCAAAATGGGAGGCAAGACCTCACCCGTCAAACCCTTTGAAACTGAAACTCGTACGACGAGAGCCCTCTTAACTCTCCTACTGATGACAGTTTTCATCGGCCCAGGAGCAACCAGCCACAACCCCCATCAGCCAGCTAATCTGACTTGGGTGATCTACAATCCTGAGACTAGAGAAGTGCTTAATTCGAGCTCCAACGTGGCCCCCAAAGAGACATGGTGGCCAGTACTGACCTTTGATTTGTGCGTGCTGGCAGCTGACAGTAATGGGTTTGGTCCCCACCAACTGACCAAGTTCTTTGCCCACAGCTCTTTCGGTCTGTTCACCCGTAACTGTGAGCGGAAAGGCCCACAGTACTACGAACAGGTGCCTGTCTATGTGTGCCCGGAGAGAAGAAGGGATTGAAACCAAATTGAAAAGTGTGGGGCAGTTGACTCTTTTTATTGTGCCACTTGGGGTTGTAAAACCACGGGAGCAGTCCATTTCGCACCTCCAAGAATCCTTGAGCTCCTTGGCTGAAGTAGTGTTACAGAATAGGAGAGGTTTAGATTTGTTGTTTCTGCAACAAAGAGGATTATGTACAGCACTGGGAGAAAAATGCTGTTTCTATATCGACCATTCAGGGGTGGTACAAAAATCTCTCCAGAAAGTAAGAGAGGGACTAGCCCAGCGAAAGAGAGAATGAAAAGCCCAACAAGGCTGGTTTAAATCTTGGTTTCAGCGCTTCCCTTGGTTGACCACTTTGATTTCCACCCTCCTGGGTCCACTCATAATATTAATATTGTTACTGACTTTTGGTCCATACATTTTAAACCGTCTGGTCTCATTTATTAGGGAGCGCCTAGATACCATCCAAATTATGGTATTGAGACAACAATATCAGTCAATTTCACAGGGTGAAGAGAAAGATTTCTCTACAAAAGTACAAAGACAGGGGGGAAATGTGAGGCTGTCACGGCTAACGCCATGGCAGGCAGCCTAGATTAGGAGTAGGCCTGGTTTCCCAGGGTAACATAATTATAAGGCCTCCTGGAGCCAGCCAATCAACATATGCCTAGCCAGAAGAAAGGGAACCTATCAGGGGAAAGCTGAGAGCCCCACGTAGGGCCAACAAAAATTACCTTGCAACTGTGTAACCAATCTGCTTACGCCAACTACCCACTGTGTAACCAATCTGATTGTGCCAACTATCTGCTGCTTGTTTTGATCTAATAAATACCCGAGAGAACTGGGGCTCGGGGCCTTTCGTCCTCACACACCAGGTGAGGGCGGGAGGCCCTGGCTCGAGTCAGTAATAAATTCCCCTATTGCGAGTTGCATTGTTTCGAGGAGTCTTCTTTCCCGACAGGGTACTCGGACTAAGGGCAGAACAGACTATTTGGTAAATAGGAGAATCAGGAAATTACTGTAGTAATAGTAAATTTGAAGAGAAGCTGAGGGTAGAACTAGGAGTGTAGCAGTGTTAGAAATAAAGTGAGGAGACTGAAGTTCTATTTTGAAGAGAGAGTAAAATCTGTCAATGAATTAGATAGGAGAAAAATTATATAAATCAATAATAAAGAAAAATGTATACAGTTCTCATTCTCTAAGGATGCTTCAATTATTTCAACAGATTTCTCTATCTTCATAAAGTTCTGTACATGCTTGTATGCTTAGTCACTCAGTCATGTCCAATTCTTTGTGACCCTTTGGACTGTAGCCCTCCAGGCTCCTCTGTCCATAGGATTTTTCAGGCAAGAATACTGGAGCAAGTTGCCATTTTCCTCCTTCAGAGGATTTTCCTGACCCAGGGATCAAACCTGCATCTCCTGTGTCTCTTGAATTGCAGATGGATTCTTTACCCACTGAGCCATTAGGGAAACGCATAAAGTTCTACAGAGGTTTAACAATAAGAATAAAAACCTCTTGATTATTCATAGCACTGACAGTATAACGCAGGTCACTCTAAGGCACATAACTTTTCCAAAGGGAAAAAAAGGACTAACAGAAACATGTCAGAATACCATAAACACTTTAAATCACCTGCATAAATTGTAAAATGTGTTATTAAGTTTCAAGTTTTCATAGGTAGAATATTAAAAACTTTCATTACCACAGCCAATGAATCTGTGCCCCTACTTCCCAACACATGTATTTCTTTCTGACCCTGCATCGTAGAATAATAAAATAAGCAAATACTAATTAGGTACCAGGCACTGCTAAAACACTTGTAAATGTTAACTGGTTTAACTCTGAAAGGAAGTTACTCAATTATCCCAATCACTATACATGAATTCAAACATGTTTATTGTTGCCCCAGCTTTAGGTTTTAGAAGGAGTTTGGAGCCACACTGACATCACACAGTGTGTTGTAATCTGCCCTAGTTATAGGTGCTTTGATCTTTAAGTGTCTTTGCTGATTAATTTTGATAAAAATAGCCTATCAAGATCTACAAAAATTTAGAAAACACATGTGACAATGAATCAACATCTCCCCCAGCAAAGGCTGAGAATAAGCGATTTTTATATTACAAGGAGATAAATAGAAACTAGAAATGCAAGCAAATTTCTAAGCAAATAAGCTCTTTATTACCAACTATTTCAAATGTTGCAGAATATATAAGAGGAAACCAGCCAGGATCCAAAGATCCCACTTAAAACTGGGAAAAAATTAAGACTATAACATCTGGATATCTAAAACTCAGCCTTTATTTCAGTTTTGTTTTTTCCCAACTGTCACACTTGAAAACAGATGAAGCTGGAATCTTTCTCAGGAGCCAGCATTCCCACAGGAGCATGCTGACAGCGGAAGGAGTCACAGCCTTGGCGTGGAAGCCCTCGGCTACCTGCACTTACTTACTAAGCCTGGAATGAATGGTTCACGGTGGCACTAAGTCTGTAATCACAGTTCACCATGGCTCTCAACGCTGGCTACACATTAAAATCACCTGAGGTGTTTCTTAAAATACCACCCCAGAGATTCTTTGCAGCTGTTCCCACGGAGGCCCTGGGAACCAGTGCTTCTTATAAATCCCTGGGAGAATTCTACCGTGCAGTCAAAGTTGGAGAACGGCCGCTGGAAACCTGAGCCCCAGGGGCTGCAACATGCTCTTGGGCTTATCCCTACCTGGAAAGGCAAGAAAATCACAGGATGCTGAAGCCATCTCCTGAGTCCCTGCAGCTGCTTCAAGCACAGGTCTGGACCTCTCCCTCCTTGCTGAGTTTACAGTCAGAAAAGCTTTTTAAGAGCAACTGCTCTCTAGGAAACTTCATTGTTGGTCAAGCTAGCCGCTGCCCACAACTTCTCTCAAAATTTACCTGCTTCAGCATACCTGTTAACAATCTTTGAGCACCAATGAAATCATGGTTTTCTTCATTGCAATTGTGAATTAGGGAACTATGAATTAGCCAAGGAGAAAACACCACGTGAAGAAATTGAGTACCTAGTCTGTGTTAGACATTGTATTTAGCTTGCTTTCAATCCTTACACAACCCTGTGAAGAAGGAGTTGTTTCATTTTAGTCCTTCAAGGAAGGCAGGCAGACTGAGGGGCATTAGCCACTGACTTCTCAAGTTCTCCCCGGGCTACTGATAGGAACACTGGGAGACGACACAATCTGAATTTCACTGTCGCACACTGTCCACTAGGGGCTTCCCAGGTGGCGCTAGTGGTAAAGACCCTGCCTGCCAACGCAAGAGAGACAGGAGAAGCTGGCTGGATCCCTCGGTTAGGAAGATCCCCTGGAGAAGGAAATGGCAAGCCACTCGAGTGTTCCTGCCTGGAGAATCCCATGGACAGAGGAGCCTGGCAGGCTGCAGTCCATGGGGATCGCACAGAGTCGGACACGACTGAGCAAGTTAGCAGGCACACCGCCCACTAGAGCTGCAGGGGTCAGGGCAAGTGCAAGCTCAAAGAACCTGAAGTGCTTTAAGGCAGCCAGCTTGAAATCTTCCCAGGGCGCCTAATAGCGTGGGATTACTGGCTCCTCCTGGTACCAGGGGCTTAGCCCTGAACTCTTACCGTCTTGGGTTAATTGCCAGTTCATGTGCTTTCAGCTCATTGCAGTTACAAGCAAGCTTAAGCCAGCAAAGAGTATCCTTTGTATTTTTAATCCACCCGAGAGCCTAAAATTGCCTTAGAGCAGTGCTTCTCATACTGTTGTTATGTACTTATGAATCACCTATGGACCTTGTTAAAATGCAGATTCACTCCCAGAAGGTCTGGGTGGTGCTAAGACCCTGGGTTCTTCACAAGCTGCCAGGAATGCCAGTGCTACTCACACTGAGGAGCAAAGAACTAATTACTCCAAATAAACGGGTGGTTTAAGCTACAATTTGGGAACAAGCATCTGTGGGCTCAGGTTTGATATATTTCACTACATTTCATTTCTTTAAAAAAAGAAAATAAAAGAAAAAGACATCTCATTATTCTAACAAGACTGTGTAAAGCCATTCCTTTCCCATTCAGTGAATTATTATAGACTGATTAGTTGATCGGAGAAGGTAATGGCACCCCACTCCAGAACTCTTGCCTGGAAAACCCCATGGATGGAGGATCCTGGTAGGCTGCAGTCCATGGGGTTGCTAAGAGTCGGACACGACTGAACAACTTCATTTTCACTTTTCACTTTCATGCACTGGAGAAGGAAATGACAACCCACTCCAGTGTTCTTGCCTGGAGAATCCCAGGGATGGGGGAGCCTGGTGGGCTGCCATCTATGGGGTCGCACAGAGTCGGACACGACTGAAATGACTTAGCAGCAGCAGATTAGTTGATAGGTAGGACATCTCAGTATGAGAAGGATCAATACCGAGAAAATACAGTTGAATGTCTTATGAATAACACAAAGAAACATAAGAAACACTAAGTGGTTGATCACTGACTTTTTTTAGAAAAGGATACCATACACCCCTCTCACCACTGCTCCTATTAGCAAAGGACCCCTCAGGTGGGACCATGACATTCTTGGGGTTGCCGGAGTAACTGGGATGCTTCTGATGGGAAACCTGTGGATAACTCTATTGATATACTCTGGGTAAAACACAGTCATTAAAGGCAACAGCTTCAGGATTGGCTGACCTGAGTTCAAGCCATTGCTAACATTTTACTTCTCAAAGTTCATTTCTTATCCAGGACCAGCGTACAGCAAGACTTGTAACTTTGACCAATCGCAAAATAGTCTAGACTCCATAAAAAGAAATACATTCATACATACCATAGAAAAACTCATTCAAAACAATGATATATTTCACTTGATTTTGTGGTCAAACACAAAAGAAGGTTTGACTTGCAGGAAATAGATGGGGAAACAGTGGAAGCAGTGTCAGAGTTTATTTGGGGGGGCTCCAAAATCACTGCAGATGGTGATTGCAGCCATGAAATTAGAAGACACTTACTCCTTGGAAGGAAAGTTATGACCAATCTAGATAGCATATTAAAAGGCAGAGACATTACTTTGCCAACAAAGGTCCGTCTAGTCAAAGCTATGGTTTTCCAGTGGTCATGTATGGATATGAGAGTTGGACTGTGAAGAAAGCTGAGTGCCGAAGAATTGATGCTTTTGAACTGTGGTATTGGAGAAGACTCTTGAGAGTCCCTTGGACTGCAAGGAGATCCAACCAGTCCATCCTAAAGGAGATCAGCCCTGAGTGTTCACTGGAAGGACTGATGATGAAGCTGAAACTCCAATATTTGGCCACCTGATGTGAAGTGTTGACTCATTGGAAAAGACCCTGATGCTGGGAGGGGCTGAGGGCAGGAAGAGAAGGGGACGACAGAGGATGAGATGGCTGGATGGCATCACCGACTCGATGGACATAAGTTTGAGTAAACTCTGAGAGTTGGTGATGGATAAGGAGGCCTGGCATGCTGCAATTCATGGGGTCGCAAAGAGTTGGACATGACTGAAAGACTGAACTGAACCGAAGGGAACAATAAAAATGTTGTAAATCCTCTTGAAAAGTATCCACCATTCACCTTTGTGCCTCCTCACCCCCCAAACACAAATCCTGCTATTTAGACACATGTTTTACCCAGATATATCCCTCAGTTTCCTGTTGGCAGGTTTCCATGAAGATTAAAGACATATCTCCCTCCAAAGTCCCTGAAAGCCCAAACAGTACCTCTCCTTTTTGGATAATCCTCTGCCAACCCATGCACCCCTCCAACCTTCATCTTATCAACCTCATCCATATGCCCCTATCTTTCTAGTTACCTTTTCTTTACCAAAAAATTTGCCTATCTCTTGGTTTTTCCAGTTTGGATCAGTCTCTCTAGAGACAGCAGAAAGTTAGAAATAACAAATCAACAAATAACTTTACATGTATACACAGTCAATTCTCTGTAGACATTTATTAAATTAATAAATGGTTTGCCCTACTGTAAACCAGTCAACCCTGTGGATACTCAGTGTTGAGTTCTAGAAGTCTTTATTATTTAAAAAATATTAGGTGTGAAAATACTAAGAAGTAATAGTTACCTATAAAAAATCTTCTATATTGGATTCATGTCAGCCTCTTTTCACAAAGAGAAAAGAATAAATCAAAGGTACCACCAATATTTGAACTTCCCCACTGGCTCAGTAGTAAAGAATTCACCCACAGTGCAAGAGCCACAGGAAATGCAAGCTTGATCCCTGGGTCAGGAAGATCCTGTAGGAGAGCATGGCAACCCAATCCAGTATTCTTGCCTGGAGAATCCCACGGACAGAGGAGGCTAGCAGGCTACAGTCCATGGAGTCACAAAGAGTTGGACAAAACTGAAGTGACAGCACGCGCACACACACACACCACCAATATTTAGATGGAATTTCAGAAATAGTGCAGTGGCAAGGACATCAGGATGTCAGAAATGCTATTTGATATTCTGAAAGCATACATCTTCCTATGCTATGTAGAGAAACACGTAAGAAATGCCTAGCCCCATGAAATCTGTGTGATTCAATGATGCATAGCAAATGTTGCCTTGTGGGTGAACTGAGGATGTTACTACTCCAAATATAGGTTTGTCATAGAGAGTAAAGAAAATGGCAGATATGTTTCTTAGTAGTCACCATGGAGTAGATAGTCAGTAAATATTCTGCTTCAGCTTATCTTCATAGCTATTTTCATCCCGGAGGCAGGGGGAGGAAGGGTAGCAAATACTTAGTCAGCATCTTTGCTGAACTTACAAAAAAAGGAGAAAACTCTGACCATGGCAAAGATTTTACATGTTAAGTAATCTTAGCTCTTGTAGCCTTTCAAAATCTTATGAAAGGAGATGGCAAGTTCTAAAAAATATAGTAGTCCATGTACAGTCAAATTATACTCAGTGGTAAGAAAAGAGGGGATTATAAAAACAAACGAATGACAGAAAACAGTCAAATCACTGCAGAAAAAGTTCATAGGGAAAGATTAAATCATAGCACCAGATAATAGGCACTCTAGTAAAGCAGTGACATTAAAATAACTATAAAAGAAAATCAAAAAGAAACTTACCAAAGGAAAAAGTAAGAAAAATGAAGCAATGATTGCTAATTGGACAAAATTAGCCTATATATTTAAGATAAGCAAATGAGGCATCATTCTTATTAAAACTAAAGTCATACATAAATTTTCCAGTTGAGTAACAGTGCCCACAAATAAAACCTATATCAAGATATCAGAGTTGAAATATTCATGGCAAATCAAAAAAAAAGTGCAAGATATTTATATTACATATTTATTTAGCAATAAAATCATTTTTTCTATTTTTCCCTAAAACTTTTGAGCATTCAACTGCCTTTAATGTACTATTGTATCTATTCAATGTTTTGTTAATTAGGTTACACACATCAAATCCAGGAGCTACAAGAGAACACATTCAGAGTTGATGGACTCAATACAAACCTCTGTTACATGTGTCTACATTTCTAAGGCCAGAAAGAAAGCCCATCACACACTTTACACACGTGAAAAATGACACGCTCTCCTCTCCTGAAGGTTTTTGAGGCATGCATTTTATTCCATATGAAGTCCGAAGCATGTTAAAAAGCCCTCAGCCCCTGTGTGCTCACCGCCTTTGTCTTCCCTCCATGTTGAGCATCGTGCCTTAAGTATCTATCCTGAAGGTTATCCTCTGGTTTGGGTTTTAGTTTCATTTTGTTATTATTTTCAAATTCGCATGCCCGTCTTCCTGCTGGTTATCTTACTAACGCTGTAGCTTTGAGGAGTCAACCACCACCTAGGACTTGTGAGTTCTATTAGAAAGCATTTTCAAATCTTGAGCCAAGAAAGAAAAATAAGTGCTAGTTAAACATCAAAAAGACTGTTGTCTCAAAAAAAGTCGTTAGACCACAGCTCAGCACATTCATTTATGTTTTCTATTGAAAAGTGAAAATTAGGAAAAATGTTAGTACTAATAATGCAAGTACTTTGTCTAAGTGAAACCAGCATAAAAACTGGAGATGTCAGTTCATATCAAGCTTAGTTCCCAATAAAGGATGAGGGATCATGCCCTTGACTTCAGAATAGATCTTATGACTTTCCAGAAGAGTTAATCACCTACCTGGTAAATTCCAAAGGTTCCAGAAGATCATCCCCAACTCAACACATCACATAACCACATCTACCAAAAATGTACTTTCTCCACATATTAGGTGAAATTTTTATCACTGTTAGTAGTATTAGTATTATAGCTGTCTTTCTTGGATTCCAGTTGCACTCCACTTGGCTTAGTCTTAGAAAGGTAAAGCTTCAGGCCTTGTGCATTCGTGTGTTCTAAATGATCTGTCCCCTTGCGGAGAGTTGCAGAGGTGAACAGATCTAATGAGGAATTGAGCGGACACAGATACCTGAGATAAGGGCAGGAGCAGGAATGGAGCACTGTGGGCTCTGGAATCAAGCCGATCTCGCCAAGATCTTACCTAAGGCTTCAGCAGGGCAAACTTTTATGTAAATGAAGTCCTAAACAGAGCGAAACACATTTAAAAGAGATAAGCCCAGAGCTGCTCTCGTTGGTGCTACATTTGAAGCCTGGACCTCTGCCTTCTGTTCTTGTTCTTCCAGACCCCGAGGCAGTTCAGAAAGATGGTCGGTTCTCAAGAATGACGCTTTGAAAACCACCAGCCCACTGGAAGCTGGTATAGTGAAAGAAATCCTCTCTAAGAGGCGTTCTTTCTCTGAAACCTTTAATCAAGACTTTATAAGCTCATAAGTAAATTTATGATTTCAGAAGTTGATAAACAGTTGGGGTGGGGCGGGGGGCTGAATGCGGGAAAGAGAGACATGACAAATGGCTGATTTCCATCCGGAGCCTTTTTGTTATTAACATTTCTGTTTTCAAATAACACAAGACTAGCTTAAGCAGAGGTAAGGTAAAATGAAGGGGTCTCTCATTCATAGACAGGGAGAGAAGCTTCTCGTGATCAGATGCTAAAGAGATATGGAAATCCAGCCATTCCTTTCTCTCCATATCCTGTTGCTGTGTCTCTTTTGCCGCTTGGAGCTTATGCTATTCTAAGCCCATGTGAAGGAAATGGCCACTGTAACTAACTCCTGATTTATATTTCTGTTCATGAAATCACCCAAACTAATTCCAAATCCAGGTTTTCTAGAAAGTACTTTGCTCAGCCCAGCTTGAGTGGAGCATCCCTAATCCCGCTGAAATAATCCAGCTGACAACTCTGTAGTGGGTAGGGCAAGTTTCAGAAAAGAGAGTAAGCACAACATTGTAAATCAACTATACTTCAATAAAATTATTTTGAAATAAAACCAAAAAGAGAGCAAGCAACTTCTGGAAAAAATTAATAATAGCAGTCAGCACCTCCTTCAGGGAAACCTACAACCCCTGATACAGTAGTGATGTGCTGGACCAACTCATTCCATTCCCAGCTCAATATCAACCATGGTAGGAGTATTTATACCATGAAAACTGACAAATGCTATAAATCAGGGATTCTTTTCTCAGAGAACCAGTTTGCCAGCACACTGCTGTCACATCTGTCTCCACGATTTATGATGTCGGGTCCAACCACATTAACTTCTGCTCACACACTGTGAGGTTCAGCAGATTACATTAGTACCATTTTCCTCACAAGCAGAGCCCTCTAGAAGGAACCCCCTTCACCTTTTTACTCAGGTGTGTTTATATATTTAAGAACGAAAATAAAGCAAGACACGTGCATCGCCATAGGTCAAAGGCATCACATCTCTGATTCGACACAAAGCCTCTGTCTACTATGTGTATTATAACGTAAGAGACAGGATAGAATGATCTTAAAAATTACCCACATTCTTGATAAATATAGGAAACAGCAACTGGAGAAATCTAGTGAATAAGTGTGAAGAAATAGAAATCACAAGAGCACTTACTGGAATACGATAGGAGATTAATAAAGGTTTGGGAAAGAATGATGGGGCGAAAGGACGTGGGAGAGACGGGAGGAGGTACAAGGCAGGAGGGAGAGAGGACAGAGAACATTGAAGGAAACAGCCATCACTCAAAGGAGACAACCTCCCACTGAGAATAAAAGCAAACTTACTAAATACGCCACGAATGTAAAAGTCTTATGCCAGACGCTGAACCTGCGGCCGGTGCTGGGCACACGGCTCCCAGTAAGACGTGGTCCTGGCGGCCAGCACCATGTGGGGTAGTGGAGGAGAGCTGCAGGGAAGTCATCTCCATGCTCAGATGGTAAATGTTGTGCTTAGTTAGCCAGGGATGCCGGGGGGAACCACAGGAAAGCTTCTCCCCTAAACCTGAGAGTCAGAAAAGACCTCCCAGAGAAGGCAACATCTGAACCAAGACCCGAAGGATACCCAAACACTCTGCAAATGAATAGGATGTGGTCAAGGGCATTTCAGGTGGAGTATGCACATGTGGGCTAAGTCACTTCAGTTGTGTCCGACTCTGTGACCCCATGGACTGTAGCCAGCCAGGCTCCTCTGTCCAAGGGATTCTCTGGGCAAGAATACTGGAGCGAATTGCCATGCCTCCAAGGGTTCTCTCCAACCCAGGGATCAAACCCATATCTCTTACATCTCCTGCATTGGCAGGCAGGTTCTTTACCACTAGCACCACCTGGGAAGAGTATCAGATGAAGGGGAGAATGTAAAAGAATTTGGTGTGTGTAGAAGTTGGCAATCATAGGTCTGGAATAAGTTTAGACTGTAGTGTTTGAGAGAGGAAACGGAGATAAAAACCACTGAGTCAAGAAGGTGTTGCATGCATACTTGGAATTGGGACTTCAAGGACAGAAGTGAACTCTCTAGGGGGTTAAACAAGATAACACTTTAGAAAAATCACCAAGTCCTGTGATTTGCTGGCAGATATCCTTAGGGGCCATCCTAGAGGCTGACTACCATATTCTGTCTAAATCAGGGAAGAAACATTGGCAACATAAAACTTCTGTCTTCTGTGTGTATTATAAGGTTAGACATAGAAGGATCTTGAAAATCATCCACATTTTAGCTCTCACATTCTCTTCTTCACCACCACAACCTTTTTATTTTAGTGGGAGTGACATCACAACCTGCAGCTGGCCTCCCTGCCTTTACTCTGTCCCACTTCTAAACTCAGGAAAGACGGGAAGCCAACCAGTGGCTGCCGCCTTGGTCGTGTTGAGAGAAAAACTGTGGTCGTTCCTGCCGCGGGACAATCCAGAGGGATGGTGTGGGGATGGAGTGGTCAGGATTGAGAGACACGTGTGCCCGTGACTGACGCATGTCTATGTATAGAAAAACCATCACAATATTCTAAAGTAATTATCCTTCAATTAAAATAAATTAATTTTAAAAAATAAATAAAGGAGGTTAGATCAACAACGAAAGACTGTGGTCATGAAACCAGGAGGTGGAACAGTTTGAGAGCTCCTTGGGGGACCAACAAAGCCGGTTTTGCTGACTGGTAGGACTCAGTTGACACAGGAGGCAGGAGTTCAGAGAGGCTCCCAGACTCCTGACTTGGGCAGCTGGATGAACGGTGATGCTTTTGACTCTGAGAGGAGAGTTTTTGAAAAAAACAAGTTTAGCAGGGTATAACAGAAATTTAGTTTTGACCTTGAGGTGCTATGGGACATCCTAATAGAGATGTTTAATAAGCAGTTAACTGGAAAAAAACACACCAAAAAAAGGATTATCAGGCTTTAAGACTTTTTAATACCTTGGGTTTTGAGAGAGTCAATAATAGGGGCATGAACAGACAGAAAAAATATCCACTTTGATTATAGATACCTGCCATGTTCACGTGAAAGGATTTCAACCTAAGATGGAACCAAAGGATATGAAACAGAGAATTGTATGCACACATTCTCAGAAGAACAGAATTTAAGGACTGAAATCCGTTAAAACCCTGTTTTATGAAAGAGTGAGACTTATCTCCTGACCAAGGAACATCTGCCAACAAGCCCTCCGACTCCAAGTCAGTAAACGTACTGCTTGTGCTCAGCCTACACTCCCATCGTGTGCTCCATGAACACAACCCAGCCCCAGCCTTCACACGACTCGCCTGCAACCTGCTGCAACTTGTGTTTCCAGAATTGTAATTCCTTGGCTGTTCCCAAATAAACTCAATTTCTTGTAATTGCAGCTTGCTTCTATTTAACTCTTATTTAGGTTGACATTTGCAAACTGTATGTTACCAATGTTTCACTCCTGATTTAGAGAGAATATGGTAGTCAGTCTCCAGGACGGCCCCTAAGGATACCTGCCACCTCGTGAAGCCCTCTCCCATATTGAAGGGGGCTGAGTTGCATGACCAATAAGATACTATGGAAATGGCAAATGTGACTACTGAGGCTAGGTTACAAAAGACATCACAACGTCTATCTTGTTTTCTTCTGGATTCTTGCTCTGGGGGACATGTCATGAGGTTACCCAAGCAGCCCAACAAATTCTCACGGTGAGGAGCTGGGTCCTCCTGACTGCAGCCATGGGAGCAAGCCATCCTGGGAGCAGACCCCCCTGGTCAAGGCCCTCAAGACAGACACTCAGCCATCATCCTCACTGTACCCACAAGGAGAAACCCTGAGCCAGAACCACCGTGCTAAGCTGCTTCTGAATTCTTGACCCACAGAAATTGTCAAGTTAAAATGTTTATTGTTTTAAGCCATTAAATTTTAAGAATAATTTGTTACACTGCAACAGATTAATAATATAGAAATTTACTTACCAGGTCATAGGGAAAAAAAGTCAGAGGAGTGAGGCCTCACTGAGAGGGTCCTGCCTATAAAACTTAAGGCAGCAGTAAAAGTCCAACATGAAATGCAATCTTGAAGGGATCATTAAAGACAGATTTCTGGGCCCCAGACATGAGTTTCTGATTCAGTGAATCTGAGGCAGGGCCTGAGAATTGGCAATTCTGTGGTGAGTTTCAGGATGTTGGATTTGATCAGGAAAAAAGATGTGACCATAAGATCATCAGGCGTTCTTTCTGTGCCTCTTTGACATGTTTGCACGTGGGGAAGGTCTCTCACAGCATGAGTCATTTAGAGGCCACCCCCCGGGGAGGGGAGGGTGGGTCTATCTGTTGTTGTTCTGCTGCCCAGCAGGGAGTATCTGGGTCACAGAGCTCTGAAGGTCAGCAGGAGCTTGGAGTCTTATTTATGGCTAAATGATTTATCTTATCTTTTCTATGGTTAGCAGAAGGGTAAAATTTCATGGGGTATGCAAAACAGGCAGGACCTATATAGCTAAAAATCTGCTTATTAGGGCTGTACTTAAAAAATGGATATGATAAAGAAAGTGTGGTGTATACATACACACTATGTATATAAACACAATGGAACATAACTCAGCTATGAAAAAGAATGAAATCTTGCCATTTGTGACAACATAGATGGACCCAGTTGGTATTATGCTAAGTGAGTAAGTCAGACAAAGAAAGACAAATATTATGTGATTTCACTTACATATGAGATCTAAAAACCAAAACAAAACAAAGGAACAAATGAAACAGAAACAAAATCATAGATACAGAGAACAAACAGGTGGTTGACAGAGAGAAAGAGATGTGAAAAGGAAGGAAAGAAATAGGTGAGGGAGATTAAGAGGTATAGATTCAGTTACAAAATCAATGGGTCAAGGGTGTGAAATGTATAGTATGAGGAATACAGTTAATTACCATGTCATATCTTTATATGGTTACATATTATAACTAGACTTACGGGGATCAGTTTGAAATGTCAAATCACTGGGTAGTATAACAGAAACTAACATAGTGCTCTAGGTCAATTATACTTCAAAGACAAATTAAAAAAAAAAATCAGATTTGTGGTTGCCAAAGGTTGAGGTGGGAAAGAAGGGCAGAGGACAGAGTTAGATGAAGGCATTCAAAATGTAAGAACTTTCAATAAGAGAAAAAATACTAGGGATGTAATGAATTAACACTGATACATACTACATATGAAATTTTAAGGAGAATAAATCCTGAGTTCTCATCACAAGAAAATTTTGTATCTAGATGAAAGTGAAAGTGTTAGTTGCTCAGTCATGTCTGACTCTCTGCAATCCCATGAACTATAGCACACCAGGGTCTTTTGTCCATGGAATTCTCCAGGCAAGAATACTGGATTGGGTTGCCATGCCCTCCACCAGGGGATCATCCTGACCCAGAGATCAAACCTGTGTCTCCTGCATTGCAGGCAGATTCTTTACCACCTGAGCCACCAGGGAATATGAGTGTTTACTAAACTTATTGTGATAATCACTTCGTGATATAAGTCAAATAATTATGCTATACACTTTAAACTTACCCTGCTGTATGTCAATTATATCTCAATAAAATAAAAGTGAAACTGGGTGCCAGTGGACTTTTAACTGTGAAGAAAGACAGCTATAAAGAAATAAACAACATAGGACGAATATGCAAAGGTCATCGTTAACTCATTTATACAACAAAGTCTCCCAAGTCTCCAGCGAATCCTAACGCTGCTGGTCCAAGAACACACTTTGAGAACCTCTGACCTAAAGGCTTCTTGTGGGCAGAGTGGCCCTGGAAAAGAGGGTGAGGGTCAGTGTCTTCTCCCAAACTGATATATCAAATAAAGTCTCTTGCACTGGAGAGAAGGAAAAAGGGAAGAAGAGGGAGATTATTGTAGCATATGGAAGGAAGCATTATAACTGAGGAAGGACTGTTCTTTCCCCATATCCTAAGAAGAAACACAACTTTTCTTCGGACATTTTTTCATTGTTGAGAAGGAACTCCAGGGAAAACTGCCTGGTTTTCTATAAACAGAAACCAGTTTCATTACCCTGATGAACAACAGTACTTTGCCTGTGGGTGGCAAAAGCTGTTTGTATATTCTTACCTTAAGGAATCTCTGACTAAAAAGGATTATCTCACAAGTATTCTCAACAGACCTTCTTTAAAGAGTTTCAAGAAACACATTAATTGCAGTGTCACAAAAGGTATATTAATTGAGATCTCATGTTAAAGCTGTTTCCTTAATTCAGTTTTTAGTTTCTTTCATTTGCCCTTTACCACATTCATATCCCTATAATTATCCATTAGTTCAATCAGTAATTTATTCATCTAGTCTTAATGTATATGTTCTCTGCATTAAGAACTGCCCTGGGTGCTTGGAGATGATGGATGTTGAAGTCAGAGTTAGGAATGAAGAAACAAACAAAAATTTTTTATTGGTCTCTTTATTTTTTACTGAGACCTATACAAAGAAAACAGTTGCTGAGAGCCTTTGACATGTTTTTCTCAGCTATTTTTTCCTTTCCCCCTCCAATCCCATTTAAATGAATTGAGACCAAATTAGGGGGCTTCCCTGATGGTCCAGTGGACAAGAATCTACCTTGCACTAGAAGGGATATCAGTTTAACCGTGGTCAGGAAAGATTCCATGAGTCGTGAACCAACTAAGCCAATGCAGCACAGCTACTGAGCCCATGCTCTCGAGCCACAAACCACAACTTCTGAGCCCAGGTGCTGCATCTGCCGAAGCCTGCATGCCAAGGACTTGCGCTCCTCACAGAAGAGGCCACCACAATGAGAAGCCCCAGCACCGCAACTAGATAGCAGCCCTCACTCACCTTACATAGAGAAAGCCCACTTGCAGCAAAGAAGACCCACCACAGCCAAAACACAAAATAAATAAATTAAAACACTAAATTAGCATGAAAAATTTAAGAGGGAAAAGACAACAGAATAGCCATTCTAAGGAAGAAAATCTCCATCATGAGATTTAGTGAAGAGAAACGTGTCATTTCACATGGTAGTTTTAATGACAGATGCTGAATCTTCACAAGGTTTTGTACTTCCTCCTGGCTGAAATCTCCAGCTTGCCCAAAGCTCTGGCCTCTTGGTTCTGTCAGTGTTGATACTATTTGCATAAGTACCTGTCATTGTCCCCTATCAAGTGCCTCTTCTGCAACCTTGAATATTTCTTCTTGATTCATTATAATTAAAGAGCTAATGTAGCCATTCAAGTTCACATTGTCAATGACCATGTAATCATCTTCCCTAGTGACCAGAATTCCTTTCTTTTTATGAGGGTTACAATTAAATTCCTTCCAGCCATAAGGTCAAAAGAATCTGCAACAGTTAGACTTCCCAGTGACTAATTTCACACTTGTGACTGATGCATATAAAATAGGACCTCTCCAATGGAAGGTGTCAAATTAAGAAATAATATACATTTCACTACACCTCAACTGAAGTCAATTAGATGTAAAAATTAAAGACTGTAGATTCTTTGCCTGTTACAGGAAGTGATGCTTGACACTTCACTTATCAATTTAAGACACATCTGTGTCCCTTGGAAATGTTAAAGTAATTTGTAAGTTGGAAGAGAATTAAAATGGCTCAAAGCCTGGGAGAGTAACGGCCAGGAGATTAAGATAATGTGCTCATGTCTGTTTCATATAATAACTTGTCCATCACTGTATTTTTTTTTTCCCTTCTCAAGATTTGCTTAAGTTCTTCTAAAATGGATTTTGTTACTTTCCCTGCTAATGAGGCTTTTTACATTTTGTAAAGGATTCTGATTACTAGATCATCACACATGGCTAAATGCCATGAACAGATTTAGCCTCTGACTTCCAAGATATAACACTGCCCAGGGAAGCTTTCTCTTTTTCCTGTCACCATGGAATTTAGTGGAGACCTTCTTCTTTACTTACAGTTTTCAGTTTCACTTCCACATGCAGACTCCTCCCCACCTCCCTGTGCCTTTATCCTTCTTTCTCCAAGACAACTGTTTTCAGCAGGGAGGCTGGAAACCTTTTCAAGTCTAAGTTTAATCGGAAGTCACTGTCAAGACTTCATGTGTGCATCTCAAGGGGATTTCCGGGAAGGAGGAGCCTATGACAGCCACAGAACACCTACATCCATGGCTCAAAGGGGCTACTGGAAGGGCAACGTGTGTGACCCACAGTTAGCAACTTCCAGCCTCTGTGTTTCAGCCACCCCAAGATTCCAGGAAGTCAAAGCAAGCACCGCGTCAGGAACAAAGGCGGGTGATCTTCAATTAGAAGCATCTAGGTGATGACCCTGAACTCTGAAGGACAAACAAGATCCAGCTCCTGAACGTCTTGAAATTGTTGTTGGTATCTCTTAATTTCATAAGAGAAACTGTTGTTTCTGATGGTAGGTATCTGCTGTTACAGCCACCCAGAATCCATTCACTTTTCTTTTGATACACCTCAATTTCCCTCTGAATAGCACACATTTCCCTGCTCTCTGCCAACACTCTTTGGATCACATTTTGCAATGCTGTTGGTGCAACACCCAGCTGTGGAGATAATTGACTAGGCGATACAAGTTCTCTGTCAGTTCTTTGACCTATTCCTGGATAATGGCTTTCTTTTTTAGCACATGAGTATAGAGTTTTCCTAGACCTTCTGTGCCTTTGAAATAATGAGCCCACATCAATTTGAGCACAATATCAATTTTCCAGTTCCTTCACTTAACACTTCCTCCAGGGATAGATAACTCTCCTCCCTGTCACCAGGCTCTATCTTCACAGCTCTACCCAGCTACAATCCTTAGACCCTTACTTCAGCCCAAACTGTATCCCTCCTCCCAATCTTCTGCCTCACCAACCTGATGTATCACTTATCAGATATTATCTGAATTGTCTATTTAATTCTTCATCTTCCTCGTGAAACTACAGACTATGAGAAGCAGGGGCTTTTTTATACCATTGTATCCCCAGTGTCCAGCATCATTGTGCTTGACAAATAGCAGACAATTAACACTTATTCATCCAAAATATGTCTCTTATGAATTGACTATGGGATAGAAGCTATGCTGAGTGCCGAGAATGTGATGATCAGAAAATAAGAACAGAGCTTGGTCTACTGGGTGTAAGAGCAAGGTGGTGGCAACACTGCAGCAGGTTCTTTACCGCTAGTGCCACCTGGGAAGCCGCTGAGTAGGACATGGTCCTGCAAACCCAAGTAGTGACCAAGAGCAAAGAGAGTGGTGTTCACTGCAGAGCAGTTTCAGAAGAACTTGCAATTCAGAGAAGTTGCAGTCAAGTGGACAATTCACAGACAAATATATGATAACTTCTATCCCAAATATATTGAAGAAGTTGTCCTTTGAAATTACAGACTTTGAAGCTTACTACATATGTACTAAGAATTGGCCGAAGATCAGAAAATGAAATAAGTTTTGATATATTTCATTGACCAGAAAAGGAAGTGGCAAAATTTTTTAAAGTATTTTACTAATCTGGATTTAATTTCAACAGATTATACTGAGCACTTTTATTATGTTTTCCCCTGGGATTTCCTGGCCTTGAGCTTCTCAAAGATCCATAAATTTGAACACTAATAATGGAAAAGGAACATGAAACACACCTGGTGAAACATTTAGGTGATAATAAACTGGAAGAATATGCAAAAACCTCAGAAATACAGAAGAAAATTATAAACAGCAATTATATGAATCCAAATAATAAAATAACAACCAAATCACAAGCACATGAATTAACATATTTTAATGGAAAAAAAGAAAATAGTAAAATGAGAACTGTATAATAACAAAGACAAAATTAGATTTTTAAAATATTAAATATGAGAGGGTAACCATTAGACTACTTTAAATTCTAGGAACTCAGAAAAATATATTCAAAGGACCCCAGGATCCAATCAGGATGCACTGGTAGTGTCCCAGGTAGGTACAAGGTATTCTTGAATGTGAGTCTGGGTAGAATTTACAGTTATATGAAGTGACAACTTAAAATACCAGTTGATATGTAAACAAACAAAAAAAAAATCAATAAGGAAAGGACCAGAGAGTTTCTCAAGGATTCTAGGAAAAGCCAAAATTCCCTCAGTAAACTAGGAACAGAGAGGAAAATGAGCAAACTGCAAAGTGCAAGATGAGCAAGAGAAAGGATTTAGATAACTGCTAAGGAATTAAAGGATATGAATATTCATGATCTAGTCAGGATTCACATCAAGCTGGAAAACTTGACTTTGAATAATACAGAGAAAGACCCAGATATCAGAAAAAGAGAGAAAGATATCCTTATTGATTCTGTGTCTCTGGAGAATCCCACTTAGTACATCAATCATTCTTTATATATATATATAAATGTGCATATATATATATGCACATGCATATAAAAAGAGATATGGGGGATATGGGGGGAAATACACAGGTATATGTATAATTCCCTGGTGGCTCAGATGGTTAAGAATCTGTCTGCATTGCAGGAGACCTGGGTTCAGTCCTTGGGTTGGGAAGATCCCCTGGAGAAGGGAATAGCTACCCACTCCAGGATTTATTCCATGGACAGAGGAGCCTGGCAAGCTACTGCCCCCAAAGTCGCGGAGTTGGACACCACTGAGTGATTAACACTTTCGTTTTCACAGTTTTATAGTGTGTGTGCCTGCTAAGTTGCTTCAGTTGTGTCTGACTCTATGCAACCCAACGGATTGCAGCCTGCCAGAGGTTGCCATGCTCTCCTCCAGAGTATCTTCCCAATTCAAGGATCAAACTCACATCTCACATGTCTGCTGCATTGGTAGGCAGGTAATATCACTATTACCTGGATTTAATTTAATTTAATTTAATTTAATTTAATGCACCACCTGGGAAGACCCTTTTACAGCCGCATTCAGTTCAAAGGCCTGAGAATCAGAAGGGTAATGGTAAAAGTCCAGGTCTGAGTCCAACATGCAAGAATCTAAAGTACTGACATCCAAGGGCAGGAGAAGGTGTATGTCCCAACTCAAGGAAATTAACCCTTTCTCTGCCTTCCAGTTCTATTCAAACCCTCCGTGGATTAGATTCCCACCCACGTCTGTTGACTGAATTGCTAAACTGTTCTGGAGACACCCTCACAGACACCCTCACAGACACCCAGGAATAATGTTTTACTGGCTATGCAGGCATCTGTTAGCCCAGACAAGTTGGCGTACACAGAATTAACCTTTCCAGCTGCCATCTTCTTCCCACTGCCTTTCCTCTTTCTCTCAAACCTCTATTGGGAAGAACCCTGATCTCCTCATATACCTCATGTTAGTAGTGTTAGTTGCTCAGTTGTGTCCAATACTTTGCAGCCCCATGGACTGTAGTCATCCCTCCCCACCCCACGCTCCTCTGTCCATGGGATTCTCCAGGCAAGGATACTGGAGTGGGTTGCATTCCCTTCTCCAGGGGATCTTCCTGACCAAGGGATTGAACCCGGGTCACTGCACGCAGATTCTTTACCGTCTGAGTGTGTTAGGGTCACGCAAAAATAGAACAAGAAGGAGGACTAGCATCACTCAGCATGCTGTAGATGAGCTCTGCTGTAGACCCGTGAGAGGAAGAGGAGCAGAGCTCTTACACTACTACTCGTGAATCACTCAACCACTCATACAAGATGGGGATATGACAGTGCTACTCTTTAAATAATAGTGTCTGGCATGTAAAGAGTGTTCAGTAAATGTTTGTTCAATTTCTCCTTTTAATTCATAGGACAGATCAAACAATTAAGAATGTATTCATGACAATAATACATTGTCTAGCATTTATCTCTTTATAGGTGATCTATTAAGTTCTGTTTATGATTATCACACTGTGGGGTAAGAAAGAATATGATTCATGTTTATTATATTCTGTTTGTATTATTGCAGTGCATCAGAGAGCATTTGGAACTGGGAGAAGTCAATGGCACCCCACTCCAGTATTCTTGCCTGGGAAATCCCATGGGCAGAAGAGCCTGGTAGGCTGAAGTTCATGGGGTCGCTAACAGCTGGACACGACTGAGCAGCTTCACTTTCACTTTTCACCTTCATGCATTGGAGAAGGAAGTGGCAAGCCACTCCAGTGTTCTTGACTGGAGAATCCCAGAGACGGGGGAGCCTGGTGGGCTGCCATCTCTGGGGTCGCACAGAGTCGGACACGACTGAAGCTACTTAGCAGCAGCAGCATGACCAGTTATAAAAGTATTTTAATTCCTAGGTATGAGAGTGTAATTAAGCCAGTACTAATTAAGTCCTTGTCTCTGAATGAGCCTTAGGAGAGACTAACGTAATGAGAGCAAAACCACCACATCAGAAGTGACTCCCCGCTCTGATGGAGAGAAGCAGAAAATTCGTGCCATACAGACCTGGCCCCAGGCAGGAGTGCTCCCTGGGGGGGTCAGACTGAGCTCCAACACCCCACTGGGACAGCCTGTGGCCAGAACAACTCCTGAAAAGGGTGCCCAGGTGGTCAATGACAGGACGCTGGTGTTGAGCCATATCCGTCCTGAAAAAAGTCTTTCTTGACAGACCAACAGAACTTCCTGCCTTGGAGTCTGGTGTAGAGGAGTCAGGTATAGTGGAGGGGGCTGGGATTGGTGAGGAGGGAAGTCAGAGCAGGAGATCCCTGCCATTTGTTTCTTGCTTTTTTTTTTTTCCCTTCCTTCCTTTTTTACTGAGTCTAGTTAGTAAATGCGTGATTCTCACAGAGCTCAAATCCATCAAAACACATGGGTAAGAATTCACAGCACTGGGTTTTCTTAAATTCTTTGCTCTTACTCTGAATGTAGTTGCTATGCCTCTTTCTGGGAAATGTAACCAGAGCCCATCCCACACGCCCTGTAAAGGACCAAGGAGCTAGTGATGGGATCTGAAGCAAGTGAGCACGGAGCTTTCCTCATGGGGACAGCTGAAGGCATCCAACAGCCCAAGGCCACCCCTGCAAAGACCTGCCAGAGAGCTGAGCAGTGGGTGGCTTGGTCTTTGTCTTCCTAATGCCAGTCTCTCTAGTTCTAGACCAGTATCCATCCACCTCATGCGGTACTCGGGGAAAATCTTCAGCCTCTAAGGGCACACGTCATCCCTGGCCTAACACTGCCAGGCTGACTAACCTCTGCTAGTTTTAGTGCTGAAGGTCCTGAAGTGCTCCTGACTCCTGGGAAAACTGGGTTGACCAGTTAACACTGGTCACAAGTGTTCTGAGACCTCTTCTCAGACAGATTGCTGATGTAGTGGGATCTCCAGGCCTCATGGGTTAAGAAGTCAGGATGTGAGAGCAGATCAGACCCCATTCACATTCTCGCCTCTGCTAAGGCAGCAGAGCCTGGAACAAAAGAAGTCCTGCTTCACAAAAGGCTGGCTGAGCTGGTGAGGACATGCTGTCTTGCCTTCTGGGATGTGGTTTTGAATAGGATTATGAAATAAAAGGAGAAGAGAGGGAAAGAATTTGTCCAGATTCTTGCAGTTAATTAGACAACCATACCAATTTAATTTTGCAGTGAAATGTATTTTCTGCAACTGAAAGACAGGTTGTGAGGCAAAGCATCTGCTTAACAACAAACAAAGCTCTAAGTCTGACTTTAGTGTTTAGGACAAAAGGCAGGCACCTGGCTGTGGCATGTGATTCATTAGCATTAAACCAGTCAGATTCCATTACCATGAACTTCCACTGACACAGAAACAAGATGAGCGTTAGCTAAGCGTTGTTAATCATTCAGGGGTACAGAGATTCTCAACATAAAAGCAGTCATAGCTGTAGAATCCAATTGATCCCAATTATACCAGACACTCAAGTGATGCTGTACCTTATTGGTTTATTTCTGAATGCCAAAGATGCTGATGTGAGAACTAAAGATTCTTCACCTAATAGGTATATTTAAATAAGACATTAAAGAAAATAGAAAATAGACCAACCACCCATATAACAAATACTTCAAAAATATTGAAACCTCTAGATTCCAATTTGTTACTTACCTAGAGTCATGTTAATCAGAGATAAAGTTCAGTAGAAACAAAAGATTAATTTAGACCTGATATCTCAAACTGGCAGTCTACAAGATAAGGAGTGAATGGTTCTGGTTTATTTGTTTTTAAATTCAGTTAAGGTTAAACATGGCAAACCAAACATATGTGTTTATCACCACTCCCTCATGGAATGTCACTAAAGTGATAGCAAAATAATAAAAATAATGTGAACCCTGATGATAAAGAGGACAGAAATACAGTGGTAATGGAGTATAAGATCTGCCAACAAGATTTTGGAAGACAAAAAGTGAGTTGAGGATCGATAACTAACTTAGCAGGTGACTCAGTGGTAAAGCATCCACCTGGCAATGCAGGAGATGCAAGTTTAATCCCTGGATTGGAGAGGTCCTCTGGAGAAGGAAATGGCAACCCACTCCAGTATTCTCCCCTGGGAAATCCCATGGACAGAGGAGCCTGGCAGGCTACAGTCCATGGAGTTGCAAAAGAATCAGACACAACTGAGCGACAAAAACCACCACCACAACAACAACTAACCTAGCAAAGAAAAGGCTGAAACTTAAGTGTCTTCTCAGGGCAATAGTAATATCATGCAATCTGCTTTTTGGAAATTTAGAAAGTCTCAGAAGTAACAGAGTTCAGAGAGTACTTTGAAGGCTTAATACTGGAATGAGAGGAAAGCCTCTTTCAGGAGCACTTGGACCTTCAAGCCCCTTTCTCAGTCTGCGTGGCCAGGCAATTCCCTTTATGCTCACCCCCAAAGAAGAATAAATGTTCACTCTTTTGGAGAATTGAGTCTGAGCCATTCTAGACTCCAGGACATTCCAACAGTGGAGGGCTAAGGCAGGAGGACTGATTGAAAGTCTACAAACAGAACTACTGAGAAGTCTGAAGCCCTCTTCTCTTCTCCTGCCTAGCCCTGGAGCAATAGCAGCCAGACTCACATAGCTAGGAAGTCTTCTCTGGAAATCTGAGCTACCTCAAAGGAAACACATAATGGTGTTAACATTGAGGAGCTCCAAAAAAATATCAGACATTGCCCAATAACCCCATAGCAAACCCACCTTTGCATGTATTACTTACAAACAGCTTCTTAGTGTTTCACTGTATCAACAGACAGCCAAAAAGCACCAAAGCATTTGAGAAAATCCTACAACATTCAAGAGAACAAAACAAATAAAAATATTTTTAAAAATTAAGGACTCCAGAAAACAATTCAATGGGAGGAGCAGAAGAAACAGCAAGATGAGACATATGGTTGTCAAAATGAAAAATCAGAGATCAAGAAAGAGATCAGAGATTTTAAAATATGAAAGATGACATTTTTCCTAAAAATCTATAGAAGAGATGGAAAATAAAGCCAGGAAATCTCCAGTAAAACAGAGCCAAAAGATACAGATCTAGGCAATAGGAAAGAGATGATAAGTCAGATTATCAGTCCAGGGGATTCCACAGTCAATGATTCTAAAGAAAAAAAGACATTCCAAGAGATCAGGGGGAATTACTATCAAGAAATTAATACAGGAAAAATTTCCCTTCAGGAGTTTTCAGGCACAGGCTAATGTAAAGATACCCACATCCTAGACATCATTGTGAACTCTCAGAACAACCAGAATAGAGAACTCTTTTAGAAGAGAAATTCAAACCACCCAAAGAATCAGTAATCAGAAATCAGGATCACTTTGGGTCACCTCAGGATTCAAATCACCTCCAATCAGGATCACCTCAATAATAGTATTAGATGCTAAAATTCAGTCAGATGGTCTTTAAAACTGAGTGAAAATATTTTTCACACTCAAACTATTTTACCCAACCAAACTACTAAGTAAATGTGAAAATAGAAATCTTCAAAAATGCAAAGACAAGAAATGTCCCTCTCACTCACTTTCTTTAGCAGACAGCAACAGCTGCATGGCAGCACAGCGAATGAGGGAACAAGGCGCAGAAAGAGGCGGCACCCAGACAGAGGGCCCCTAACACGGGATGACCCCAGGTGTGCTGAGGGCAACCCTAGGAGCACAACGTACCCAGAACCGATGAACATGACCCACTCCTGGGAGAAGAATTCAGGAATGGGAAAGGGTGGGCCAAGACACTGTTCTATTTTATTATACATTTTCTCAAGACTGAGTGACTTTCACATTAGACATTTTCTATATCATGCAACTTTTTAACTGGTATGTGCTATTTTCATTAAAAAAATAAATATCATTTTTAGATATTTACATTGATTACAATATGTAAAAATTAGGAGATTTCACATAAAAATTAAAATATATGGTTTATATTAGTCAAGATGGGCTAGTTTAAGACACAAATGACCATAAACTCAGCATTTAAAAAAAACCACTTAGTTCTCAATGGACTGAAATGGCCTCTGCTTATCTTATCACCCAAGGAGACTGACAGAGGACTCCATCAAAAAACATGTCCCCATGATTTGAAAGGAAGAAAAAAGAACATACCAAACCATCACTGTCCTTAAGGCTTCTGCCTGGAAGTGACACATAGCATATGCTTGAGTTCATAGAATAGGATATATAATTCATTTACAGAATAGATTACCAGTGGACCCATGTTTATTTTTAGCAGGAATCTGCAGAAGCTGAGTAGCAATTATTTCTTTGAAGATGTGTGCACATGCAAATTTGCCAAAATTCTCATTACGTTCTAAAGTCTCCCTGACGTGGAGACTCATGCTAGTTGCCATTCACTACTGCACTTTCAATTTTTTATAGCATAATATTTTTAATGGTAGCAATAAAAATAAAATGAAATATTTGTCTATACCCATGGAAGAAAAATAAAAGTAGAACAAGAGAATTTAGTGTTTAAAGAAAAACGGAATAGATTTTATTTCATCATAGAAGTGAAGAATACTCCTATGAATTCAGCCTGCAAACAAGGCATATTTTCTTGCACACTCATTTACTTTACCTTGCTTTGAATTGTCCCCTCAAAATATGTGCTGAACTTCTAAGCCCCTATACCTCAGAATGTAACCCTATTTATAAATAGAGTCATTGCAGAGGTAATTCCCTAGTGGCTCAGATAGTAAGGAATCTGCCTGCAATGCAGGAGACCCAGGTTTGACTCCTGGATCAGGACACAGGTAGAAAAGGAAAAGGCCAGTATTCTGGCCTGGAGAATTCCATGAACCGTATAGTCTGTGGGGCCACAAAGCGTCAGACAGGACTGAGTGACTTTCATTTCACTTCAGGACACTGGAGAAGAAAATAGCAACCCATTCCAGTTTTTTTGCCTGCAGCATTCCATGGACAGAGGAACCTGGTGGGCTACAGTCCATGGGGTCGCAAAGAGTCAGACACTTTCACAATTTCACAGATGTAATTAGTTAAAATGAGATCATCCTAGAGTGGGATAAGTCCTTAATCCACTATAACTAGTCCCTTAAAAAAAAAAAAAAAGATGGAAAATAGACACAGCGAGAGAGAGACTGAATTTATGCCACACAAGCCAATACACTCCTGGGCAACCAGAAGTAGGGAAGGATCCTCCTCCAGAGACTTCAAAGGAAGCAAGCCCTGGCGACACCTCAGTTTTGGTCTAGAGTTGTCAGGGAATGAATTCCCATTGTCTAAAGTCACCCAGATGGTGGTACTTTTTTTCACTGCTGCCCTGGGAAACTAAGACTCCCTAAACCCAGCAGGACCACACCCTCCTACAGAGAGCACTGCGGAAGCACGGACCGGGAGAGTTCTGCATCTGTCTTTCTGAGTGAAGACTTCCTTCTTCCGGTGTGCGTTTAACAGTGACACAACGGAGTGAAGAAATATTTCTGATCCTGAAAGTGTCAGTCAGCAAGCCATGAACAATTCCTTGCCAGTTAGTGGCTATGGACATAGGGTTATAGACTTTGTAGATCCACAGTCCCATCAGAAAACTGGGTTCTCCAAGGAGGTGCATGTGAGCACTACAAATCACAAGAGCAAGTAAGGCCAGAGTCGAGAGTTTAGAGCAGCTAGCAGGAGGCCAGTAGTCCGAGTAAACCAGCTTGGGTTAAAATCCAAACAGAGGGCGTGAGCCAAAAGATCATTCCAGAAGGTGAGGATGGAGTGTAGGCTCAGGTTCAGAGCAGAGAAGTAAATTCACATAAGGAGCACAGTGAACAATGACAATTCCTCCTAGGACAGAGATTCAGCTGGCCCTGCAGGGGTGGGGGTCTAGCAAGTCTCAACAGAGAGCACACGAGACAGGGAGGCAGCGCAGCGGAGCCCGCAGAGCCGGTCCCCGACAGAGCCCGTCCCCCACAGAGCCGGTCCCCCACAGAGCCCATCCCCCACAGAGCCCGTCCCCCACAGAGCCCGTCCCCCGCAGAGCCCGTCCCCCGCAGAGCCGGTCCCCCACAGAGCCCATCCCCCACAGAGCCCGTCCCCCGCAGAGCTGGTCCCCCACAGAGCCCGTCCCCCACAGAGCCGGTCCCCCACAGAGCCCATCCCCCACAGAGCCCGTCCCCCGCAGAGCTGGTCCCCCACAGAGCCCGTCCCCCGCAGAGCCAGTCCCCCACAGAGCCCATCCCCCACAGAGCCCATCGCCCACAGAGCCTGTCCACAGCTGCTCTCCCGGCACTTCCTCCAGAGCAGAGAAGGGTCACACCCATCAAAGTGCGGTCAGCATATTTACATGAGTCAAGTACCCAAACCAGGGCCTGGGGATGACTCACTAACTTACAAGATGCTGTATTGTCAACAGGAAGAAATAGCCTATTTTGCCTGTAGATACCATGTCGTTTGGAAAATGATATTTTAATTGCCTGTTGGTAGTCTGGCCTTGTTTTTTAATCTTACAATTCAGGGCTTAATGTCTTCTCATTTGTGTTGTGTCAAAACTGTCCTCACTGCATTGTGTTTGTTATGCTTTCTCTTTTTCTCACAAATCACACAATTTTTTATAAGGGGATTCAACTTTTATCTTCGCTTTCTGTCATGTTCAATCAGTTATAAGTCTCCTACATCATTTCTCTCTCCTATATTTGCAAAAATACATCAATACTAAAGGGCTAATTGATTTGTACTTTTATCCAGTGCTGCTTCCCTGTACTTGTTAGTAGAATGGCTGGGGCACATCGTTTGCTAGTCAATTTTATAATGAGCATAAATTTTCATTCTTAAATAATCATTGATCTAAATAACCAACCACAGGAAAATCATTAAGAAAACAATTGCCACATGATGGAAGATTAGGCACTGCTAAGCATGATGTTTAAAAATAATTTTTCATATCTTGAGAAAAGACTCACAATAAGTGAAAAGCCAGAATATAATATACAATAACATTATCATTCTAATTTATGTAAAAAAAAAATGTGTGTTAAAAGCTAGGTAGTATTTCTTTTGTTCATCCTTCCTGTGCTTTTCAAAATCCCAATCATAAGTAACTACTATTTTTGTAATCAGATAAACTCATAAAAAAATTTTGGAACATGAATGGTATTTACATTATCTAGAATTACCTTAGAAGAATTCATAATTTGCACTCAGACTCATTGAACAATTTTCCCAATAAAAAAATGAAATAAATAATTTTTTTTTATTTATATTTAGGCTACAACCTTAACACTTGGGCATATGATCTCTCAGGGAAGTATTCCTTAATGACACTGGAATCCAAAATGAGAGTCTACAAACTGATTCTTATAGAGTGAAATAGTAAATATTTTAGGCTTTGCAGACTATGTGGTCCTTGTTGCAACTCTGTCTGCTCAGCTTTGTTGTGGCACCTTTACAGCCAAAGGCAATACTTAACCAAAGGACATGGCTGTGTTCCAATAAAACTTTGTTTACAAAAACAAATGATAGTTTGCTGATTCCTACTCTAGAACACTGCATCTCAAACTTTAATGGATAAAACAATCACCCGAAGATTTAGCTAAGAAGAAGATTCAGATTCAGCAGGTCTACACTGGAGTCTGAGAGTCAGCATTTCTAAAAGTTCCCAAGAGATGCTATTGCTACTGGTCTGAGGACAACACTTTGAATAGCAAGACAGAGCATCTGTTTTATCAGCCACATAACATATAGATTTTCTTGAGGTAAACTAATAGACTGTTTATCCACAATGTTTGATATAGTAATAATATTTGGGGCTTTCCAGGTGGCGCTAGTGGTAAAGAATCTGTCTGCCAGTGCAGGAGACACAAGAGCTGCAGGTTCGATGCCTGGGTTGGGAAGATCCCCTGGAGTTGGAAATGGCACCCTACTCTAGTATTCTTGCCTGGAAAATTCTATGGGCAAGAAGCCTGGCAGGCTACAGTCCATGGGGTCACAAAGAGTCTGACATGACTGAGTGACTGAGCAGAATGGTATGTTGTTTAATTTTTTTTCTACCTTATGGCTTGTTTTATTGAAACTAATTAAGGACATTAAGTGGGAGATTCAGTTCAGCTCAGTTCAGTCACTCAGTGTGTCCAACTGTTTGCAACCCCATGAACCACAGCACGCCAGGCCTCCCTGTCCATCACCAACTCCCAGAATTTACCGAAACTCATGTCCATTGAGTCAGTAATGCTGGGGGATGGATGACTTTAAATATTTAAAAAATAGTTTACTTAAGCAAAATGATTAGTTGACTTTCATGTAGACAAAAATTCATTTATTTATTCATTCAATAAACATTTATATTCCTTCTAGACATTAATTGTCAATTTCTTGGGATATAAGAATAAGAAAACATGGTCCCTGCCTTCAAGGAGCTTATCATCAAAAGGGAGAGGCAAAGTCTTTTTACAAAGTCTTTGTAAAGACTTGTAGAGTCTTTACAAAGTCTACAACCTTTACAAAGGTTGTAGAGAGAGATGTCATTGCCCAATGCTGAAAATGCAGCCACTTATCAAACTGTGTCATGGAGGCATCCATCTTCTAACATGTCACCATGGCCATTTCCCCAAATATTTCTTCAGAAAATATTTGCTGAATATTGCTATTTTAAGGGAATATTGAGAATGTAACCCCAGATTCCCTCAGGATTCATTACTTGAGGTACTCAGGAGGAGTTCACCCTAGCTGAAATAAATCAAGTCTTGATATTCCAAACTCAGTATGGGCAAACCAAACTCCTGAAGCCCCCCAAATTTGTGCCACTCATATTTTAAATCATTTGATGGCAACTCCATCCTTCCTGTTGTTCCATTTGGCCATCCTTGACCCCTTCCTCTCTCTAGAACAACAAATTGTCTTAGCTTATTTGCAAAATATATGCAGAATCTAACCATTTCTTAGACTTCCACTGTTTACCACTTCCATAACCTAGATAGCATATTAAAAAGCAGAGACATTACTTTGCCAACAAAGGTCCATCTGGTCAAGGCTATGGTTTTTCCAGTGGTCATGTATGGATGTGAGAGTTGGACTGTGAAGAAAGCTGAGCGCTGAAAAATTGATGCTTTTGAACTATGGTGTTGGAGAAGACTCTTGAGAGTCCCTTGGACTGCAAGGAGATCCAACCAGTCCATCCTAAAGGAGATCACTCCTGGGTGTTCATTGGAAGGACTGATGTTGAAGCTGAAACTCCAATACTTTGGCCACTTCATGCGAAGAGTTGACTCATTGGAAAAGACCCTGATGCTGGGAGGGATTGGGGGCAGGAGGAGAAGGGGGCGACAGAGGATGAGATGGCTGGATGGCATCATCGACTCGATGGACATGAGTTTGAGTAAACTCCGGGAGTTGGTGATGGACAGGGAGGCCTGGCATGCTGCGATACACGGGGTCGCAAAGAGTTGGACACAAGTGAGCAGCTGAACTGAACTGAACTGAACTGATGCTACCACAAGCTTCCATCTAAGTAACTGCAGTATTATCTTAGCTGACCTCCTAGACTGGAGACTACTCTCAGCACAGCAATCCAAGAGATCCTCTTAAGTGTAATCATGACATTCTCTGCTTAAAACCCCACACAATCTCTCCATTCACTCAGAGCAAATCCTTATAAAGGACCACAAGCATTCTGATCTAGAACAGATCACTTTTCTGATCTCATTTCCTTCTACTCTCCCCCTTGTTCATTCCCCTCTGGTCACTCTGGCCTCCTTGAAGTTGCTAGACCATGCCAGCCACATTTTCACTATAGGACCATTGTTCTAGCTACACCTGCTGCCTAGAACACATTTCCCTCAGGTTCCTGCTTGACTAATTCCCTCCCTCCTTCAATTTTATGTTCAGATAATCCCCTTCTTAATGATTCCTAATCTGACCACCTACTTTCCCCACAAATACACTCAGTATCTCACTATTTTGCTCTTTTAAATATTTTTTGCACATATCACTGCCGAGCAAACTGGACAATACTATATTTTTTATTTACTGTATTAATCAGTTTGGGATGGCATAACAAAATGTACTATAGACTAGGTGTTTTGAAAAACAGGAATTTATTTCTCACAGTTTTGGAGACTGGGAATTCCAAGTGAGGGCCCTCTTCCTAGCTTGAAGGCTGCTGTCTTCTTGCTGTGTCCTCACTTTTGGAAAGAGAAGAAGCCATCTATCTGGTATCTATACTTAAATGGTACTAATTCTATAACAGGGGCTCCACTTTCATGATTTTGTGTAGTATGATTACCTCCTAAAGGTGGTAATTTGACAATGGTACTGTCAAATACCATCAGACTAGGGATCAGCATGTAAAGTTTAGGGAACACAGTTCAATCCATCACACTTATTATCTCCATCTTGCCCAAACTGTGTGTAAATTCCACAAGAATATAAATCTAATTTTGCTCACCGAAACATCTCCAACCCCAAGAAGGGTGCTCAGCATACATATGCTAATGATTGAGTGAGTTCCATCCCACTGTACCAACACAGGACCTTTTGTACCCTTTGAAAGTCTTTACAGTCATGTGGGCAAGTCTTCAGGAATGTTTCCCATGGGTTCATGAATAGTCATGTCAGGTCTTTGCACTGCTGATGGTTGTTGTTCGTAATGATTCTTGAGGGCACCTCCCACCCACCCCTGCTGCCAGCCCCATAACCACTGTAATGACACTATAATGACACCCTGACTGTGCCAAGGACAGACAAAGCTCTTGAATCTGCAAAGCAGCAAAGCACATTCTCTGAGGCCCTCGCCAAGGTGGACTTCGTGGTTTTGAAACAATGGAGAGAATGCTCACCATTCTCATTTGTGGCCATGTATTGTCACTACAGCACCACAACAGGCCTGCACATACAAGCATGTGGGCTACTGGCCCTGTAGACTCCTCTAAAAGTTCAGAAATGTCTGAATTCCACCAACAGATGCAACTTCATGTTCACTCATTCTTCACTTCCAGGGTGATGCTTCTAAATTGTGCTGATGGATGGGTAGATAATGTAAATGTGCTACTTTGTCAAGAAGTTGGCCCTTGGTATTGAGTACTACTTTTAAGGCTCAAACAATTACAGTGGTGCCGGGGTCCAGCCCCTGCGGAGTCCAGGGATTCCCTTCAGATGAGCAGCCAGCAAAGAAAAGAAAGTGAGTCAAGTCTTGGTTGAATGCAGGATCAAGACTACTTTATTTTCTTAAATCAGTGCTTATATACCCTAAAACCAATAATCCTTTAAAGAGGTTTAAGGAGGGGGAATGATAAGATTGTACCAGGTGCATAATCACCGATTACATCATAAAGCCCTTTCCAGAACAGTCAATACCTACATATAACTTTTAAACAATTCAATGGCAGCAGCTAGTCAACTGTGAAAAGCCATCTACAAACCTTATCTTGGGAAGCTCAGCCCACAGCAGACTTAGCTCTGGTATATAATCCTAAGGGTCAGAGGTCTCATGAATTCCCTCCTGGTCACACCCTAAGGAACCTTCTCAATCTCGTAATGGACTCTATCTACTTTTGCATATGAGATAGATAGGCCTGTTATTGGGACCCATGTGCCCCCAGGGACTGTGTTGCTGCCATGCAAAGGTTTCAAGGAGCGATTTTAGGTAAGAGTCGGACTAGTTTTAAGGGAACATAGAAGAATGCCAAGCATCAGAAGATGAAAGGACGAAGGCCTGGGAGTGGATGGTGGGGCAGTCCCAAGAAACCCCTGGAGGTCCGGAAGCCTTTGCATGTGGAGCGATCCTGAAGGTCCGGACGCAAAGCATTTGCGTACCAGCTCCTTGAACCTAGACCTTGTCACGGGCGGGGTTTCTCTCCCCGGCTCCCAAAACTGTGGTATCCAAAATGTGAAGATTAAGTGAAAAAGCATGTACCCAACTAACCACACCTTACCTAAAGGGCATAAGACACTTGTGGTATAGTTTCTTGAAAATAAGGCACTAAACAAATAAAGAAAAGCTTTCTTGTTATACATTATTCAAAGGCAATTTGGATAACATCTTGTTATACATTATTCAAATGCAATATTTCACAATAACAAATAAATACTCAAAAATGCCCCACAGCCAAAGGATATATCAATATTGGATGAAGTTCATTCACAGTATTTTATTTAGAAACAATTTAAGAATCTGAGTCTTTCTATTACTTTTTAAAATGTAAATTGGGAGGCTTTTTTTCCTTCACTGAATTACATTTAAATTCCCTTTCCTTCAGATCAATCTAGCTGCAGTGTTTCTGTCTTCATCAGAGGCCAGATGAGTGCATCAGATAGAGAATCAAGGGTCCTGGCTGCGGTAACATGTGTGGTGGTGGGCAGTCTGTGTCTCAATTTCCTTGTTTATAAAAAGAAAGATTTGGATCAGATCGTCTCTAATATTCTTTTCAGCAATATATTTTCATGATTCCATGTTTTAAGAAGAACCAACCAAATTTTAAGGGTCAGAAATAACTCGTTATCAATGTGCGTGCAAACTCATCATTAAGCAATAATTTCAATTCATCTTTGAGAGTTCAAAAACAATTACTTACAATGTAATTATATTGCTTAAAATTTCTACATATACTATAGGAGAATTACCTTCTAAAGTATGCTATGCTAACATAATTATTTCAACTTTACAGATTCATTTATTTGGTCAACATTTTTTGAGCACCTAGCATATTTCAGGTATTATGTTAAGTCTTGAGTGTAAGTGTACATCATTATAACATAGTCTCTGCTTTTAATGATTAGGTGGATAAGATAAAATAATGGCAATAAAAATTATACAAATCTAGGATGAATTCTATATAGGGTCCAGAGTGAACAGAAGGGAAAGAAGAGGTCAATTCTATTTGGAAGGAAGGTTCCGTAGAGGAAATGGGGCTTGACCTGAGACTTGAAATTAGTGACAAGAGGAGTGATAAGAATGAATATGTTCTGGGGAAAAAACATACATCTGCAGAGAGAGTGAAGCTTAAGGTGAACCTTCAGGAGGACAAGCACTTCACTATGGCTGGGGCTTCAGCAAAGAAGAGTCAGGCAAGAGCAGATAGAGGACTTTCCGTCTCATGCTAAGGAACCAGGTTTCAACTAGCAGTGATAGGAAGTCATTTAGGGATTAAAATCAGGGAAATAATGATTAGATGTGCATCACTGGAGGCTTCCTTTCACATTGTTTTGGAAGATGAATCAGATCATGGCCAAGGAAGGAAGGGAGATGATGTATTAGTTTGTCATGACTGCCATAACAAAGTGCCACAGACTGGGCAGCTTAAACAACAGAAATTTCTTTTCTCACAGTGCTGGAGGTTTGCAGTCTGAGATCAAAGTTGTCAGCAGGACTGTTGCTTTTAAGGCCCATCTTCATGGACCGTGATGATGGCCTTCTGTTTGTCTTCACACAGTCTTCCCCTGGTGAAACCCGTACAGCCAACAAATATGACCTCATTTTACTTTACCTCGTTAAAGCCTCAGTCTCCAAATACTGTCACATCTGAGGTGCTGGGGGTTGGAACATCAGCACAGGAATTTCTGGGGTTGTAGTTCAATCCATAGCAGATGACTTATGGAGAACGTGAGGCAATGGTCTGGCAAAGAGACAGTTAGGGGCATGAACAAGGCAAGAGTGGTGGGCACAGCACACATCAAGGGCCTAGACACCACCTGGATCAGCGCAAGAGGAGCAAGGAGAGAAGGAGGACTCCCTGATTTCCTCCCTGAGAGAAGTAGGGCCAGGTATGAGATGGGGGGGTTGAATTTTTATATGTTTTGATATGATATTTTTATATCAATTTTTGTACTTAGCAACACATGACTTGTATATACCTTAAAGAGTCACATACAACAGGCTTCGGTAAAAAAAAAAAAAGTCCTTTGCCTCCCACCTACTTTCTATGCCTTCGCCCCTCCTCAGAAGCAATCACTTTCACCTATTTAACTCTTTCATCTGGTGCTTACCACAATGTTTCTAAATAATGTTAGCATTATGTTGATGGGACTTAACATCATTCTTCCTTCTGAGTTCAGAACTGACTGGGAGAAAAGCACAGGAGTCAGGTGACTGAAGACCAAAGTAGCAGCTTATTACTGACCAAAACAGATAAGTTCCCTAAAGGTTCACCCTGAATTTAACAGTCCTGCCTGGGCATGGACAAGGTGGACAAGCTGCAGGCAAAGCTTGCCCTGAAAGCCTCCTTCTCATCAGGCGGTGATGTGGGACTCCTTAAACTGATGTCTTTAAAGACCTTAGAGGAGTCTGACCAGATCTGGCTCCAGCTCCCCAATTTACCAGTAAGATAAGAACCTTCTGTTTTACCAGAAACAGAAGAGTATCCTGCCATCTGGAAAAAAAAAAAAACAATCAAAAGAGTTAAAAATAAAATCAAGAAAGAATGAAGCTGATGATACTAAGGAATTATCATTAATTTTTAGTATAATGATGATATTACAGTTCTGTTTTTTTTAATATTTCTTTTCTTTTGGCAATATAAACTGAAATATGTATGCATGAAATGATATCTGAATTGTGTCAAATTAATATCAGAGAGAGTAAGTGAAGGTTTAGATGAAATAAGATCAGCTGTAAGTTGAAGATGGGCGATGGGTACCCAGGCCTTCATTATTTTATTTTTCTTACTTTATAACCATTTATTAAATTTTATAACAAAAATTTTAAAGAGAAAGAATTAAGTTACAAAAACCAAGAGAGTGAAAGTAGTCAGAAATGATAAGGCTACTGAGAAGTTAAGTACGATAAGAAAGACAGAGTTCTTTGCTTTGCTGATTAGAAAGGTATTTATTCATTTCTTGAGCAGGTATTATATACCTGGCACTACTCTGGGGACAGAACACACAGGGGAGAACAAAATGGAGAAGATACCTGCCCTCTTAGAAATTACCTTCTAATGACAGTGACCTTTCTCCAAACAGTTTTATGCAGTGGTGAAGAGGAGCTGTCTAAAGGCAGTAAGGTACAGAGAGAAGGGAGGAGGTAAATAGAAGACAGCATAAACTTTCCAAGGGGCAAAAATGCAGTAGATGGAAGAGGTTTTTTTTTTGTTTTTTTTTTTTTTTTAATGTGAGAGAGATGAGAATATTGGCAAACTATAAGGAAGGAGTACTGTAAAAACAGAAAGAACAATCAATAAAATCCTAGAATTGCTGGGAGAGAATTGCATCAGACTGCAGTAGAGGGATCTTCCTTGAATAAAGGCCACATTTTCCCTGTATTTAGAGTAAAGGAGGAAATTCTACAAAGGTGGATTCTGTAAAGGTGGATTCTGCATAATAAGACTAGGGTGAGAAAAGTTAGCTTGGTCTAAGCCATAGGTATTATGTAGGAAGTGGGTACAGATTTTGTTATCCCTAGACCACCACAAATACTCATCTTTCCTTCCAATTCCCATCTGCCACTTATATAACCTCTTGATATCCCATTCACTTCCTTGGAAATTCCATCCCAGGCTCCACAGTTAAATTAGGTTCTCTGTATATCAATTAGAAATGCATTCAGCTGCAATAGATGAAATACTAATACCAAGAAGCCTCTTAACGATGCTATTAAAGTTCTAGACTTACTCATTCCTCCTACACTATTTTAATTGATGTTTGTTTCATCTCCACGGGCTCAAAATGGCTCCCATAGCACCAGACATCACATCTCAAGCAGGAGGAAGTGAAAATGACAGTGCCAGGTGCATCTGTCCCTTTTATCAGAGAAAGCAAATGTTTTGGGTTTTTTTCCCCCTGAAAGCTCTTGCAGACTTCTGCTCATACATACTGGCCAAAACTATATCTCTCGGCTATTGGGAAAGTGTTTGTTAAATGGTAGAAGTGTGCAAAAAGCAGCAACGACAAACTAGGCTGGGAATGGTGTAGTGAACTAGCAGTGTCTATCACACTCCATTACACTTTCTTACTAGACTGCATGCTCCCCATCAATGGACCTCATGTCTATGCCTCTCACCAACATGTGCCATCACTTAGAGCAATACCTGGGGCGGAAGGATATCTGAAACTTTTGCTGTCGAAGGATCTATCTTTTATCCTTTCTTTTGGTTATAAAACCTTGATTTTCTTTGGAGGAGTGGCCCCTGCCAGAGTGCATGCAATTCTAGCAGGTCTCAGTCAGGGGGTTCTATCCTTCCAGCAAAGGTGTGAGAAGTGACTGAAGTCAGTCACTTTCCCATCTTTCCTGAGAAGTTAAATCTTCACAGGGTGCAAACATTGGAAGCATGGATGCCAGAAAACCCTCTCTCTTGCTGTTAGTCCCTTGGAACTTCCATAAATCTTGTCCTGAAGACCTGCTTGGTTTCAGCTTTGCCTTCTACTCTGCGAGACATCCTCTAGCTTGACCATAAACTCATTTTTTGTTATTTTTTTCTTTTATCAAGAGCATGAAAGAAGCCTAGCTGATATATGAAGGCATTTAATTATTTGGTGAACGACGATTGTTTTAATTAAAGTTAACCTATAAGCCAGAGGATCCTGCAACCAAAATGAAATAAACTCAGTAAGATTCAAACTTTCATCTGGGGCCAAACTTCTTGATTTGCAGTAAGTTTTACTTTCATGACTACAAAATGTTTCTCCTTGTCAGTCTCTTCATTTTAAATGTCAGTGATTATGTTTTCTAATATAGGTTTACTCTCCCATGGTGCTTCTATCCTAATTCCCACTGTCTGACAGTCCACACCCTCTTTGTCCTCTCTCCTCTCCTCTTGAAAGGCGTCTGTTATCTCTAGACAAGCAGCCATCAAAGGAATCTCTTCTTCACACACATTTGTGAGTTGTCAGAAATGACAGTCTCAGCGGGATGTTACATCACTGCCTCTAACTCTGAATGGTACATTTTCTTTTCCTTCTGGTTTGCACCTGGGTGTACAGTTTTGAAGTTATCTTTGAAAACCCTTTGCTCACAGCCAAGTTGTTGCTTTTAAGGGAGGAACTTTGGGGATATTCTGTTCCAACTCCTTCCGTTTGAAGAAGAGGAGGAAGGCCCAGGGCATGCTGTGACCATCCCAAGGTCACACACTCAGCTCTTAATAGAGCTCCAAGTCTGGGGACTCCTTGATTCTTTCTGCCAGACTTTCTTTTTCTGTTACACTCCTCTAAAACCACACACTATGTAAAATATTAAAATACTTCCCCCTAAAATCTCTACCGCCACAGCCCAATTGTTTTTCATCCTCAGCTAAAAGTGATTGCAGGCTAGGTTCTCCAGGACACAGACTCTTTCATTGATGACTGCCCTTGGCACACACAGCTGGGGAAGTGAGGAGAGGAAACAGAAGTGGATGCAGAGAGAAGTCAGTGGATGCAGGCCCTTGAGAGCTTGTCCATGTCCACAGAGAAGCTCCAGAGCTAAAGCAGCCGTTCAGACTCCCCCAGTCAACCCAGGATGGTGGCCCAGTCACTGGAGACGGCCACCCAGTTCAGACATGACCGTGGTCTCAGATGGGCTGAGCGCTGAAGCAGCTGACTGCCCCCACTGTCAGCCAGGAGAGAAGTCCTCCTCTGAAGGGTGGTCATATCCACCGGACGTCATTACCCTCTCAACAGCTAACCCTTTCTGTCCTAGAAACTTGTCATGATTCCTGCCCCTGAGGAGAGTGTAGTCTGGTGGGAGAGACCTGAATAAATCACGATGATAATTGAAGCATAAAATTAAACACATAAAGGTAAACATGCTCACAAGTAGGGGATGATTATGGACACCCTGACTTGGGATGGATAAGACCCAGGAGATGCAAGAGAGGAAGAGCCAGCAGCCTCTGCCTTCCTTAGTAAGAGGAACCATTCGTGTTCCTACTGGAAAGTCTCTTTTCCTTCCTTCCTTTTCATGTCTCTCTCTTTCTCCAATATCTTCCCTTTGAATATAATCCTCTTAATTCCATTCCTCACTTATTTCATGCATTTTCCTTGTTTCTTCTGTCTAGGGACCCATTTTCCTCTATTCTTAAAAAGCGAGTCCCTCAGCCTGTTTTAAGGGGAGCTTTGAAAGCTAATTGTGTGAAATTTCTGCACATTCATTGTGATTGCACATCTAGCAAACAGCATTTTCAAGAGATCTGTAGACTTAATGGGTTCAGGTTTCAAATATGTACATAATTAAATTTCTGATATTAATAAAAGACATATTCTGGATGCTAAAAAGAAATAAAATCCTGAACAGGTAGAGAAGTGGGGAATGGAGTCCATTAACAAGTACTTACTCATAAGGAGATGTTAACAGGTGATACTGCCAGATCTGAAAGGTTATGTTGCAACTTTGACAAAGGGAATATAATCAGAAAATGTTAAGTTGGGACTTAAAATTCCATGGCAGAAAGAAAGAAGAAGGGAAAGAAACAATGAATGAAAAACAACTTGTCACCTTCAGACCTGAGAATTGGAGAAGAGAACACACACAGAAGTGCGTTTGAAAATAGCTGGCAGGTTGCAAGCCTCCTCAGAGAGCCTGGCCTCTCTCCCCGGGCTGGAGGAGCTGGCCTCAGACCCACAGCGGAAGATCCTGAGCAGTCTGGCATGCCCAGGCGCGGCCTCGCTTCCCGGGAGAGCTTCCCACACACGGCGCTGAAGGCAAACCGCAAACCCACAGCACACGGCGCTGTCAAGCCAGACCCTTGGACTGCACACCGGCTGCAGCCATTGTCAAGCGACAAATGGAAAGCGCCCGAAGCTTTCCTGTCGGTGCCAAGAAAAGCTTGTCCCGTCAGGGACCCACCTGGGTCCTGCGCCCAGAAGGTTGGAGGGTGGATGGGGGGTGGCGGGGGGCGGTGAGTAGACTGCAATCAGTACACGAGCCAAAGTCCCCCTCTGCTTTGAGAGTGGGATCAAGCCCAGTCTGCGTTTGGTGGCCTGTAAGAATGGCTAATACAAAACTATTCACAACCATGTTCCCAGGGCGGGGATTGCGAAATTTTCAATGGGTTGATCAGGCCCACCTGGAGAGCTGATAGACGCCCTGGGACATAAAATCATTTTGTCAGAAGCCAAGGCAGCTTCCGAGTAGTCTGACCTTTACATTTGGAGTCCTTTGGCTCTGAAGATGAAATACAGCCTAATACAGCCAAAAGGTATGGCAGTCCTCTCCACATCCACGAATTGTGTGAGCTCCCGAGAGGAGGGAGCCGATGATTATCCGCGAGTTCGGGTTTTGGCCCCTGTCCCCTGTTGCCTCTGAGCTCAGAGGGATGCTGTAGTCCCAGAGCCGACTCTGTGACACAAAACCAAAGCCAAACCTCAAACCGCCAGCACCAGGTGCGTTAAAACAACAAAGAACGAGCACGTGTGTGTCTGAGCCCACGTCCTGGTCACTGGAGATGTGAAAAACAAAACCAAGGAAAGAAAACACCAGCTGGCACCAGAGAATGACATGTCTGCATTTAAATACTTCAACTTAAAAAGTGATTTGAAAAAATATATTTTTAAATAAATTATTCCTGAGCATGGCTGAGGTGCAGGTTGCATTTTGTATATATAACTTTACTTTTACCGTTAACCATTATTTGGGGACATCTTCTATGTATCAGTAATCCTGCCAAGTAGTAGGGAAAAATAAAAAACAAAGTTAAGCTTAAAAGATCACATATTATAGAGACTTCCAGGAAATTGTGTTCAGAATAGTCATAACTAAACTTTGAATGAAAACACAATCATGGGGCTTCCGTGACGGCTCAGTGGTTAAGAATCCACCTGCGAACGCAGGAGACACAGGTTCCACCCGTGATCCTGGAAGAGTCCACGTGCTGTGGGGCAGCTAAGCCGGTGTGCCGCAACTGCTGAGACAGCACGCTGGAGCTGTCCCCCGGAGCCGCAAGGCCGAAACCTGTGCGCCCTAGATCTCTGCTCTGCGACGAAGAGGAGCCCTTGCTCCCCCCAACTAGAGAAAAGCCTCCACAGCAATGAGGATCCGGCACAGCTGAAACATGATAAAAATAAAACAAACAAAACACAGCTATGTCCTTCAGAGAGGCATCTTTCACGCAGCCCTCTGCTCCTCGAGCCTCCCTGAGTATGCCCGGCTTCCCACTTTACTGCAGGGTAGCTTTCTGCGGGTGAGCGTGTAAGGACAGAGTATGGCAGAGCCTTCCAGCTGGGTCCTCTTGCTGCTGCAGCTAATGCACTGTCTCAAAGTAGTGGTGCCACACACAGGGAGAGCAGGTTACCCGGAGAACTTACGAGTAGCAGGGCGGAATGAGTCTTTTGATTTTTGACTTTATATTTTAAAAAGAAAACCATCTATTTTAATGTTCGCAAGAATTCTTAGCAGCTAATATTGACTATTTAACATGTGCCAACCACAGAGTTCAAAATTATGTTTCACATAATTTTTTTTTTCATTTGGTGGTCAGTGAGGTAGGTGCAGTTATCCTCAGGTGAGGAAACATGCTCAGAGAGTCTAAATCACCCACCTAAGGGCACACAGTTAGTAAAGGATGAAACATAGATTTACACCCAAGCCCTTGGACCTTGCAATTCTACCATTCCCTGTTGTCAGCATTGGGACTTCCTTATCACTTTTCACTGGGGCCTAATAAATGGAAGCAGTCTCTAAAGAAGTGCTAGGACTACTTGATTGAAAAGTCTCTATTTGGAGGCATTTATGGACTAGCAATTGCCAAGGCAGCCACATATACCTGCCCCCACTTTCCATAGAGGGGTAATGTGATCTCTTCTGGGTCCCTGCACAGTTCTACTCTTCTGCTACCCTCTACTGTAATGATTTATTTATTGGTCTTTGTCCTTTAGTAAATAATTATACCCAGCAGGAAGGATTTCAAATTATTTATCTTTGAATTCCCAGCACCTATCACAGTGCCAGGCATATTGTATGTTTAAACAATGAATGCTTAAATGACTCAATAAATGAATTAATCCAGAGAGCTAGATATTAAAAAAAAAAAAAAATAGATCAGAACTAAAAGAATCAGATGAGTGAGTTAGAAATGGAATTTATTGAGATGGTATATGCAAAGTACTATGATTTGTTTATTTTAATTTAATTAACCTTCAGAACAAACTTGTGAGGTAAATCTAGATCTCCCGTTTTACAGGCAAAGTAAGTAATGGTTGGAGAGCTTAAGCAGGTTGCCCTGGGTCACACAACTAGTAAAGAGTACCACAGGGATTTAACTCAGGTTTTCTAGTTTCAAAGCCCATTTTTTTCCTGTCCTTCTGCCTCCTCTAACTTTCCAATTGCTACCATCAAGTTCTAAGAAATCTACTCTTCCTCAATTGCACCATACCTCATCTTCTTTCTTAAACTTTGTAAGGATAGTCTCATAATGTTAATTCTTTTATAATCTAGCAGTCTAAAAAGTAAGTTAAGTTTTAACTAGTGACTGAATGAATAAAATGATGGATGGATGGATAGATAAATGGATTCATTAGCACTTCTCTTATTCTTACTAAAACAACAGTGTTAGTTGGAAAATTAGGATTTCAACATTTAGCTGTAGAGCAGGATTTTGGTCTCTATACACAAGTGTACATCTCCAGAATTTCCTTTGGCATTTTTTAATTGACTTTATAGAAAGTATGGAAATTAAAATTTATTTTTGCCTCTGTGTTCCTTAAAATATAATTAGAGTTTATAAGAAACTTAATTGCATTTAGCCACTTTAGAACAGTGCATTTAAAATGCCATAATTTTAAGTGAAATTGCATGAGTTTAATAATAAAATCAAGTTTTTCATATATTGTTAGAAAGTGCTAGTTAAATGAATTCTCAAAAGACAAAAGTTGCTGTTTAGTACTTTAAAAACCTGTCAACAACTGCCTTGCTATTTGTTAAATTGTACTGTAGAATATATAGTACACTTTGAGAATTTTTATTTTGGCTTATAAAACAGAATTGAGAGTTTTCTCCTGAAATTTATTCAATAAACTTTATTAGTTCTTCTTTTGACCCTCACTAGGGAGAAAGAAGATAAGGACACTCAGTGAGTGAAGACAGAGCAGAGAATTGAAACTGACAATAGAAAACATGTAGAATATTCAGGCAGTAAAAGACTGGGAGTAAGTGGCAACATGTAATTCCTTGGAGCATGAAGTATGACAGACAGTAGATTTGAGAGGGATTAGAAACCCTGTGGTTGCTAAGTATGGGACAGTTTTCACATATGTGGCATCATTGATATTGAGCATGTGAGAGGGCTCAGTTTAAAGCGAAGAATGCCAGGCACTGGTTGGATATTATATGTGGAATCTAGAAAAAAGAAAAAGCAAGCTCATAGATACAGAGAATATATTGGTGGTTGCCAGAAATGGGGGGTGAGGGGAGAAGGATTAGATGGACAAAGTTGGTCAAAAGATACAAACTTCTGGTTATAAAATGAAAAAGTCATGGAAATGTAATGTCCACCATAGTGACTATAGTTAATAATAATGTATTGTATATTTGAAAGTGGTAAAAGAAATTTTTAAAGTTCTCATTCTTGGGAAAAAAAAAGATAATGGATGTGACTTAGACGTGCTGTTTGCAATATGTACAAATATCAAATCCTTGTGTTTTGCTAACATATGTTGTATCAGTTGACAGAAGTTAACATAATGTTATATCAGCTATACCTCAAATTTTAAAAATGTCAGGCACTGGATGATTAGACTGGATAAGAGCAATTACTCTCTGATATGTATGTGTTTTTGGTCCCATCACTTCATGGGAAATAGATGTGGAAACAGTGGAAACAGTGTCAGTCTTAATTTTGGGGGGGTCCAAAATCACTGCAGATGGTGACTGCAGCCATGAAATTAAAAGACGCTTACTTCTTGGAAGGAAAGTTATGACCAACCTAGACAGCATATTAAAAAGCAGAGACATTACTTTGCCAACAAAGGTCGGCCTAATCAAGGCTATGGTTTTTCCAGCGGTCATGTATGGATATGAGAGTTGGACTGTGAAGAAAGCTGAGCACCGAGAAATTGATGCTTTTGAACTGTGGTGTTGGAGAAGACTCTTGAGAGTCCCTTGGACTGCAAGGAGATCCAACCAGTCCATCCTAAAGGAGATCAGTCCTGGGTGTTCATTGGAAGGACAGATGCTGAAGCTGAAACTCCAATACTTCGGCCACCTCATGCAAAGAGTTGACTCATTGGAAAAGACCCTGATGCTGGGAGGGATTGGGGGCAGGAGGAGAAGGGGACGACAGAGGATGAGATGGCTGGATGGCATCACTGACTCGATGGACATGAGTTTGAGTAAACTCCGGGAGTTGGTGACGGACAGGGAGGCCTGGTGTGCTGAGATTCATGGGGTCATAAAGAGTTGGACACGACTGAGCAACTGAACTGAACTGAACTGATGTATCTGTTTCTACTAAGTCTCACAACCAACCTCTTAGGTGAGTATGATTATCATGTCCCCTGAATTGAGGCTCAACTGTGAACAATGTCTCATCAGGGAGTAGTGGACATGAGATTCAAACTTCCAACTGCCATCTCCAAAGCAGTACTCCCCAAATAAAGTGTATTCTACGAACTTCCACTATAACCAACCAGTTCTGCTACACTATAAAGTGTCTTCTACCAAGTTTCAACCTACTGCTGAGACTTACAAGTACACTGAGTTTTCTTCTAGGTTGTCCAAATAATTTTTTGCAATAGGAGTTCATGATCTGAGTCACAGTCAGCTCCTGGTCTTGTTTTTGCTGACTGTATAGGGCTTCTCCATCTTCGGCTGCCAAGAATATAATCAATCTGATTTCGATATTGACCATCTGTTGATGTCCGTGTGTAGAGTTAGCTCTTGTGTTGTTTGTAGACAGTATTTGCTATGACCACTGCATTCTCTTGGCAAAACTCTGTTAGCCTTTGCCCTGCTTAATTTTGTACTCCAACGCCAAGAAAGATAGTGAAGTCGCTCAGTCGTGTCCGATTCTTTGTGACCCCATGGGCTGAAGCCTACTAGGTTCCTCCATCCATGGGATTTTCCAGGCAAGAGTACTGGAGTGGGTTGCCATTTCCTTCTCCAAGGCCAAACTTGGTTGTTATTCCAGGTATCTCTAGACTTCCTACTTTTGCATTCTAGTCCCCTATGATAATAAGGACATCCTTTTTTTTTTTTTTTGGTGTTAGTTCTAGAAGGCCTTGTAGGTCTTCAGAGAACCGTTCAACTTCAGCTTCTTGGCATCAGTGGTTGGGGAATGGACTTGAATTACTGTGATGTTGAATGGTTTGTCTTGGAAATGAACAGAGATCATTCTGTTATTTTGGAGATTTCACCCAAGTACTACATTTTGGACTCTTTTGTTGACTATGAGGGCTGCTGCTGCTGCTAAGTCGCTTCAGTCGTGTCCAACTCTGTGTGACCCTATAGACGGCAGCCCACCAGGCTCCCCCATCCCTGGGATTCTCTAGGCAAGAATACTGGAATGGGTTGCCATTTCCTTCTCCAATGCCTGAAAGTGAAAAGTGAAAGTGAAGTCGCTTAGTCCTGTCCAACTCTTCATGACCCCATGGACTGCAGCCCACCAGGCTCCTCCATCCATGAGATTTTCCAGGCAAGAGTACTGGAGTGGGGTGCCATTGCCTTCTCCAATGGTGGCTATTCCATTTCTTCTAAGGGATTCTTGTCCATAGTAAATGTAATGGTCATCTGAATTAAGTTCACCCATTCTGGTTCATTTTAGTTCATTGATTCCTAAAATGTCCATGTTCACTCTTGCCATCTCCTATTTGGTCACTTCTAATATTCCTTGATTCATGGACCTAACATTTCAGGTTCCTACGCAATGTTGTTCTTTACAGTGTTGGACTTTACTTCCATCGCCAGTCACATCCACAACTGGGCATTGTTTTTGCTTTGGCTCTGCCTCTTCATTCTTCCTGGAGTTATTTCTCCACTGATCTCCAGCAGCATATTGGGCACCTACCGACCTGAGAGTTCGTCTTTCAGTGTCCTATCTTTTTGCCTTTTCATAATGTTCATGGGGTTCTCAAGGCAAGAACACTGAAGTGGTTTGCCATTCCCTTCTCCAGTGGACCATGTTTTGTCAGAACTCTCCACCATGACCCGTCCATCTTGGGTGGCCCTACAGGACTTGACTCATAGTCCAAATAAGTCACTGGAATAGAAATGGAGGTAGAGCAAAAGATCCTAGGATGAAGACCTAGTGAAGTGCTCGTTCTTAAACACATATGGCATATCAAGTACGGCACTTGAATAAGTATGGCAATTACAGTAGATGATTCAGAATTATGAATTCTGATAAAAAGATATCTTTGATAGATAATATATCTGTATCTCATATAGTAACAGAGCATGTGAAAAATGTTTCTAATATTTTCATAATCATGGGGGAAATATTTACATTAATTTTTAAAGGACACACACACATACCAGTGTTGCCTGACAAATTATACTAAAATTTTCTCATATTCAAGAGTAACTGTGATAAAACTATGCCCAAAATAGTTTACCTGAAACATTATGGGTCAGATATATTTTGAATTCAGAATTTTTTAGATGTTAGTAAAGTAACAGACTGCTATATTACATGACACCCTCAAATGGTATATGAAATGCTGACCTAAAATAACAGACTGCCAGATATTTCTCCAGCAAAGACGGGTTTATTCAGGATCAAAAGGAAATTGCAATTCAAGGTCTGTGATCATGGTGAGCCTCCTACAAGTCCTGACAGGAAAGAAGAATGCTTTCATAGAGAAAAGGGAACTCAAGAGGGCTATACTAAACAAACAGTACTCAGCTTTTCTGTGACTGCCTTTGCCAGGGAAAAAAATGACTCTTCTTTATGGGCTCTGCTATTGTTACAGGGTGTGAGAGCTCCCCCTTCTGGTTTTTCAAGTCTATTTAATTGAGGTCTTTATTAATTTTTTACAGAGGCAGCAAACATATCAAATATTAATATTTCTGCCATGAAATATGAACATTAACACTAAGTGGGATGAGTAAGTTCTATGTGAAATTTCATGTCATTTCTGGTGAGGTTTTGCTACCAAAAAAGTTTGTCACAAATTTATCAACAAACTTTTCAGAGATATTTTAATTTTAAAATTATACATAAGGAGTTTTAGACCGATATTTTCTTGAAAAACCCTATCATACACATCATTAAACATTGTGGTGGTGGTGGTTTAGTCACTGAGTCATGTCTGACTGTTGCAACCCATGGACTGTGACCTGCCAGGCTCCTCTGTTCATGGGATTTTCCAGGCAAGAATACTGGAGTGGATTGCCATTTCCTTCTCCAGGGGATCTTCTTGACCCAAGAATCGAACCAGAGGTCTCCTGCATTGCAGGCAGATTCTTTACCAACTGAGCTATAAGGGAAGTCCATTAAACATTATATTTTGTAGAAAAAAAGTCCACATCTCAAATTGCATCTTAGAGCAAAGTAAACATTCATTCCATCATGCTTTTTTGTATAGTTATTATTTCAACACATATGACAACCTATAGAAAATAATCCAGTTAGACATGATACAATAAATGTATCAGGATTGGTAAAATTAGGATTTGTAAAATCCTTAGGATTGGTAAAATTATGAAGCTATAGAAGTGTTTCCATAACTCTTTCTCTATATTGTCAACCAAAAGCACTATGCATGAGACTGCAAATAAGAAAAGAGTTTATTTGGGGTCTTAAGAATTGCAACTCAGGAGACACAGATTCAGGTAAAGCTTAAAGAGGGTTCCAGGGAACAGAAAGAGCCAGGGGCTTATAAACACCAAAAGGTTTGTCAACTGGAAAAATGTACAACCTAAAATTTGAAAATAACATTTTATTTGACAGGCTTAGGATTTAAGCCCAGGATGTAGCCTCTGAGACAGCTGTTAGGAGTTGTTAAAAGAGGTAAGGGAGGAACCAGGATATATAGAAGTTTTTACTGGGAAAAAAATAAAAGATAGTGAAACATCAAAGATTACCACTAATCATGGAAAAAAAAGAGACATCTCAAATGAATAATTTTAGTGCCTTTCTATGTATGGAAAGAGGCAAGAGACTGGGTTTATTGAAATCATAACTAACTAGGGCCATATCCTGTTTTTCTCCATCCTGAATTCCCCTCTGTGTGCACTTTTGAGGGCAGCTGTAATGACTGCTGGCTTTATGACCATAATATCTTGTTTACTGAAATGGCATTTACCACTCTTAGTTCACAGTGCCTCCTCTTGATCATAAATTCAATCAACGTTTGGGAGGAATTTCATGACCATTTTGTCCCATGGTGCTAAGAAGCTCATTTCTAGATCAAGCAAACATTCTGGTGATAGGCCACTCAAGTGTGAATTTTTTGGATTAGACCCTGTTGGTAATCTAAAATTCTCTGGATCACCTGTTTTACTAGTCTACTATGATTCAGAAGATGTTTTCCCTCATTGCTCCTTCCCATATAGAGAGTTGCACTATTAAAATTATTCTATGTAGTTATGTATATGATTGACTGTATCTAGACACTTAGCCATCATTAACATTATTGATCCCCTTCGTGGATCACAGCCTTGTCATGGCAAAGGGGAATGAAGCTTTGAGCCAAGCCATGCAAGGCCATCCAAGATGGACAGATCATAGTGAAGAGTTCTGAGAAAAGATGGTCCACTGGGGGAGGGAATGGCAACCCACTGCAGGATTCTTGCCTGGAGAACCCCATGGACAGAATGAAAAGGCAAAAAGATATGATATTGGAAGATGAGGGGATGACGTGTTTAGATAGCATCACCAACTTGACAAGAGTTTGAGCAACTGTAGGAGATAGTGAACGATAGAAGAGCCTGGTGTGCTGCAGGGTGATAAAGAGTTACACAGATCTTAGTGACTGACAACAATATGATATGCAAGGTATACAAAATAAGATATATAATATATAGCATAGGATATATATGATTTATTTATAGCTTATATATGTCTTTGTACATATATACATGCATATATGTGTGTGTGTTAGCTGCTCAGTCATGTCCTACTCTTTGCAACACTATGGACTGTAGCCCGCCAGGTTTCTCTGTCCATGAGATTCTCCAGGCAAGAGTACTGGATTGGGTTGCCATTTCCTCCTCCAGGGGATCTTCCAGACCCAGGAATCAAACCAGGGTCTTGCATTGCAGGCAGACTTTTTACTGTCTGAGCTACCAGGGAAGTTCCTATATTATATACATAGATATATTATATATATATACACATAATATGTAATGCATATATTAAACATATATTTTAAAATATTAACATAAATTACTTTATAATATATAACATATGTAATATATGATATATTATTATATAAATATACTGTATGCAATATAACAATATTTATATATAATTGCTATATATATATGTAATATACACACTGTATATAATATAACATCATATATAATTACTATTGTTGCTCAGTCACTGTCTGACTCTTTGCTACCCCATGCATGCCAGGCTTCCGTGTCCTTCACTCTCTCCTGGAGTTTGCTTAGATTCATGTCCATTGAGTCAGTGATGCTATCTAACCATTTCATACTCTGCCACCCACTTCTCCTTTTGCCTTCAATCTTTCTAGCATCAGGGACTTTTTCAGTGAGTCAGCTCTTCATATCAGGTGGCCAAATTATTGGAGCTTCAGCTTCAGCAACAGTCCTTCCAATGAAATTCAGTGTTGATTTCTTCTAAAATTGACTGGTTGGATCTCCTTGCAGTCTAAGGGACTCTCTACAGTTTTCTCTAGCACCACAACAAAAGCATCAATTCTTCGGCACTCAGCCTTCTTTATGGTCCAACTCTCACATACATACGTGACTACTGGAAAAACTATAGCTTTGACTATGTGGACCTTTGTGGGCAAATTGATATCTCTACTTTTTTAAACACTGTCTAGGTTTGTCATTGCTTTCCTTCCAAGGAGCAAGCATATTTTAATGTCAATGCTACAGTCACCATCCACAGTGATTTTGGAGCGCTAAAAAATAAAATCTGTCATTTTCTCCACTTTTTCCCCTTCTATATGCCTTGAAGTATTGGAATTGGATGCCATGATCTTAGTTTTTTGAAAGTTGAGTTTTAAGCCAGCTTTTTCATGCTCCTCTTTTACCCTCATCAAGAAGCTCTTTAGTTCCTCTTCACTTTCTGGCATTAGAGTGGTATCACCTGCATATCTGAGGTTGCTGATATTTCTCCTGGCAATCTTTTCTCCAGCTTGTGAGTCATCCAGCCTGGCATTCCCCATGATGTACTCTGCATAGAAGTTAAATAAACAGGATGACAATATGCAGCCTTGTCATTTTCCTTTCCCAATTTTTAACCAGTATGTTGTTCCATGTTAGATTCTAACTGTTGCTTCTTGACTCACGTACAGTTTTCTCAGGAGACAGGTATGGTGGCCTGGTATTCCTATCTCTTTAAGAATTTTCCATGTTTGTTTGTTTTTGTTTTGTGATCCGCATAGTCAAAGGTTTTCAAGTAGTCAATGAGGCAGAAATAGATATTTTTCTGGAATTCTTTTGCTCTATTATCAAATGAAAGTTGGCAATTTGATTTCTGTTCCCCTGCCTTTTCTAAACTCAGCTTGCACATCTGGATATTCTCAATTCACATACTGCTAAAGGCTATCTTGAAGGATTTTAAGCATAATATGCTTGCATGTAAAATGAGGTGCAATTGTACAATCTTCAGAACCTTCTTTGGCATTACCCTTATTTGGCACTGGAATGAAAACTGACCTTTTCCATTCCTAAGGCCATTGCTGAGTTTCCCAACTTTGCTGAGTTATTGAGTGCAGCAGTTTACCAGCATCGTCTTTTCGGATTTTAAATATCCTACCTGAATTCCATCACATCACTGACTTTGTAGTAATACTCCCTAAGGTCCACTTGACGTCACACTCCAGGATGTCTGGCTCTAAGTGAGTGAGCATAGATAGCATCATGGTTATCCAGGTCATTAAAACCTTTTTTGTACAGTTCTTCTGTGTATTCTTGCCACTTCTTCTTGATCTCTTCTGTTTCTATCAGGTCCTTACTGTTTCTGTCCTTTATTGTACCCATTCTTGCATGAAACATCCCCTTGTTATATATGAATATAAATGTTCTTCTAAATGCTTTTTTCACAAACAGATACCAATAAACAGTTATTTCTAATGAGAACTTTTTAAAAATTTACCAATTTAGAATTTTTTTTCAATTCAAGGGCTCCTTCATCTGGTCACTGATGATATATCTAAATAGCACCTCAAACCAAGTGGCATCCCCACAAGAGAGTGCAGTTTTCAGAAGATCTAGAAAGTCCACTCTTCCAAACTAAGAATATAAAGGGTCTTGTTGTACAGACAATGCAACAAAAGATAATGTGACAAAGGCCTCTGTGAGTTGGCACAGACAGAAAAAGCCCTGCTCAGAATCCCAGTCTACGTGACTGGTGGCCAAATGTACACCAAATGTGTACCTTCTGGATGGCAGATATAAAGCCCTCAAAACATTGAAAAGGGAAAAACAACAAAGTAAAACAATGCCTAAGATCAGTTAGAACATTTACATCTCAAAGACACAGGGAGATAAATACAAGTGTTGTTATTTCTTTAAGGTCAGCATTCTGAAAAGATGTTTTCTGAAGCTAACTTGCAAGATTTCCTTGTAAGTGTAATGTTTGTACTTATGAAAGCCTGGCTGGAATATTAGTTGGATGGTGGAAATCTGTTGTTCCTTTTGTTTTGAAAGCTCTTTTCCGCATTCCAAGGTCAATTTGTCAAGATAAATTTCTAGTGATGACCATGTGGTAGACCAATGTGCTATTTGTGAGCTTAACTTCTCTAGGCCTTCCAGCTCTCTTACGTGTCCCAACCTCTTCCTTGGGTAGTTTACAACTACTGTAGCTGCCCAGATCGCTGAGTAGCCGGGTCTTATTTGTGTCCCTAGCAGAGCAAGTTGCTTATTAAAATGAGTCCCCTTGAGTCCCCTATAGGAAGAGCTGCATAGTATGAGGACTTGCTGCCATCACTTTGAAACTTTTTCAGTTTCCTAAGAAAGCTTTTGTCAGCTGGCAGGAAGATTTCCCTTATTCAGAGCTGAAAGCTCTCATGATATATCGTCACTTTTATTCCAACAAATTCTATTAAAGTAGCCAACTCAAGGAAGAACACCAGGCCAGTCTCCCACTAGTTACCCAGTCCAACCCCACTCAGTGTCTAGGCAAAAGTCTTCTCAATGTCTTTTAACGGAGTATAACCCAGGTACCGCTTCTTGAAACTAAGTTTCAAGGATAACATACTCCTCCAGAGAGGAATTTATTAACACTATGACTGAATCTTCATGTTGTTATCCTAGGTAGACTGAATCTACCTAGGATCTTCAGCCAATAACATGACATCCAAGAACCAGGAGAGACTCACCCAAATTTGTCTGAACTTCCTGAGGAGGTCCTCTACTTCTACCATGGTCCAAATCTTTGTAGAGTTCACACAAAGGAAAGAGTTCACACAAAGGAAAGGAGTCTGCTCTGGATTGCTTCGTGGGTCATCACAACTATGAGCTGGGAAAAAAAAAAAACCACACACAACTTAAAAGAGGAGAATTATATCTTATTCTGGACATTACTGAGGGCTATAGCGTAGAAACAACCTCTCAGATAGCTCTGAGGAACTTTTCCAAATAGGTAAGGGAGAACCAGGACATATAGGAGTTTTTGCTGAAAACAAAATAAAAAAAACAAAACAAGAAAACCCATGTAGTTGAACATCAAAAGGTTACTGCTAATCACAAAAAAAAAAAAAAAAAGCACAGACATCTCAAGTTAATGACTTCAGTGCCTTTTTATGTATGGGAAGATGTAAGAGTTTGGACTCGCTGAAATCATCCCTCTGATTTGTATCTTGACTATCTAGGACTAGGATCTTGTTTTTCTCCACCTGAATCCCCTGGGCATTCACAGTCCCCCTGGGCTGCTAGGCGTGCATGGTTGAGGGTAACTGCAGTGGCTGCAGTATGCTTGGCTCAGTGAAATGGCAGGTGACGCTCTTTGTCCACAGGTTGTTAAAAGTTGTCTGGTGAGAATTATGACAGACTCTAATGTGAATCAGAAAATATTTGTCCTTAAGGAATCACAGGTTACTTTCCGGTAGGGGTCCAATAAGTAGATAGGCCATCACCAGCTATTTTAGGGTAATATTCTAGGGTGAATCTTGGGTTTCTGAAAGATGTTCTGGATGCCTTCATTAAGACAATAGTGGTCAAAAGGTCAGATTTCATCCAGGCTTAAATGTGTACACTTCCCCAAAGTCCTCCCAGCAGCATTTTAGAGAGCTTGCTTAGTAATACCAGCTCCACTTTGATTTTCCTTCCACATACCTCTTCCCTATCCAAGGCAGGTTTTTCCCTTCACACTGACCCACGAGTTCCCCGGGTGGTGACAGTGGTGATGACGGAGCTCCTCCCAGCTCCCCGGCCCTGTCTCTCACTCAGCATCCTCAGGGGCCTGCTCTTCACCCAAGGAGACACCTGCACATGTAATCTGGTCTGAACCTCAGCAGCATCTTAGTTACTCCATTTAGGGCTACAAGAAGCAAGATAAGTAACTTTTGTCCATCTTAGAGGTGAAAAAATAAGCTTAAAAAAATGAAGCAGCTTGTCCCAGTTGGCAAGTAGTTAGCTTGATCTGAACCCAGGTTTTCTCCCTTCTCCTTTAGCCTCTTAGGTGCTAATTCATCTGGAAATTCTCTTTGTGCTGAGAGGCAAGTCTTTTGGAGTGCTACTGTTCCAGAATACTGTTAGAGCTTCTGAGGTGGGCAGACTCAGAGCTCTTCATGTCAGACAGTGTGGCTGCCCTCCACCTGCCAGCATCCAGCTCCAATCTACTTCCCAGGAAAGCACTGAGCTAGAAAGGAAGCAGAATCCTGGAGTCCTCACTCAGGGAAGGGAGGTGCATAGAAGGAAAGGGGAGTTTAAAACATGGTGGTGAGGCTTTTCCTAGCTTTTAATGCCCACTGAGAAAAGATTTTAAAACATGTCAGTGAAATAAGACAATGGAAGAGGGGGAAAAAAATAGAAATATCATATAGCAAAGACTTTTTCTTCCTAAGAGGTGGCCACTCCAGCATCATTCTTCAAGAAGCGTTTCCTTCACAATCCTAATCACAGAGTTGCCATGAAGCAGCTCCTGCAGAGATGAGGAAGGCTCCCACTGAGCCACGGAAACTGGAGGCTGGGATATGCTGTCAGAGCTGATGCTGGGAGGCAGCTGTCAGGAAAGTCAGCCAGGCCAGCGCTGGCCCTGCTTTAACTAACTGGTGCCTTGGTGCCTGCATTAGCAGGAGCAGAGCAGGTCAGAGTATGTGGCCCTGTGGTCCAAGGGGAGCCTCACAGACTGACCCCTGAGGGCTCTACCCCTGCGTCAGGCTCACTACTGACCCTGGGAAACCTGCCTTAAGAATTATTTGCACCTGCTGGGGAAACAGCATTAAAAACAAAATCTTCTGCTACATCTGAAAACCTCTCCACCAGGTAGTCGAGACAGAAAACAGGTGTGTTAGTGACTAAAGATCAGAATGTGAATCACACCACAGGCAGAGATTTCAAAGACAGATAAAAACACACAAACCAAAAAATCCACCCCCTAGTAAAATCAAGCAGATAGAACCCATTACATACATGTCCTCAGACAATTACTAGTACTCAAGTAAGGGGTCTTGACAGCACCATTTGTCACACATAGTTCATCCTTGACTCACAGGCTAAATGGAGTGCTATCAGTGTTAGTTTATCAGCTGTATCTAGCAGAGAAACAGATTTCTCATATTTTTATCCCTGGAGATAGTTTTGCAACTTATAGCAAGGCTCCTACCCTCCCACAGAAACTGGGAGATTGGAGTGCTATTTTACTAGATGTTTACATTTCAAAGAGATGGCTCCCAGGCCTTTGAGAAAAGTACTCATGGGTTATCAAGCTAACAAAAGGCCCATCTAGTTTTCAAAAGGCTTAATATACATTTCAAAGAGAGGAAACTACTTACCTACAAGCATTCTAAAGTATAAGTTCTGAGAAAAAGGAGGAAGACAAATCTCTGTTTTCAACAGGGAGAAGTAAGCCTCTTATTTTTAATTTTTATTTGTCCTTAGACACCCTCCCCAATGTTCTCTGACTCTGCAGTTCTTCTGATTCTGATTACCTCATCTGTACTTTTAAAGCTCTGCAGGAGACTCTGCTAGTCAGTTTGGAACAGTGTTTCTGAGACTGAGAGCCGCCTGGAGTGTCACAATCCTCTGAGACTGATTAAAATGCACATTCATGGGACCTGTGCAGAGAACCACAGTGTCTGAATTCCGCAGGTGGCTCTGGCAACTGCATTTAAGCAAGCTCTCTGAAGGCTCGGATGCTCTCCACAGGTGAAAAATCACTGCCTTTGCTATGCTATTGACTCTCACAGAGAGATCCCTGTACCCCTGGGGGGAAATGACAATTTTCTGTAGGCCACACAGACATGAGTAAATTGAAGGAATTATTTTCTAGATCCTCAAATTTTTATTTTCACTCTTTGAAAAACATCTGAAAGTATTGCACATGGTTGTTGTCAAAAAAAAAAAAAAAAATGCAGACTGTCTCAGAAGGTAAGTGCGGCCCTGGGTTAGTTTTTATAGGCTGGGTAATTCCATAGGCTAACAGGTGGGAGGATTATTCCAACTATTTTGTGGAAGGGGTGGGGATTTCCAGGAATTGGACTATAACTCACATTTTGGCCTTTTATGGTAGGCTTCAGAACTGTCATGACACCTATGAGTATGTCATTTAGCAATTGCTAATGCATTACAATGAATGTATAATTCTGTCTGTATAAGTTCGGTTAGGGGTCAAATCTTCTTCCTTCTCAAGCCTGGTTGGTTCTGATCAGTTTATGTCACTTTCTCAACTGCTGTGTCATTCTTTTAATGGTTGTGTCCTGCCCACTTCCCTCCTATCTCTCAAGGGCCAAGCAAGGAAAATAGGAAGCTCATGCTGGAAAGATCTGCATTCCTTAGAGATCTGGGGGGAAGAGATTTAAAGGCAAAATTGAAAAGCCCAGGGAGGGTTGCAGGATGGGTGATTTTCTTCTGATTGGTGGATGATGGGGAAATATCGCAGTGTTCCAGGAATCTTGTGCTCAGCCTGAAGTTACCATCTTTCACCTGGGTAGGAGCAGTAGTTTCCATAGAAAAACTCAAAGGTATTATTATGTGTATTCCTTGAGAAGGAGCCAGGATTCTGCTATATCATTGCACTATTGCTCATTGACTGCCTTTTGTAAGGTAAGGGAGTTAGAGAAGGTGAGGCTTGAGGAAAAAAAATGAGACTGGCACTTTAGAGAAAGAGATCACCTTTAGTGAGGCGAGAAGGGGCAGTAGTCAGATTAGTGAGGCACTGCGCTAAGTCAAGAAGAGAGTAGGTATATATAGAAAACATATATATGCAGAGATGCATCGTTTTGAGAGGGTCTGTTTTTCCTCATGATTATTTTTGATTAGTTAGCTTTCAACAACTGGGATAAGGAATTCCTGAGACCGGCCGAAGACTGGGATTGGCTGGGAGCTGAACGTAATCAACCATTTCTTTCTTTGGGGGAGACAGTTCTTTATTCTATATAGAATGGTGAGGAGGACCTAGAGGGAAGTTTTAACTCCAAGCTATTTTGAGCTTGTAGCTTTCCTTCACTTTTCCTTTGTTTCAGTATTCCTTCCTTTCCCTAATTAGTAACCAATTGAATCTGCTCTTGAGAATTCAAGGAAGGTCTAGGAGGCTGAAGCCTTTACCTGACAAATAAGAAAAGGGGACCCAGAGCGGCTTGGTACTCAGGAGGGCCCCATATAGTCCTGTTTAGTTTTAATTCCCCTCTCTCTCAATTCAGTTCAGTTCATTCACTCAGTTGTGTCTGACTTTTTCTGACCCCATGAACCGCAGAACGCCAGGATTCCCTGTCCATCACCAACTCCTGAAGTTTACTCAAACTCATGTCCATTGAATTGGTGATGCATTCCAACCATCTCATCCTCTGTTGTCCCCTTCTCCTCCCACCTTCAATCTTTCCCAGCATCAGGGTCTTTTCAAATGAGTCAATTCTTCGCATCAGGTGGCCAAAGTATTGGAGTTTCAGCTTCAGCATCAGTCCTTCCAATGAATATTCAGGACTGATTTCCTTTAGGATAGACTGGTTGGACCTCCTTGCCAGCTAAGGGACTCTCAAGAGTCTTCTCCAACACCACACAGTTCAAAATCATTGATTCTTCAACGCTCAACTTTCTTTATAGTACAACTCTCGCATCCAAACATGACTACTGGAAAAATCATAGTCTTGACTAGATGGACCTTTGTTGACAAAGTAATGCCTCTGCTTTTTAATATGCTGTCTATGTTGCTCATAACTTTCCTTCCAAGGAACAAGCGTCTTTTAATTTCATGGCTGCAGTCACTATCTGCAGTGATGTTGAATCCCAAATAAACAAAGTCTGTCACTGTTTCCACTGTTTTTCCATCTATTTGCCATGAAGTGATGAGATCAGATGCCATGATCTCCGTTTTCTGAATTTTGAGCTTTAAGCCAACTTTTTCACTCTCCTCTTCACTTTCATCAAGAGACTCTTTAGTTCTTCTTCACTTTCTGCTATAAGGGTGGTGTCATCTGTGTATCTGAGGTTATTGATATTTCTCCTGGCAGTCTTGATTCCAGCTTGTGCTTCCTCCAGCCCAGCATTTCTCATGATGTACTCTGCACATAAGTTAAATAACCAGGGTGACAATATACAGCCTTGAGGTACTCCTTCCCCTATTTTGAACCAGTCTGTTGTTCCATGTCCAGTTCTAACTGTTGCTTCCTGATGTGCATACAGATTTCTTGGGATACAGGTCAAGTGGTCTGGTATTCCCATCTCTTTCAGAATTTTCCACAGTTTGTGGTGATCCACACATTCAAAGGCTTTGGCATAGTCAATAAAGCAGAAATAGATGCTTTTCTGGAACTCTCTTGATTTTTTGATAATCCAACAGATGCTGGCAATTTGATCTCTGGTTCCTCTGCCTTTCCTAAAACGAGCTTGAACATCTAGAAGTTTAAGGTTCACATACTGTTGAAGCCTGGCTTGGAGAATTTTGAGCATTACTTTAATAGCGTGTGTTAGTGAAGTCACTCAGTCATGTCCGACTCTTTACCCCTTGGACCGTAACCTACCAGGCTCCTCCATCCATGGGATTTTCTAGGCAAGAGTACTGGAGTGGGTTGCCATTTCCTTCTCTAATTGTGTGGTAGTTTGAGCATTCTTTGGCATTGCCTTTCTTTGGGATTGGAATGCAAACTGACCTTTTCCAGCCCTGTGGAAAATGGCTGGCCACTGCTGTGTTTCCCAAATTTGCTAGCATATTGAGTGCAGCATTTTCACAGCATCATCTTTCAGGATTTGAAATAGCTCAACTGGAATATCATAACCTCCACTAGCTTTGTTCATAATGACACTTCCTAAGGCCCACTTGACTTCACATTCCAGGATGTCTGGCTCTAGGTAAGTGATCATACCCTCATGATTATTTGGATCATGAAGATCTTTTTTGTATAGTTCCTCTGTGCATTCTTGCCACCTCTTCTTAACATCTTCTGCTTCTGTTAGGTCCATACCATTTCTGTCCTTTAATGTGCCCATCTTTACATGAAATGTTCCCTTGGTGTCTAATTTTCTTGAAGAGATCTCTAGTCTTTCCCATTCTGTTGTTTTCCTCTATTTCTTTCCACTGATCACTGAGGAAGACTTTCTTATCTCTCTTTGCTATTCTTTGAAACTCTGCATTCAAATGGGCATATCTTTCCTTTTCTCCTTTGCTTTTTGCTTCTCTTCTTTTCACAGCTATTTGTAAGGCCTCCTCAGACAGCCATTTTGCTTTTATGCATTCCTTTTTCTTGGGGATTCTCTTGATCCCTGTCATCTGTACAATGTTATGAACCTCCATCCATAGTTCATCAGGCACTCTGTCTATCAGATCTAATCCCTTAAATCCATTTGTCACTTCCATTATATAATCATAAGGGATTTGGTTTAGGTCATACCTGAATGGTCTAGTGGTTCTCCACACTTTCTTCAATTTAAGTCTGAATTTGGCAATAAGGAGTTCATGATCTGAGCCACAGTAAGCTCCCAGTCTTGTTTTTGGTGACTGTATAGAGTTTTCCCATCTTTAGTGATGTCCATGTGTAGAGTCTTCTCTAGTGCTGTTGGAAGAGGGTGTTTGCTATGACCAGTGCGTTCTCTTGGGAAAACTCTATTAGCCTTTGCCCTGCTTCATTCTGTACTCCAAAGCCAAATTTACCTGTTACTCCAGGTGTTTCATGATTTTCTGCTTTTGCATTCCAGTCCCCTATAATGAAAAGGACATATTTTTTTGGGTGTTAGTTCTGACAGTCTTGTAGGTCTTCATAGAACCATTCAACTTCAGCTTCTTCAGCATTACTGGTTGGGACATAGACTTGGATTACCGTGATACTGAATGGTTTGCCTTGGAAATGAAGAGGTCATTCTGTCGTTATTGAGATTGCATCCAAGTACTACATTTTGGACTCTTTTGCTGACTATGATGGCTACTCCATTTCTCCTAAGGGATTCTTGCCCACAGTAGTAGATATAATGGTCATCTGAGTTAAATTCACATATTCCAGTCCATCTTAGTTTGCTGATTCCTAAAATGTTGACGTTCACTCTTGCCATCTCCTGTTTGGCCACTTGCAACTTGCCTTGATTCATTGATCTAACATTCCAGGTTCCTATGCAATATTGCTCTTTACAGCATCAGACCTTGCTTCCGTCACCAGCCACATCCACAACTGGGTGTTGCTTTTGCTTTGGCTCTGTCTGTTCATTCTTTCTGGAGTTATTTCTTCACTGATTTCCAGTAGCATATAATAGGGCACCTACAGACCTGGGGAGTTCATCTTTCAATGTCCTATCATTTTGCCTTTTCATAGTGCTCATGGGGTTCTCAAGACAAGAATACTGAAGTGGTTGTCTTTCCCCTTTTCCAGTGTACCACATTTTGTCAGAACTCTCCACCATGACCCATCCATCCTGAGTGGCCCTACACGGCATGGCTCATAGTTTCATTGAGTAAGACAAGACTGTGGTCCATGTGATCAGATTGGTTAGTTTTCTATGATTGTGGTTTTCAGTCTGTCTGCCCTCTGATGGAGAAGGATAAGAGGCTTATGGAAGCTTCTTGATGGGAGAGACTGACTCGGGGAAACTGGGTCTTGTTCTGATGGGCGGGGCCATGCTCAGTAAATCTTTAATTCAATTTTCTGTTAATGTGTGGAGCTGTTGTTCCCTCCCCACTATTTACCTATGGCCAAACTATGGTAGAGGTAATGAAGATAATGGGGATCTCCTTCAAAAGATCCCATGCATGCACTGCTATACTCAAGGCCCCCACACTTAAGCAGGCCACCACTGACCCACGCCTCTGCTGGAAATTCCTGGACACACCCAGGCAAGTCTGGGTCAGTCTCTTGTGAGGTCATTGCTCCTTTTTCCTGAGTCCTGGTGCACACAAGGTTCTTTTGTGCCCTCCAAGAGTCTATTTCCCAGTCCTGTGTAAGTTCGAGCAGCTCTACGGTGGGGTTAATGGTGAACTCCTTAAGAGGCCTTGTGCCATACCCAAGTCTGCTGCACCCAGAGCCCCTAACCCCCCTTCTCTAATACACTTCAATGTTGAGAGGGTACAAGTAAGAGTCAAGAAAAGTAATAACCTTTTGGTTATAGAGGTTACCCATAAACTGGGCAGAAGAACTCAGTGTTAGGGGGATGTGGTTCATGGTCCTCTCTATCACTTCTTCCTCTTCCTCATAAGTATTCGTGTAACAGGAAAGAGCCAAATTTGACTCCATGTTAGATTTGTTTCTTTGACTTTAATCTTTGCTTTTTGTTGCTTTTGTTATTATAATCATACATAATGACCTGAATGTTAAACTAAAGTGGTTTTGTTCAGTTTACAGGGAGGCACTCTGACCCTACCCCCTGTGAATGGCTACAGAAAAGAAGAAATTAACATATTTCCTCCTTTTCTGCAAAATTAATGTCCTTTTTACTTTGCTTCCTAACCTTATCTCCCTCTCTGTCCAATAAAAGAAACTAGCATCCAGACCCCATAAGATAATTATTCTGAGACATTAGTCTGCCATCTTCTCAGTCCTTACCTCAACATTTCTTCTGTAGAATTATTGTATCGTCCTGTGGTGAGTAGAGTGAGCTTGGACTCATTAATTTTCAAGGACATCTTACATCTCTTTATACAAAGAAAAGGCATAAAAATAAAGGTTGCATATGTTCAGTTGTGCAACACCCCCACCTCAGTTTCACAAGCTTTCAATAAAAAATATGTACAAATAGAAACAGAAGGAGGGAAGAGAGAAGGAGGAGAAGCAGAATACCACAAATCTTAAAATGGTTCTTCCTGGTTGGGGGAGGGGGACGGGGAAGGGCCAGTGCAGTGGAGACAATTTAAAAAGAAAAAAAAAAAACCCCTGAAGGAGAGTCCTGGAGCACCTAAGCAAAAAAAGCTTGGCCATGAAGTACTGAAGCCATCTTCTTTCATCATGACAACAAACACACAGCCAAGCTCTAAGAATTAAGGAGTGAAGTGAATCTCTAAAAGAAAGGTATTGACATGTTTCTGTGAGTTGGGGAAGAAAATAAAGTACTATCTGATTGGCCTGCAAGGAGATCAAACCAGTCAATCCTAAAAGAAATCATTCCTGAATATTCATTGGAAGGACTGATGCTGAAGCTGAAGCTCCACCTGATGTGAAGAACTGACTCATTTGAAAAGACCCTGATGCTGGGAAAGATTGAAGGCTGGAGGAGAAGGGGATGACAGAGGATGAGATGGTTGGATGTCATCACCGACTCAATGGACATGAGTTTGAGCACGCTCCAGGAGTTTCTTATGAACAAGGAAGCCTGGTGTGCTGCAGTCCATGGGTTTGCAAAGAGTCGGACTTGACTGAGTGACTGGACTTAACTAAACTGAACTGATCTCCCAAACCCTATGTTTTGTTTAGCTGACTTGTCTGACCTGAGGGCTGACTTTGACTGTCCAATGGAAAGTGTCCAACATTGTGCAAAAACTGAATGAATTAAATGTGTAGTTTCAAGGCTTTGAAGAAAATATGGAAAGATATTGAAAGCACATATAAAACATAGACCCTGCTCCTTGGCAGTAAAGTTATGAAAACCTAGACTGTGTATTAAAAAGCGGAGAGATAACTTTGCCAACAAAGGTCCGTATAGTCAAAGCTATGGTTTTTTCAGTAGTCATGTTGTTGCAGAAGTCGCACAATTGAGAAACCAAGCACCACACCCAGAAAGTTGGAGAACTCAGGTTTATTACACCAGCGGACACAGAGGAGTTAGCACGCCAAGCTCTGAGCCCTGAACAAAGGGGTTACAAAGTTTTTGTGTTTTTTTTTTTTTTTCTTTTTTTTGGTTACAAAGTTTTTATAGACAGTGCATGACATCAGACTATAGTGGACGATGCTAACAGTTAATAGATTGGTTTAAACTGGGCGTTGTGTGTGCATGGGAACAGCAGTTAGGGCAGGGAAGGGGAATGCCTGACCTTTACACAGACAAGCATGGTTAAGCAGGATTACAGGGGCTGGGCAATTGAAAAAGCAGGGCAAGTGTGAGTGAGATAAGCTTCAGTTTGTAGCATTGTTGTAAGTCTCCATTTTCTCAAGATTATGTGACTTATGTGACTTTGCAAGGAAGAAGCTGAGTTACAGAAACAGAACAAGCAGGAAGTTATTATAAATTTTAACTTTTCCTCTTCAATATATGGGCGTGTGAGTTGGACCATAAAGAAGGCTGAATGCTGAGGAATTGATGCTTTCAAGCTGTGATGCTGGAGAAGACTCTTGACAGTCCCTTGGAATGCAAGGAGATAAAACCAGTCAATTCTAAAGGAAATGAACCGTGAATATTCACTGGAAGGATTGATGCTGAGATTGAAGCTCCAACACTTTGGCCACTTGGTTCGAAGAACTGACTCATCAGAAAAGACCCGGTTGCTGGGAAAGATTGAGGTCAGGAGGAGAAGGTGGTCACAGAGAATGAGATGGTTGGAAGTTACCGACTTAAGTTAGCTTTACCTACTTAATGAACATGAGTTTGAGTAAACTCTGGGAGACAGTGCAGGACAGGGAAGCCTATTGTACTGCAATCTATAGGGTTGCAAAGGGTCAGACATGACATAGAATTGAACAACAATACAACAATACATCCTTTGCAACTTGTAAAATTTTGGTAAAAATTTTTTGTGTCAACTAGTAAGTATTGTTAGGTAGTTAGAATAAGAAAAAGGAGCCCAAAATGGCGGTGGCTAAAAGACAAAGAAAGTGAAAAGCCCGCATAAATGGAACAAAACAAAATCCATGGACCAGAGTGAGAACTTCAGGTGAAACAAGCACGACCCGTTTATGGCCAGCCAAATTTGCATAGAGCAGGCTCGGGGGGGGGGGGGGGGAGGAAGGGGACAAATGTATAAAAGGAGGAAGCCAATACGGATTGAAGCCTCTCCTTTGGGGTTGGCCTGCCCTCACATCTCTCCTTTGCTTGCTGAATAAAACTCTGCTGTAACCGAACTGTAACACTGGTCCACCATTTGAAATCTTTGCTGTGGCGAGACACAACCGAGGAAATTACACACACCCCAACATATATGGTGTCATTTCTTGGATTTAACCTTACTGAAACAACCTCGGCTCGGCCCCCACAAGTCAGAGGCCAAGCACAGCAGAAGCCAACTTGGCAATAGATCCCACAGTGCAAGCTGAACATGAAGAAAGTCCAGTGGGAAGAAGCCCAGCATGCTGGAAACTGGGACAGTGAAAAACAAACTCAGCAGAAAGCTCACACAACTCAGTCTCAGATTCCAGAAGACCTCTGGTTAAGGTAGGAAGTCCTCACTCCTATGGCTAGAAGGACACACGGGTAACAAAATCTTGATTCCTTTACAATCTTTTGTTTCTTGTTTCTTTGAACCCCCTGTGAACAGGCCAGTGGCAGTGGGTGCAGTGGAGAGACTCTGGCAGGGGCTACTTAGTAGCTGCTGCCCAAGTGGGTGGGAGTTCTTCTGTCCTTAATCTTCTTTGTGCCAAGGATCAGGTCAATGAAAACTGTGGGCACAGGGCTAAATCTGGTGTTTAGCAGATTTTCTGACAGGTTATGAAAGGGATTCCTCAGCAGGTTTTTCTCCCTGCTTTTTCCTTCAGCTCCTCTCTCCATCTATGCCACTGCTTACAAAGATTGGGCAGGTCATCGTCTTTCCATTTCTGAAAGTTGTGCTTGAAACCATTTACCTAAGATTGGGACTCAAGCCCATGAGGCAGAGACTCTGTGCTATGTTTAGTCACTCAGTCATATCCAACTGGGACTTGAGCCTGCCCAAAACCCAGGGTGCCTAGTTTTAGGACCTAACGAAGCTCAGGTTCTTGATGTCTCATTGCAAAAATTCAATGAGAGACGCAGTAGGCAAGAGGAGTATTTATTCAGATTCAGAGAGAGGCACACTCCAAGAGTGTGGGCCATCACAGAGGGGAGTGCAGTGGCCATGAAATGTGTTGTGGTTAGTTTTCGCTAGCTGGGTGATTTCATATGCTAATGAGTGGGAGTATCATTCCGACAACTGGGGAACCACACACTCCTCCCTCTTTTGACAGTGTCTTGGAACTGTCCTGGCACATCTGAATGTGTCATTTAGCTTGCAGGTTGAGAATCAAGGTCTAGTTGAATTTGGCTTGTCATCTTGGACCCATTTGATTTTAATTGGTTTATGTTATGCCCTTGTGCTATGTCATTCTTTCAAAAGTTGTGCGCTGCCCCCTTCCCTCCTGTTTCGTGCACTTTTCCTGAGCCCCGTCCGGCCTCAGTGTTGCCTCTACAATCTTCTGGAGGGACAACCAGAAAACAGCTGACCCTTGGAATGGAAATACTGTAAAACATCCAATCCCTCTAGAGATTCAGGCCTTCATCTTCCATGTTTCCCACAACATGTGCAACAACGGCACCTCTCAGTGAACCCGCTAGGGCGGGTGACAGGCACACAATGCCTGCTAGAAGTCCATCTGTTGGTGGCATCCCTTCAAGGGCACCTGGGCTTCCAGGGATGATGTTTGTCACTTTGGGAGTTATCACTGCAGGCCCTTTGGGCCCAAACCCTTACCACCCTTCTCCTAAAGGTACAAACATACCCCCAGATCAAATCTCCACTCTACTTTTATCAAACATCTGGTCTGCCTCTTATCATTTTGTCCTTAAGCCACTTACTAACTCCTACAACCAGGACCCTGGCCCCTTGTAGGCAACATTGCTCCACCCCGCTTATTATTAAAATACTCTTAATGCCCCTAACAGGGCCAGATAACTCACTCCTTTGTCATTACTTCTGTTATTACCTAAAGGGGGTCTATGACAATGAAATGTTTACCATTGGAGACACCCTAAACTGCTCTTGTAGAGGACTAAGGGAAGAAATCAGTGACTTACATTCCCTCAGAGCAATAAAAGGATAAGGCTTATGGCTGTTTCACCAGGTTCCCAGTCTCATGGTGCAGGCTTGGATTGCTTTACATCATGGTATGTATTCCCATCTGCAGTGGACAAACCAGCAATGAGTTAAGATTACAACCCCTTAATCCTACCTAGTACTAGTCATGCCAGAGACCTTAGGGATGCCCAACTCCAGCCTGGGAATCCCAGGAGGTCGACCTGCCTTGACCTGCCTAGGGGTCCAGTCCCTGGGAGGTTGTCATGCCTCAACCTGCCCAGGGATCCAATCCTCAGGAGACTAACATGCCTCAGTTTTCCCAGGGATTCAATCTCCTTGAGGCTGTCATGCCTCAACCTGCCTGGGGATCTGCACCCTGAACAAGGGATGCCTAGCTTTCAGGTTACACCAGTATTGGGTAGGATAAGCTTCAGAAAGACTCACCCCAAAGTCCACCCATGGAACTAGAAGGAAGCCTATTAGTTGTGGGACTGTGCCCAGTCTCAGCAATAAATCAGGAGTCCAATGGGAGCCCCATTGCCTTTCTGGAAAGTCTAAAAGAGGCCCTCCAAAAGTTTACCAATCTGGACTTAGACTCTTACAAGGGACATGTGATTTTAAAGGAAAAAAATCCTGTCCCAATGTTATCAGACATCAGGATAAAGCTACAACAGCTACAACAGCAGAATCCTGCTGCCTCTTTAGATGAGGTGGTCTAGACAGCCACCAATACCTTTTATAACAGAGAACAGGAGAAGGAGGCCAAGGCCCAGGAGAGGGAGAGAAGGAAAGAGACAAGGCATGCCCAGATGCTGGCTGCCCTCCAGGGAAGCCCTATGACACACCCCGAGTCCTTGAAGGACAAGGCATGGGTAAATGCCTAATCTGTAGACAGGCAGGAGATTGGGCCAAAGTGTCCAAACCCTGAAAAGTCTCCTATAATGACTTGCTACAAATGTCATCAGTTGGGACATTGGGTGGCACTCTGCCCTTGGGTCAAGCGCCAAGCCTTCCTTCATGATGGTTCAACAAGACTGAAGCGGCCCACTCCAGTCAGCCCGCCTGTCACAGATAACCATCACAGGGCTAGAGCCAAGGGTGCAACTGGATGTGGCAGTTAGATCTGAGAATTTCTTGGTTGACACGGGGCTACCTACTCTGTCCTGACCTCCTACTCCAGAGCCTTCTCCCCCCAAAACTGTACCATTTTTGGTGCTACAGGAAAAGCAATTACAGAAAGATTCACCTGAGCACTTCTTTGTTGCTGGGATGGACAGACATTTTCCCACCAGTTTCTGGTGGTCCCTGAATGTCCTACTCCCTTATTGGGAAGATATATACTCACTAAACTGGGGACCACACTTGTGATGGGAAGCTTTTCAGCCCCTAGAGCTCTACAGCTCCTGGTTACTACTGAAGGACCCATTACACCTTCTCCAATAGAGAGGGACCAAAAACTATGAGAGGACAAAATTAACCCCAGCTGTGGGACCAGGGGATTCCTGGACGAGCTCACCAAGCTAAACCAGTCATCATTGTCCTCTGAGATCCCACTCGATTTCCAAACTGGAAACAATATCCCCTCGGAAGAAGCTCAGGAAGGACTACAGATTCTAATACACAAATTCCTTGCCTGTGGGCTATTGGTCCCCACCAATTAGCCATGTAACACCTCATTCCTCTCTGTAAAGAAAAAGGACAGGACCTGGTGAATGGTTCAAAATCTATGGATCATAAATGAAGCTGTAGTCCCCCTCCATCCCACAGTACCCAATCCCTATGTAATCTTGGGAGAAATCCCACCCAGTGCCAAGTGGTTTACAGTCCTGGATCTCAAAGATGCATTCTTTTGCATACCACTGGCTAAAGAATCCGAAAATCATTTTGCCTTCAAGGTTCCAGGAGAAAAACACCAACAGATGACTTGGACAGTATTCCCTCAGGGATTCAGAGATAGCCCCCACCTATTTGGGCAGGTTCTTAGCTGGAATCTCCTAGATCTGGACCTGGGATCTAATGGGAAAACATTACAATATGTAGATGACTTACTAACCTGCTCACAAAATGAGAAAAATGCCCAAAAACATGCAATTCAGGTTCTAAACCTTTTGGCAGAGAGGGGATACAGTCTCTCATGCTAAGGCACAGATGGTCGAGACAAAGTTCAGTTACCTGGGAGTTCAGATTACACATGGGTCCAGGAGGCTGTCCTCTGATCAAGTACAAGGAATCCTTCAGTTACTCTATGACTCAAATACAGTTGCAAGCTTTCCTGAGGCTAACTGGGTATTGTAGAATCCGGATACCCAACTATGGCATAATTGCCCAGCCTTAATATGAAAGCTTGAGGGGATGGGATGATTCAATCTCACTGATGTGGGGAACTCCTCAAAAGAAGTCAGAGGCTACACTAAAACAAGCCTTAACTCAAGCACCTGTATTGAGGTTGCTAGACCCAGAAAAGCATTCAAACTTTATTAAAGTCCACGAAAAGGAAGGAATAGCCTTGGGAGTGTTAACTCAAAAGTTCGGACCTGAGCCCCAGCCTGTAGCTTACTTATCAAAGAAGCTTGGCCCAACTGTCCGAGGCTGGCCTCCCTGCCTTTGAAATCTTGAAGCTATTGCAATCCTGATAGAAGATGCTTTAAAACTTTCTTTTGGGGGCAAACTAACCATTTTTACCAGCCACCATGTGAAACAACTCCTGAATGGGAGATACCATTTATGGATGTCTGATCAAAGGATTCTCAGATATCAAGTAGTGCTGAAGGAAAATCCAGGCCTCACTATATCCCTATGTGAAGTTCTTAACCCAGCCACCCTCCTGCCTACCCCTGAAGGCTCTCTTCTCTTTCACTCTTGTCTAGAAACCTAGGACCACTGGACAAAACCCCAAGAGGGACTGTCAGAAGATCCTCTGACCAACCCTGAGGAAATCTGGTACACTGGTGGAAGCAGCTTTGTCTTGGGTGGAAAAAGAAGAGCTGGATATGCAGTAGTCTCCAATTTTGAGATCATAGACGCTAAGCCTCTGCCACCAGGTACTTCAGCCCTATTAGCTGAGCTCATAGCTCTAAAGCTCGAGTTAGAGCTTTAGAGCTGGGAAAAGGAAAAGAATAGCCATTTACACTGACTCCAAGTATGCCTTTCTGGTGCTACAGGCACATGCTGCTATTTGGAAAGAAAGAGACTACTTGACCACCCGAGGGTCCCCAATCAAATATGGTGATCAAATCCTTAGGCTCTTGGAGGCAGTCCATCTGCCCGCTGAGCTTTCAACTCCCACTGTAAAGGACACAAAAAGGGAGCACAGAAGTGGCACGAGGGAACCAAGCAGCTAATCAGGCAGCTAAAAGAGCAGTATTACAGGACAGTGACCTAATAGGTGTTGCCACGTTGGGTCCACAGACTAATTCTCCAGAAACTCCTTCATATACTGAAGGTGAGACTCTTAAAGCTAAGAGTGAAGGCTTTCAAGAATACCATATGTATGATTCCAAAAGGAGGGACTCCTTTTTCTGCCTGGGAACCTCCAATGGAAGTTGGTTAACTCCTTACATGCCACCACTCACTTAGGGGAAAAAGCCCTCCAAAGATTACTAGAAAGATCCTTAAGAGGAACAGGCCTCCAAACGATATAAGGCAAGTGGTCTCCTCTTGTCCCATTTGCCAGTTAAACAACCCCCAAGGAGCTCGAAGACCCCAGCTGGTCCAGCCTGTCCAATGGTGTGGGGCCTACCCAGGCAGATGGATTTCACCCAGACACCAGTTTCTCAAGGGTATAAATACCTACTAGTCATGACAGATACATTCACAGGATGGATTGAAAGTTTTCCCACCCAGACTGAGAAGTTGGAGGAGGTGGTAAAAAAAAAACTGTTCCATGAAATTATTCTGAGATTTGGTCTGCCCAGCTCATTGAGTGACAAAGGGACATCATTTACTTCTAAGGTCACCCAAGGGGTCTCTAAACCATTACTTACTACCTCCATTGTGCCTGGAGGCTTCAGTCTTCAGGAAAGATAAAAAGAGCCAACCAATTCTTAAAGCAGTGATAACCCAGGAGACTTCCCTGGGATGGAAGGAGGCTTTACCAATAGTTCTCCTCTGCACCCATATTGCCCCTAAAGAACAGGTTGGTCTTAGTCCTTATGAGATGCTGTATTGGAGACCTTTTGTTTATGTCAATGACTTCTTCCTAGATCCAGAGGTTCTGAGCCTCTGATCTTATACCATGGCCATTGGGCAATTCCAACAAGATATACGCTTGTTGGGTATCAACCAGGACCCAAAAGACTTTAAGGAGTCACCACTATATGCTCCAGGGACTCAAGTAGTAATTAAAGTCTGGAAGGATGGGTACCCAAAGGCTCAACTCCAGCCCACGTGGAAGGGCCCCTACCCTGTAATATTTTCTACCCCCAGAGCAGTCAAGGTACCAGGACACAATTCCTGGATTCACTACTCATGAGTCAAGCCATGGAATAAAACAGAAGAGGACACTCACACTTGTGAGTCCCTGGGAGATCTCAGATACCTATTCAGAACTACAAATGAGTGCCTTCTAATGAACACACCCAAAATCAAATTTCTGAGACTAAGATTTCTCAGGACAGCTCTAAAGAGGCAAAACAGCTTGGCATGGGTTGTACTCCAAAACAGACAGGAGGTGGATCTCCTAATTCCTGAAAAAGGGGGGACTTGAGCCATCTTGAATAGACATGTTGTTTCTGGGTAAGTACCTCCAGTTAAGTTAAAGAAAGTCTCAAAGTCCTCAAAAAAACATTCAGACCCTACAGTATCTCAAAGAACGAACTAGAGAGTTCTCTGGGTGGCTACAGTCTCTTTGGGGGATACTTGTCCTGGTAAGGGGGATTTGGAGTTGGCTAATTCCCCTACTAATTGCTGTTATCACCATATTGATACTGCTTATGATTGCTGCATGTATTATCATTTATTTAACCCATTTTGCCTCTGCCCAGGTCAACAAGTTACAAATTGCAGTGCTAGTTCAACAAAGATATATAAAACTACACCCAACCACAGAAACTATCACTCACCCTTAGATGGACACCACTATAAGGACTCTGAGGTTTGAGACTAGCAAGAGTGGGAGGCCCAATGCCCCTCACCATCCCAGCTCAGCAGGAAGTAGCCAGAGAGACTTCAACACTCCTATTCCCAAAGAACTGGGCCCCCCATCTCTTGAGGGGGGAATGTTAGTTAGTTAGAATAGGGAAATGGAGTCCAAAATGGCGGTGGCTAAAAGACAAAGAAAGGGGAAAGTCCATGAAAATGGAACAAAAGAAAATCCACGGACCAGAGTGAGAACTTCAGGTGAAGCAAACACGCCCCCTTCATGGCCAGCCCAGTTTGCATAGGACAGGCTCAAGTAGGGGAGGAAACAAATGTATAAAAGGAGGAAGCCAAGACTGATTGAAGCCTCTTCTTTGGGGTCGGCCCACCCTCACGCCTCAAGGGTGTCCTTTCCTTTGCTTGCCAAATAAAACTCTGCTGTAACAGAGCTGAAACACTGGTCTGCCATTTCAAATCTTTGCTATGGCAAGACAGAACCAAGGAAATTACACACTCCTCTGACAGTAGTGTTAAAAACCAAAATTCAACCAAGTAAATCTGAAGATCTAATTTGTTTTATTGGGCAATTGATAAATCAGGCAGTATCTCTTCTAGCAAATGGAAGAGCTTTTGAGGGATTGTATAAAATAGAAGATTTTTATAGAAAGAAGAATGGGACAAGGGAGATTTTAGAAAAACAAAAGAAAGGTGTTTTGTTTTGTTTTGTTTTTAGGCCAGCATACCTTCTTTTGGAGCGGAAGAAAATGGCAAGTGTTCTATCATACAGGCTGCCTCATCTTCCTCTGAGGCATGGAGAGGACCCATGAGAGAGATTGCCTCAGTGCTGATCAATATATTTTTGACTGGGGATTAAGATTATACTTCTGGTAAAGGTTGAAACTATATTTAGGCTAGGTATTAAATCTTGGTTTGATATCATAGGCTTTAGTACAAATGATGCCATTTGAGGCCTGTAGTTTTTCTCTTTAACAGTTTGTTAGAAGGTATATAGTTTTTGGTTTTGTCCTATTTTCATGTTTAGGGAGTATATGGACAAATATGCTATAAAGCATAGCCTGAATGATTGGAAGGTTTGAGACCTTGGACAAACTTAGTCCCACATAGGGCAATACACCCCCAAAATGGACAAAGACCAAAGAAAGGAGCATAATAACCAACACCACTATTCAAAAGCATCAATTCTTTGGTGCTCACCTTTTTATGGTCCAAATCTCACATCCATACATGACTACTGGAAAAACCATAGCTTTGACCATATGGATCTGAAAGGTTGTTATTGAACCTTGAAAAGACGCCAGGATTCTTGGCCTCCGGAGGAGAAGAATTCTATCTGGGGCTAGCAACGAGGCTTGATCACTCAGAACTTTTGTGTAGTAAAGTTTTATTAAAGTATAAAGGAGATAGAGAAAGCTTCTGACATAGACAGCTGAAGGGGGCAGAAAGAGTACCCCCTTGATAGTGTTAGCCATGGAGTTATATACTCTCCAATTAGTTATTACAGTGAATCAAAAGAATGTCTGAAGGTTGTAAAGACCTCACTAAACCCACTCCCATAATTTACATCTTAAAATAGCAGGATTAGCCAGAAGGTTTTTTCCAGAGACTATCCTCAAGCAGGATACATTATTGTTATATAATCCTAAGGAATGTAGAGGGACAAAAAAGTTTGTCCTTTCTTCCTCCTTAAGAATTCCAGACCCCTCTCTCCTTGGGGACCCCTGGACTTCTTATCAATCTACCTAGGATTTGACTCCCTCAGATCTTTGTCAGCAAAGTAATGTCTCTGCTTTTTAATATGCTGTCTAAGTTTGCCACAGTTTTTCTTCCTAGGAGCAAGCATCTTTTAATTCCAAGGCTACAGTCACCATCTGCAGTGATTTTGGAGCCCAAGAAAATAAAGTCTGTCACTGTTTCCATTGTTTCCCCAGCTATTTACCATGAAGTGATGGGACTAGATGCCATGATCTTAGTTTTCTGAATGTTGAGTTTTAAGCCAGGTTTTTTCACTCTCCTCTTTCACATTTATCAAGAAACTCTTTAGTTCCTCTTCAATTTCTGCCATAAGTGTGGTGTCATCTGCATAACTGAGGTTATTGATATTTATTTCTCCAGGCAATCTTGATTCCAGCTTGTGCTTCATCCAATCCAACATTTCGCATGATGTACTCTGCATATAAGTTAAATAAGCAAGGTGACAATATATAGACTTGACGTACTCCTTTCTCAATTTGGAACCAGTCTGTTGTTCCATGTCCGGTTCTAACTGTTGCTTCTTGACCTGCATACAGATTTCTCAGGAGGCAGGTAAGGTGTTCTAGTATTTCCATCTCTTTAAGAATTTTCCAGTTTTTTGTGATCCACAGAGTCAAAGGCTTTTAGCATAGTCAGTGAAGATGTTTCTCTTAAAAATACCAACTTCAATTTGATTTTCCTTTCACACCTCCCCCTGTTCATTGACATCTTTCCTTGGAAAGTATCGATGATCAACCATTTGGTTATTTGGCATCAACCTGGACTCCCTCAGTTCTGGGAAGGCTCATTCCTAGGAAGTAAGGTAAGACAGAGGAGGGTAAGAGGTGTTTGTATGAGAGATATGCTTCATAGAGCTTATAGCCACACTTGAGAAACAAGAAGCCATCTAGCAAGTGAGTCTTAGGCAGTTCAAAATAGGAAAAGTTCATGGGTCTCCATTAGTAGGAAATCCTCGTAATGGGGGTCTTAGTCGCTCAGTCATGTCCAACTCTTTGCAACTCCATGGACTGTAGCCCACCAGGGTCCTCTATTCATGGGATTCTCCAGGCTAGAATACTGGAGTGGGCAGTCATTCCCTTCTCCAGGGGGTCTTCCTGACTCAGGAATTGAACCTGAGTCTCCTACACTGCAGGCAGATTCTTTACCCACCAGGGAAGCCCTAGGATGAGTCTTATATGAGTGGTTAATCATCTCCAATTGTTGAGTTATCATAATTCCTGTGGAAGGTGTAATAATACAGCAGTAAGAGATACAAAGCATTTTTAAAAGATTACAGAATACACAGCCAATGATTATATAACCAGAATTAATACTCATGTTATAGCAAAGATTTTAGCCATTTTTCACCTGAACCAAACCAACTTCTTAGTATTTCTCCAAGACTGGGTGTTGGATCATTCATAGCACTTATTTACTTTCTCATATGATTTATTAAGTAGATGACATTAGATGTTTCATCTGGTTTGAAAATACAATTGACTAATATATCACAGGCACCACCTTCAGAGGCTATAAAGTCAAGCCATCTGATTTTGTAAGACTGCCTCTCTCATTAAAGATACTTCAGAATTTAAAAGACTTACAACTTGTTGGCTGTCATTCAGGGCTTGTTGTGTAAATTTGGTTAAAGCTTTTGTATGAGTAATAGCATCTTCAAGTCCCAGTCAGGGAATAAAATAGCTGCCAAATGATCACACCAGTGAAAGACTGACCTAATCCATCTTGCTTTCAACAAAGGATAATTGCAAGGATCATTTTGAGGGTTGTGTGAATATGCCCTAGAATCCAAGGAAATATTAAAGCACAACATCTTATCCACTAAGGAGGGAGCCAAGGTCAGAGATTAGTTCCATAAAGCCATTGGGTTCCATTTGGGCCCAATAAATACAAGGTCATCATTCCCAATCAGTTTTAAACCTGTCACTAGCTTTCAAAGTGATAGCTGCAGTACAACAATCATGTGATGCCCCAGCCAAGGTGTTAGATTATTATTATGTGGTTCAGATGGTAAAAGAAAAACCCACTTGTAAAACAGGAGACCCAGGTTCTATCTCCGTGCCAGGAAGATCCCCTGAAGAAGAGAATGGATATCTCAATATTCTTGCTTAGAGAATTCCACGGATAAAGGAGCCTGGCAGACTACACCCCATGGGGTCGCAAAGGGCTGAACACAGCTGAGCGACTAACACTTTCACATCTACTTTCACTTTATCTTTGTATGGATAAGCAGTTCCCAACATAAAGGGGTTTTGGTACTTAGATGTCCTTATTGTTCTTCTTCAGTCATTAAGTCATGTCTGACTCTTTACAGCCCCATGAACTGCAGCAAATCATGCTTCCTGTCCTTCACTATCTCCCGGCATTTGCTCAAACTCATGTTCATTGAGTCGGTGATGCCATCCAACCATCTCATCCTCTGTCACCCCCTTCCCCTCCTGCCCTCAATCTTGCCCAGCATCAGGGTCCTTTCCAATGAGTCAGTTCTTCACATCAGGTGACCAAAATATTGGAGCTTCACCATTAGTCCTTCCAGTGAATATTCAGAGTTGATTTCCTTTAGGATTAACTGGCTTGATCTACTTGCTGTACAAGGGACTCTGTCCTTAACCCAGTGTTAGTTATATAAATCCATCCCATAATTGGTGAACAATACCCACAAAAGATAAGAAGTGACATTCTTTGGATCTGATCTAGTACTTTCCTGAGATTGGGCATTAAGAGAAAACAAATGCTAATGTCTAAGTTCATTAAAGTTTTATTTGATGGGCCATTCATGTGGATTCCAATTGTTGAATATGTGGTTTCCAGAGGACTGCTGGTTTTTCTTTCTTCTAAAATGAAATTTCTTAAAGGATCTTTATAGTGGAAATAGCCACAAGGTAACACAGAAGTTGTCCACAAATCCAATTGGATTCATTTTTAAAATCAGCATACAGCTGTGCCCATAAGGGGGAAAACATTCTAATCAAAATAATTGATATGTGGAAAAACCAATAAAAAGGAAGATTTCACAGGATTGGTACTGAATCTTGGGAAAGCTCTTCACAACAGCAGTCTGCTTAATTATCCTGGCCTTTGATCTGTTAATTTTAGCGTCAGATTTGTAGATGGTTGTGAAGTACAGGCAGGAAGAATGCCTTCTTTAAATGAGAAACATGAATCCATAAGTCAATGCCCTTAGGTTTATTGATGTGGTTGTTAGTTAACAATATGTGGTAAGGTTCCTCCAACAAAGTTGGATATCTTTGTGAAGGTGTCATTTCCAATAAACAGAGTGACCAGTTGGAGGTCATGATGTGGTAGGTCTTCCTCTCCTGGGACCATGCTATGAAAATACTGCTCTAAGATTTTTGCATTAATTTCGAGGGCTTTAGTTAGTTCTTTGCTGTAGGTGAGGAGATCTCCTTTAATGATAGCAGATCCATATATTTCTTAATCTAGTTGCAAGGGTCTGCCAATATAAATTTCAATAGTGATAGTCTATTTTTTTCTGATGGAGTGGATCTGAGATTAAGCAAAACCAGAGGTAGTACTTTGGGCCACATCAGCTTAAATAATTCAACTAATTTTGCCATCTGAGTCTAAGTTTTTCCATTAGTATATCCTACCAATTCAGAGGACTGGCCAATTATTCATTTAAAGATTCATAAATTGAGCAACTTGGATCTGAGAATCCATAGATCTCATGGGTTTCTGTCTAGTTTCATGGAGGAGAGTACAAGAAAGCTATTCTAGAGTAACCAGCACATGGGGCCTTAGAGTAATCCGTGTTGAGGAAAGTGGTTTAACTAAGTCAATCTGCAATCCTTCCATAAAGGTAGAGTTAAGTAAACAGGCATTTTCATGTCAGGTCTTTGTTGCCAGAATTTGGAAACACTTTTTTTTTAAAAGGCTATAATAATCATAGACATTTTCATCAGGCCATTGGATGCGTTGTTGCCTAAAATGCCAGTCACTGCATTTAGGAAATAGAATGGGAATTTGCAGAGCTCTTTAGCCAAATTTTGAGTATATTCTTGTCCTCTTGTGCCTACTCCAGAAAAATCATCAGTAGTCTCTTTCCAACCAACAGCTTCCATCCATTCTTTAGTCATAATCTTTCCCAAAAGCACATGCATTAATTGACATAAATCTGAGAAGTTAGGTTGATGTGTTTCAGTGAGGTCAAATTGTTTGGCAAACTCCATTGAATCCTTTTTAACATTGGGAAAAGCAACTAGGGTATGCAATTCTACCTTAGTCCAAGGGCCATATGTGATGGTTTTGGTGCCATCTTCATTGGGCCGGGTTTTCAAAGGGCCTGCCATTATAGGAGGAATAGTATGGCTAGCTTTCTGCAGGGGATTAGTCTCATTGTTGTAAAATGGAAGTTCAGAGAGAGATGGATGCAAAGGAATGAGAATTGTGGAGGATGTTTGGAGGGAAAGGAAGGAGCAGAAGAAGCCAGTGGGAGAAAGAGATCTCAGAATCCTCAGAGGGTTTTCCCAATCTGAAACTCTTTTGAAATAATGTGAGTTAGTTTGTCTGAGGGAAGCAGTGGTAGATTCTTTGTTACATTTGGAAGCCTCAGAATATCAAATGCTTAAAGAAACTAATTGAGTAATCTCCAGCTCCAAGTGAGCAAAGAGAGTTCCTAGTCATCATGGGTGATTTTAGTCCAATGTGACAGAAATTGATAAGGGGAGGTTCCATAAGACTTAAACAAAAAATGAACTGGCATTCTGGACAGCACCGCCTGTTGCCAGTGCCTTTAGAATCCAAATTCCTCATGACTGAGTACTCACCCAAATGAGGTATTCTTTCCCCATATAAACCCAGCAACAGAGGACACTCAAAATAAAGGCTCAGAACCTCTACAAAAATGAGAGTTTCCAAAGTGAAAGGACTTATTCCCACAACCCAAGGCCGCCTGAATGATAACCAAGTGCAAGGAACTCTTGGTACCTCATGCAAGTCACTGCAGCATCAGAGGTAGAGATGAGTCAATTAGGACACCACTTCTGATGTCGTGTATTGTCAAACAGCAGTTAGAACCAAGGTTGCAAAGAACAAAGAGTTTTACTTGGAGTCTTAGAAATTGCAGTTTGGGAGACACAGACTTGGGCAAAACCAAGAGTGTTCTGGAGAAGAGAAAGAGTCAAGGGCTTATAAAGGCAAATCCACAAGGTTGTTAAAGTTGCTTTGCAAGAACTATTATTGGTTGTGATGCAAAAAGGAAATATTTGCTCTTAAAGGATAGGCTACCACGAGTTATTTGGGGTAAGGATTCAATAAGTATCTTTAGTTTATGGAAATTTGGACAGATGTTCTAGATGCCCTTGTTAAAATGATAAGTGGAAAGTTCAGATTCTATCCAGGTGGAGATGTTCAGTGGTCTCCCAGCTTTAGTTTAGAGAAATACCATCCTTAGCAATACCAACTTCAATTTGATTTTTCTTTCACATTTCTCCCTTTGATTGAGATCTTTCTTTGGATGATCAACTAAGGACCAGTCAAAGACTGCCAGAACAAACATGGTTTATTGGCTCATTGCAATTAAAGAGACCACATGCCATGGAGAACTGTTATGTCTAAGTAGGAAGATGCTAGAAAGGACTTACTATAGATATTTTAAAATGTACCTGGGATTTTGGTTTTACAAAATTTTTTCCATGAACATCAGACCAGAATATAAGTGCCACTGAAAAGATAGTCTATTATGCACAGTGTGCAAGAGTAGGGGACACACCACAGAAGAGAGCATCAAAGTGTGGATCACAACAAACTGTAGAAAGTTCTTAAAGAGATAGGAATACCAGGCCACATTACCTGTCTCCTAAGAAACCTGTATGCAGATCACAAAGCAACGATTAGAACCAGACATGGAGCAACAGACTGATTCAAAACTGGGAAAGGAGTATGTCAAGGCTGTATATTGTCACCCTGCTTATTTAACTTATCTGTAGAGTACATCATGAGGAACTCTGGGCTGGATGAATCACCCACTGAAATCAAGATTGCCAGGAGAAATATCAGCAACCTCAGACATGCAGATGACACCACTCTAATGGCAGAAATTGAGGAGAAACTAAAGAGCCTCTTGATAAGGGTGAAAGAGGAAAGTGAAAAAGCTGGCTTAAAATTCAACATTCAAAAAACTAATGTAAAAGGGAATGGCAACCCACCCCAGTATTCTTGCCTGGGAAATCCCATGGACAGAGGAGCCTGGTGGGATATGTAAATATGCATTGTTTGCAAGTTAAAAAAAAAAAAAAAAACAACTAAGATCATGGCTTCTGGTCCTATCAGTACATGGCAAATAGAAGGGGAGAAAGTGGAAGCAGTGACAGATTTTATTTTATTTATTTTGTTTTATTTCTTTGGGCTCCAAAATCACTATGGATGGTGACTGCAGCCATGAAATTAAAAGACGCTTGCTCCTTGGAAGAAAAGAATCTAGGCAGCGTATTAAAAAACAGAGACATCACTTGGCTGACAAAGGTTCGTATAGTCAAAGCTATGATTTTTTCAGTAGGCATATACACATGTGAGAGTTGGACCATAAAGAAGGCTGAGTGATGAGGAACTGATGCTCTGGAATTGTGGTGCTCTCTATGAGAGTCCCTTGGACTGAAAGGAGATCAAACCAGTCAGTCCTAAAGGAAATTAACCCTGAATATTCACTGGAAGGACTGATGCTAAAGCTGAAGCTCCAAAACTTGGGCTACCTGATGTGAAGAGTTGACTCATTGGAAAGACCCTGATACTGGAAAAGATTAAGGGCAGGAAGAGAGTAGGTGACAGAGGATGAGATAGTTGAATGGCATCACTGACTCAATGGACATGAGTTTGAACAACCTCTGGAAGATAGTGGAAGACAAGGAAGATTGGCATGCTGCAATCCATGCGGTCTCAAAGAGGCATGACTTAGCAACTGAACAACAACAGCAAAAGAGAGAGACAGAGTGAGGGAAACTGGAAAGGGCCTTTAATGTGGCTTACCAAGGAAGGAACAGGCTGACAAGGATTGGACAGCTTAAATAATTTCAATGGACTCTGGGGGTGTAGCTCAGTTCAGTCGCTCAGTCGTGTCCAACTCTTTGCGACCCCATGAACCGCAGCACGCCAGGCCTCCCTGTCCATCACCAACTCTCGGAGTTTACTCAAACTCATCCGCATAGAGTTGGTGATGCCATCCAACCAATTCATCCTCTGTCTTCCCCTTCTCCTTCTGCCCCCAATCCCTCCCAGCATCAGGATCTTTTCCAATGAGTCAACTCTTCACATGAGAGACCACCCCTATTTGACTGATGCCTAGCCCTGGGAAGATAAGGATAGGGGAGTAATGTCTCATGAGGGTAAGTGGGCTTTGGGTTGGTTAGCTTTCATGTGAAAGCAAGGTGCCAGAGGTCAGAACATACAGAAAATGTGGTTAACCCACTAAGATTCAACCTTGTATTAGGGGACTTACGGAACAGTACAAGAAGAGTGGGCTTTGCTCCACGCTGGATGTTGTCAAGAAGTAGGAAAATTCAATGACTGGATATATTCATACTTGTTATCTTGGTGGTGGGTTGAACTAAGCAGGGCTGATACTCTACTTGGTAAAGGAGCAGCAGTCTTTCAAATTTGCCAGAAAGGGAGGTGTTCAGTCATTTTTGTTGTTTGGACAAATTCTCGTCTTGGTTTTGGCTTTTTAAATTCATTGTTGTTTTTTTTTCCCCTCTGTTTTTGTTTTGGTATTCAGACATGATTATATAGAGTGCTTTTGTTATTTTCTTGTTTCATCATGTTCATAGTGACTTCGTTTGATGTTGATGTTCTGTGAAATTGTTTACGAGCAACAAGAGAGTTGAACGGAGTTCCAGGAGATCACCTGGCTGCCAGAGGCTGCTTTTCTCTGCCCCACAATAATCCCACAAACTAAGTCCTACTCATTTCCAAATGGGGAAGCAAAGACTTAACCTTAGAAAGGTTAAGCTACTTGATTTCATTCACAAGATCAAGAATCAGCAGAGACTTTGATCCCTGCTAGTTCATGATTCTACCTACTCTCTGCTGTAAAGAATATGTAAACATAGTGGTTCTTTCTGAAAATATGAAAAAGGAAAAAGCAATGCTGAGAGAATGTGGCTAGACAAACAATTTAAAAGCTGTCCACTTTCATACACATGTGAATTAGTAAGTAATTCCCCTGGTACATCAAAGTTTTAATATTACTCTGATAATGTAAGTAGCTTCCTTTTTTTGGTGTCTAAAATTTAAGGAAAGAATCAGATTCAGAGGTTGAAGTAGAGATATTTGAACCCAGGAAATACTAATAGAGAAATTGGACTTGACCATGATACTTAAGTAGGACCTACTCACCATGAGGAGTCCAAGAATTAAGTTCCAAGAAGTGGTGGAAATGGTACTTGGAAGGAATAATTCCTGTTGGGGAAAGCTGGTTTCATATAAGCAGATTATTTACATACAGCATACACTACAATTTTCTTGAATTATGTTGATCATATTAATTCATAGTGGAAATTACATTAGGAGATGACTAAACCATAATCTGGCCTATTTAGAATCTGTTTCCACCCAGGTTGTTCATGTTGTTCATGAACAAGAAAATAGTAAATGACCTGAATTCCCTGCACATTGTTATTCATCAGGAGAAAGAAATTAATTCTCAAAGATGTTTTAAGTTACATGAAGAATTGTATATAATAGCTACATGAAAGCAATTGTATATAAAGCATACTGTTTTGCAAATACCATGAAGACATGGAACAATTACCATGTTCCATCTCAAAATACAGCGTTTCCTATAAAATTGTTATAAAAATTTTCGATCTTGTGGTTATCATATGCATCTGAGTTTACAAGTTTTGCATGTTACACATCCAAAGCAACAGGTTAAAACAAAATGTGAAAGTTATTTATTCAGTGCAGGTAAACCTGAGTACCAAGAATGGAAGAGTTACAATAATGTGTAAATTTTACCATGTAAGTGTACTTATTTTAGCATGCATATGTCATACAGATCCAATATGAAATAGGTTGGGGAAAACCTACTTCAAGTTGAAAAATGCCATATAAAGTTTAGAAGAATTCAATGTACTGTAAAAATGCCAGAGTTATTCACTTATGTATTTTCCTTAAAGATCTAAATTGTTAGTCACTCAGTAATATCAGATTCTTTGCAACCCTATGGACTATAATCCACCAGACTCCTCTGTTCATGGGGTTCTCATGAACAGTATACTGGAGTGGGTAGCCATTCCCTTATCCAGGGGGTGTTCCTGACCCAGGAATTGAACCTGGCTCTCCTGCATTTCAGGAAGATTCTTTACCTTCCCTGTTGAATCAGACAGTAAAGAATCCATCTGCAATACAGGAGACCCGATTAGATCTCTGAGTCAGGAAGATCTCTTGCAGAAAGGAATGGCTACCCAATCCAGTATTCTTGCCTGGAGAACCCTATGAACAGAGGAGCCTGGAGGGCGACTGTCCATGGGGCCACAAAGAGTTGGACACAACTGAAGATTAAGCACACACAAAGATCTCAAGGATTTATGAAACTAAAACAAGCAACCTGTTAGGTTTACTCAACAGAGAAATGATGCTTTTGAACTGTGGTGTTGGAGAAGACTCTTGAGAGTCTCTTGGACTGCAAGGAGATCCAACCAGTCCATCCTAAAGGAGATCAGTCCTGGGTGTTCATTGGAGGGACTGATGTTGAAGCTGAAACTCCAATACTTTGGCCACCTGATGCGAAGAGCTGACTCATTTGAAAAGATCCTGATGCTGGGAAAGATTGAGGGTGGGAGGAGAAGGGGATGACAGAGGATGAGATGGCTGGATGGCATCACCAACTCAATGGACCAGGGTTTGGGTGGAGTCCGGGAGTTGGTGATGGACAGGGAGGCCTGGCGTGCTGTGGTTCATGGGGTCACAAAGAATCAGACATGACTGGACGACTGAACTGAACTGAACTGAACCTGTTAAGTAGCAAATTAGGCCTCAGGTACTAGAGATACTTTGGTCAGTACTTAAAAACTGTATAATAAATAAGAGGACACATACAAAAGGGCCCAGATGTGCAAATGTTTCCTAACAAAATCCTAGTCCTTTTAAAAAAATGCCTGAGGCGTCTGAAAGATATCAATCTGAAAATAGAAAATTTAGGCACACAACACATATATAAAGCCCAGAACCCAAAAAGAGCTAGTTTAAAAGTCTTAGTAGTAATAACATAACAAAAATAACAGTAATTATGATGACGTATCTTCCTTCCAGTGACTCAGACAGTAAAGAACCTGCCTGCAATGCAGGAGACCCAGATTTTATCCCTGAGTTGGGAAGATCCCCTACAGAAGGGAATGGCTACCCACACCAGTATTCTTGCCTGGAGAGTTCCGTGGACAGAGGAGCCTGGTGGGCTACAGTCCATGGGGTCACAAAGAGTCAGACATGACTAAGCACACATGCTAAAAAATCTTCCCTCTGAGAATTTAGAGCTTTAAAAGTGACAGCAGCGATTTAAAACTTCCACATTTCTAAAATGATCAAAAAGAATATTTTTGAGGTTAAATATTTTCTAATGAAGAAAAATGTCAGAATATTGTCACCACAACAAAGTGAAGAGTGAAAAGTTATAATGTGATCTTTTCATTGAATGCAGCAGTAGTTTTGTCCAGTATTATTTCAGCGAGTTAGGTAACAAGCAAGAAAACATCCATGTTGGGCTCACAGTTTTTTTAAAAGTGGCTTTATTGAGGTATAACTGAAGTATAGAAATTCCTTTTCCCCTCTCCTTGTCTCTCCCTCTCAGGAGGAGGGGTCTAACCTCTTTCAATTAGCATAATTATTTTGAGATTCATTTACTGTTGATGAATGAACTATTCATCAACTTATTCCCTTTTATTGCTGAGTGGTATTTTATTTATAAATATGATACAACTTATTTATATATTCACATGTTAAAGGACATTTGGGTTGTCTCCAGTTTGGGGCGACTACAAGTCTGAGTATAGGCTTTCATTTGTCTTGTGCAAATAATTAGGAGTGGAATGACTGGGTCATATAATGGGCATGTATATATGTTTAACTTTTTGAGAATCTGAAAAACTGTTTTCCAAACCCTTTGTATCACTTACGTTCTCACGAGCAGTGTTACACATAAGAGCTCTTGTCTAAACACAAGGTCATGAAGATTTCCTGTCCTCTCCCAGATCTTTTATAGTTTTAGGTATTAGATTTATGTCAATCAGCCATTTCTCTAGATACTCTGTACTGCAAAATCTACCAACATTGTCTGCCCTAAACTCCCCACCTTCATCTTTCAACTAATGGAGACCGACAGGAACAACCTGGGTTCCCCTTTCCTTCACCATGTGTCAAGACGTCCTCCAGGCAATACGCTGAAGCAATTGTAAGACCTGCCCAGTTGCTTCCCCATCTTTCAAGGTCACTATACCTTGTTGCCCTTGTCCAATGTCTTAAGGTTCAGTGTCTCATGTGTTTGGTCCAGTTATTTATGTGTTTCAGGCAGGAAGGTAAAATCATCCTCTGTTATACTATCCTGACACAAAAAGAAATCTTGTAAACTTGAACAAAATTGCCTTTCTTTAGTGATGAAAGGCAAGAGTATACCACCTGAAGTTGGAATATGTCACCACATCCCTCTAAATTTGTACTTTTCCAGTAAATCTCAAAACATTTAGTAGTCTGTGCAAATTATGGATATTTCTGTACACCTCAAACCAGATTACATAAGAAGAGGTATCCAAAAAAGAGTTCTGGCTACTCTTTAATAAGGCAGAAGTTACAGTTTCCTTATTATTACTATTCAAAAGTTGTTATTTTTAAAAACACTACCTAGACCCTGAAGGATGGGCAGCTAGTCTCTCAGAGCCTTTTATAAATGTTTTTTTGAGGTTGGTTCCTACAATCTCTGAATTGACTCATTATGTAACTTTAGTTAAGATCATCCCAATGTGTATCTAAACATAATACAACCAAAATTCTCTCAAGTTATAATGTCTACGACCCTAGATTATATAATGTGGACCTGACAATACCAGCAAAAAATTTGTTGATATTTTTAACCTACTCGGTCAGTCTAACCATCAACATAAAATTGACTTTATATTATCTGGAAAGAAGGCAAATGGAAAAATTAGCAAGGAAGAAAAAGGCCTTACCATGTGCCAGAAGAATCCATGCTAATGCCCAGAGACGACCCTCAGATCACTCAGAAAAAACCTCATAACTCAAGAAGCTCTAATATAGAATTTATGTGTTCTGAGTGGGAGTGGGAGTTCTCCATCATGCAGATGATCTCATCTTAGAGAATGGAGGCTGAAAGAGCCTCTCTTCTATTCCAAGTATTTCCCTAAGAGCTTTCCTTTATTTGATATCCTGATTTTTAGCTTTCCATTTTCCCTTTGACTGCTGTTTCACCCTCTTGTGGGCAGAATCTCTAATATAAACAAACCAATAGCACTTTTGTCAGCTCCGTATTCTCTAAATAACAGCCCAGTTTTTGTTGGTATTTTTCTATCCCAGAAGGATCCCAAATCTTTCAGAGCAATCACTATGCTATCAGTGTGTTTCATGTCTATGTTGTCAAAGAAGAGAAACTGAATGAGAGAAAAATAAGTGTTTCTCAAATATGTCTCTTTCTCAATCTTGTCATTTGTCATATTTGGTTTTGTTTTTCAGTCAGTAAGTTGTATCCGACTCTTGGCAACCCCATGGACTGCAGCATGCCAAGTTTCCCTGTGCTTCACTATCTCCTGGAGTTTGCTCAAATTTACATCCTTTGAGTCAGTGATGCCATCCAACCATCTCATCTTCCATCACCCGCTTCTCCTTTTGCCTTCAGTCTTTCCCAGCATCAGGGTCTTTTCCAATGAGTTGAATCTTTGCATCAGGTGGCCAAAGTATTGGAATTTCAGCTTCAGGATCAGTCCTTGCAAAGAGTATTCAGGGTTGACTTCCTTTAGGATTGATTGATTTGATATCCTTGCAGTCCAAGGGACTCTCAAGCATCTTCTCCAGCACTATTCGAAGGCATCAATTCTTTGGCGCTCAGTCTTCTTTATGGTCCAACTCTCATATCCATCCATGATTACTGGAAAAATCATAGCTTTGACTATATGGACTTCTGTCAGTGAAGCGATGTCTCTGTAGTCTAGGTTGACCATAGCTTTTTCCCAAGGAGCAAGCGTCTTTTAATTTCATGCCTAGAGTCACTGTCTGCAGTGATTTTGGAGCCCAAGAAAAGAAAATCTGTCACTGTTTCCACTTTCTCCTCTTCTATTTGCCATGAAGTGTTGGGACTGGATGCCGTGATCTTAGTTCTTTTGAATGTTGAGTTTTAAGCCAGCCTTTTCACACTCCTCTTTCACCCGCATCAGAGGCTCTTTAGTTCCTCTTCGCTTTCTGCCATTAGAGTGGTATCACCTGCTTATCTGAGGTTGTTGGTATTTCTTCCAGCAATCTTGATTCCAGCTTGTGATTCATCCAGTCTGGCATTTTGCATGATATACTCTATATATAAGTTAAATAAGCAGGGTGATCATATACAGCCTTGTCATACTCCTTTCCCAATTTTAAACCAGTTAATGGTTCCATGTTCAGTTCTAACTATTGTATCTTGGCCTGCACACAAGTTTCTTAGAAGACAGGTAAGGTGGTCTGGTATTCTTTACCTATTTAAGAATTTTCTACCATTCATTGTGACCCACACTTTCAAAGGCGTTAGCCTAGCCAATGAAGCAGAAGTAGATGCTTTTCTGGAATTCCTTTGCTTTCTCTATGATCCAATGAATGTTGGCAATTTGATTTCTGGTTCCTCTGTCTTTTTAAAACCCAGACTGTACATCTGGAAGTTCTCGGTTCAAGTATCGCTGAAGTCTAGCTTTTAGGATAAAAATCTTGCTTGCTTGTGAAATGAGTGCAATTATATGGCAGTTGGAACATTCTTTGGCATTTTTCTTCTTTGGGATTGGAATGAAAACTGATCTTTGATTAGTTAGCTTTGCTTTGTGAATGCAAGAGGCCTTTCAGAGGCCTGTCTTATTGAAGCTGTTGATTATAACCCTATTTTTTTTAAATTAAATTCTTATTGAGATAAAATTGGCAAGCACTGTGTAAGTTTCAGGTGTACAGCATAGTGATTTGACTTATATGCATCATGAAATTATTTCCACAGTAAGTTTAGTGAACATCAATCCTCTCATACAGATACAGTATTTAAGAAATAGAAAATTTTTTCTTTCTGATGAGAACACTTAGGATTTGCTGTCTTAATAGCTTTCACATATAACATACAGCAGTATCAATTATATTTATCATGTTGTACATAACATCCTTAGTACATATTTATTTTATAAGTGGAAGTTTGTACCTTTTGACCACCTTCATCCAATTACCCCAATCTCCCTCACCCACCCCAAGTGAAGTGAAAGTAGCTCAGTCATGTCCCACTCTTTGTGACCCCATGGGCTTGGAATTCTCCAGGCCAGAATACAGGAGGGGGTAGCCTTTCCCTTCTCCAGGGGATCTTCCCAACCCAGGGATCAAACTCAGATCTCCCGTATTGCAGGGAGATTCTTTACCAGCTGAGCCACAAGGGAAGCCCAAGAACACTGGAGTGGATAGCCTATTCCTTCTCCAGGGGATCTTCTCAACCCAGGAGTCTAACTGGGGTCTCCTGCATTGCAGGTGGATTCTTTACCATCTGAGCTATGAGAGAAGCCTGCCAACCTTCTGGTAACTACAAATCTGATCTCTTTTCTTATTAGTTTGTTTTCAAAGTATAATTGACCTACTACTCTGTGTTAGTTCCTGGTACACAGCATAGTAATTTGATGTTTCTGTACATTTTAAAATGATCATCATAATGTCTAGTTACCATTTGTCACCATACAAAGATATTACATAGTTATTGATTATATTCTCCACACTGTACATTTCATATCCATGACTGATTTATTTTGTAACTGAAAGTCTGTACCTCTTCATCTCCTTCACCTATTTCTTTCTCCCCCGATTCACTTCCCTCTGGCAACTACCTGTTTGTTCTCTGTATCTATGAGTCTCTCTTGCTATATTTATCCATTTATTGTGCTTTTTAGATTCCACATATGAGTGAAATCATATGGCATTTGTCTTTCTCTGTCTGAATTATTTCCCTTAGCATAATACTCTCTAGATCCACCTCTATTGTTGCAAATGGCAAGATTTCACTCTTTTCTATGGCTGAGTAATATTCCATTGAATCTATAAACCACAACATTTTAAATCTATTTATCTATTGATGGACACTTGTGTTACTTCCATAACTTGGCTATTATAAATAATGCTGCAATGATCATAGAAGGGCATACATCTTTTAGAAACTTTTTTTTTTTTTTATCCTTTGGATAAACATCCCTGAGAGTGGAATTGCTGGATCATATGGTATTTCTATTTTTGAGGAATCTCCATACTATTTCCCATAGTACCCATACCACCTTACATTCCCACTAACAGTACATGATGGTTCCCTTTCTTCCACATCCTTGTCAATACTTGTTATTGACTTTTTGATAATAATGCTGACAAGTGTAAGGTGATTTTAATATGCATTTCCCTGTTGCTTTATGACATTGGGCATCTCTTCATGTGCCTCTTGGCCATTTTGCATACCATCTTTGGAAAAAATGTCAAGTCCTCTAACCATTTTTTAATTGGGTTGCTTGATTACTGATGCTGAGCTATATGAATTTTTTGTATATTTTGGATCTTAACTCATATATATATATATATATACACATATATATACACACACATGTATATATATATACACACATGTATATATATATATATATATACACACATGTATACATATATTGTATATATGTGTATATATATTGTATCACTTGCAAATATCTTCTCCTATTCAGTAGAAGATAGTTTCTCATTTTATTGATAGTTTCCTTCACTGTGCAAAAGTTCTTTGTTTTTTAAGTTTTTATTTATTTTTTTGGCCTCACCATGTGACTTGTCATTGGACCACCAGAGAAGTACCATGTAAAAACTCTTTAGTTTGATGTAGTCCCACTTGTTTATTTTTGTTTTTTTCTCCTTGCCTGAGAAAACAGATCCAAAAAAAATTCCAAAATTGTTTTATATATATATATATATCAAAGAATGTATTGCCTGTTTTCATCTAGAAGTTTCATATGGTTTAAGGTCTCATACTTGTCTTTAACCCATTTGTTTGTTTTTAATTCACTTCTTTTTTTATACAGCATGAGAAAGTAGTCCACTTTGATTCTTCTGCATGTAGCTGTCTAGTTTTCCCAACACCATTTACTGATGAGGCTGTCTTACCCAACGCAGACTCTTGCCTCTCTTGTCACAGATGTGCATTAGTCTCTGGGCTCTCTATTCTGTTGCACTGATCTATGTGCCTCTTATGAGTCAATTCCATACTGTTTTGATTGGAATAGCTTTGTGTCTAGGTTGAAATCAAGAAGCAGGATATCTCTAGCTTTGTTCTTGTTTCTGAATATTGTTTTGACTATGAGATCTTTTGTGTTTTCATAAAAATTTTAGAATTACTTGTTCTAGTTCTGTGAGAAATGTCGTTGGTATTTTGACAGAGACTGCATTGAATCTATAGATTGTCTTGAGTAGTACGGTCATTTTAACAGTATTAATTCCTCCATTCCATAAGCAGGCTGTATCTGTCCATCCCTTATAATGTGAATGTTACCCTAGAAGTCAAACCTCCCTCTTTTTTTTTTTTTGTGATGTTAAAATGATTCAAAAATTTATTCTTTCCCACCTATTTTGAGTTCTTGTTTTGGTGTACATATGCAAGAGAAATTGGTTGTGAATATTTGTTTAAAAATTTGAACACTGTTGGAATTTAATTGTTCTGACATATTTTTTCTACATTTTTTGAAAAATATATTTATTTTTTTAAGTGATTGATGATTGCTTTACAACATTGGTTTGATTTGTCATACATCAACATGAATTAACCATAGGTGTACATGTGTCCCCTCCTTCTTGAATCTCCCTCCCACCTCTTGCTCTTTCCCACCTCACTAGGTTATTACAGATCCCCAGTCCGATTTTCCCAAGTAATACAGCAAATTTCCACTGGTTATCTACTTACATGTTCTATGCTGTGAATAGGTACCATTTTCTAGATTCCACATATATTTGTTAATATACTATATTTTTTCCTCTCTTTTTGACTTACTTCACTCTCTGTAATAGGCTCTAGGTTCATCTCCTTCATTAGAACTGTCTCAAATGTGTTCCTTTTAATGTCTGAGTATTATTCCCTCATATATATGTACCATAGCTTCTTTATCTATTCAACTGTCGATGGACACCTATGTTGCTTTCATGTCCAAGCTATTGTGAATAGTGATGCAAAGAACATTGGGGTACACATGCCTTTCTCAGTTTTGGTTTTTTCAGGGTATATACCTAGAAGTGGTATTGCTGTGTGGTATGGTGGTTTTATTCCTAGTTTTTAAAGGAATCTCCATACTGTCTTCCATAGTGGCTGTATCAATTTACATTCCCACCAGCAATACAAGAGTGTTCCCTTTTCTCCACACCTTCTCCAGCACTTGTTCTTTGTAGATTTTTTTTGATGATGGCCATTCTGACTGGTATAATATGATATCTCATTGTAGTTTTGATTTGCATTGCTCTAATAATGAGTGATGTTGAACACATCTTTATGTATTTATTAGCCATTCATATGTCTTCTTTGAAGAATGTTTAGGTCTATTGCCCACTTTTTGATTTTGTTGTTTCTTTTTCTAGTATTGAGTCATATGAACTGCTTGTATATTTTGGAAATTAATCCTTTGTCAGTTGTTTTATTTGCTGTTATTTTCTCCCATTCTAAGGGTTGTCTTTTCACCTTGTTTTAGTTTCCTTTGCTGTGCAAAAGCTTTCAAGTATCATTAGATCCCACATATTTATTTTTGTTTTTATTTCCATTATTCTAGGAGGTGGGTCATAGAGAACCTTACTATGATTTATGTCATCAAGTGTTCTGCCTATGTTTTCCTCTAAAAGTTTTATAGTTTCTGGTCTTACACTTACGTCTTTAATCCATTTTGAGGTTATATTTGTGTATGGTGTTAGGAAGTGTTCTAATTTCATTTTTTTACATGTAGCTGTCCAGTTCTCCTAGCACTACTTATTGAAGAGACTATCTTTTTCCCATTGTAAGTTCTTGCCTCCTTTCTCAAAGATAAGATGTGCATAGGTGTGTGGGTTTATCTCTGGGCTTTCTACCTTGTTCCATTGGTCTATAGTTCTGTTTTTGTGCCAGTACCATACTGTCTTGATGACCGTAGCTTTGTAGTATAGTTTGAAATTAGGTAAATTGATTCCTGCAACTCCATTCTTCTTTCTTAAGATTGCTTTGGCTACTTGGGGTCTTTTGTGTTTCCATACGAACTGTGAAATTTTTTGTTCTAGTTCTGTGAAAAATGCCATTGGTAATTTGATAGGGATCAGATTGAATCTGTAGATCGTGTTTGGTAGTACGTCAGTTTCACAATATTTATTCTTCCAACCCAGGAGCGTGAACTATCCCTCCATCTGTTTATGTCATCTTTGATTTCTTTCATCAGTGTCTTATTGTTTTCTGTATACAGCTCTTTTGTCTCCTTAGGTAAGTTTATTCCTAGGTATTTTTACTATTTTTGCTGCAATGGTAAATGGGATTGTTCCTTAATTTCTCTGACTTTTCATCATCAGTATAAAGGAATGAAAGTGCTTTCTGTGTATTGATTTTGTATCCTGCCTGACTTTACTAAATTCACTGATTAGTTCTAGTAACTTTCTGATAGTTTCTTTAGGGTTTTCTATGTACAGTATCATGTCATCTGCAAAGAGTGAAAGTTTTACTTCTTCCTTTCCAACCTGGATTCCTTCTATTTCTCTTCTGATTGCTGCAGCTAGGACTTCCAAAACTATGTTGAATAATAGAGGTGAGAATGGGCACCCTTGTCTTGTTCCTCATCTAAGAGGGAATGTTTTCAGTTTTCACCATTGAAAATAATGTTTGCTGTGTGTCTGTTGTATATGGCCTGTATTATGTTAAAGTAGGGTCCTTCTATGCCATTTTTAAGAGTTCTCATCATAAATGGGTCCTGAATTTTATCAAAAGCGTTTCATGCATCTATTGAAGTTATCATATGCTTTTTATCTTTCAACTTGCTAATATGGTGTATCACATTGATTCAACTGCAAATATTGAAGAATCCTTGCAACCCTGGGATAAACTGAACTTGATCATGGTATGATCTTTTTAATGTGTTCTTGAATTCTGTTTGATAGAATTTTGCTGAGGATTTTTGCATTTATGTTCATCAGTGATATTGGTCTGTAATTTTCTTTTTTCATGATATCTTTCTCTGATTTTGATATCATGGTGATTGTGGCCTCATAGAATGACTTTGGAAGTGTACCTTCTCTGAAACTGTTTGGAAGAGTTTTAGAAGGATAGGCATTAGCTCTTCTCTAAAATTGATAGAATTCACCTTTGAAGCCATCTGGTCCTGGGCTTTTGTTTTTAGGGAGATTTTTTTTTTATCAGAGTTTTGATTTCAGTGTCTGTAACTGGTTTATTCATAATTGGGCTTCCCTCATAGCTCAGTTGGTAAAGGATCTGCCTGCAATGCAGGAAGTCCGGGTTCAATCCCTGGATCAGGAAGATCCCCTGGAGAAAGAGATGGCAACCCACTCCAGTATTCTTGCCTTGAGAATCGCATGGACAGAGGAGTCTTTCATGCTACAGTCCATGGAGTTGCAAGAGTCAGACATGGCTTAGCGACTAAATCACCAGTCTTGGAAGGTTGGACTTTTCTAAGAATCTGTCCATTTCCTCTAGGTTGTCCATTTTATTAGCATAGACTTGTTTGTATACTCTTATGATCCTTTGTATTTCTGTTGTAACCTCTCCTATTTCATTCCTAATTTTGTTGTTTTCATTTTTCTCCCATTTTTTCTTGATGAGTCTGGCTAATAGTTTGTCAATTTTGTTTATCTTCTCAAAGAACCAACTTTTGGTTTTATGAATCTTGTTTCCTTCATTTCTTTTTCATTTATTTCTGCTCTGATTTTTCTTTCCTTCTACTATCTATTTTTTATTTTTCTTTTTCCAGATCCGTTAGGTGTAGAGTCAGGTTGTCTGTTTGATGGTTGTTTCTTGAGGCAGTACTGCATTGCTATAAACTTCCCTCTTAGAACTGCTTTTGCTTCATGCCATAGGTTTTGGGTCATAGTGTTTTCATGGTCATTTGTTTTGGGGGGATCTTTTGATTTCCCTTATTTCTTCAGTAACCTCTTCATAACTTAGAAATATGTTGTTTAGTCTCCATGTGTCTGTGTTTTTTGCAGTTTTTTCCTAGTCTCACAGCATTGTGGTCAGAGAAGATGTTTGATACAATTTCAATTTTCTTAAATTTACTGAGGCTTGACTTGTGACCCAAGATGTGGTCTATTCTGGAGAATGCTCCATGTGCACTTGAGAAGAAAGTATATTGTTTTGCATTGGAATAGAAAGGCCTGAAGATATCAATTAGGTCCATTTGGTCTAATGTTTCATTTAAGGCTGTGTTTCCTTATTGATTTTCTGTTTTGATGATCGGCCCATTGGTGTAAGTGGGGTGTTAAAGTTCCCTACTATTATTGTGATACTGGCGATCTCCCCTTTTATGTCTGTTATTATTTGCTTTATGTATTGAGGTGATCCTGTGTTGGGTGTATACATATCTACAGTTTTTATATCTTCTTCTTGGCTTGACCCCTTGATTATTATGTAGTATCTTTATCTCTTGTAATATTCTTTATTTTAAAGTCTGTTTTGTCTAAAATGAGAATTGCCACTCCAGCTTTCTTTTGATTTCCATTTGCATGGAATATCTTTTTCCACCCTTTTACTTTCAGTCTGTATATGTCTCTAGGTCTGAAGTGGGTCTCTTAGTAGACAGCATATATGTAGGTCTTATTTTTTATCCATTCAACCTGCCTGTGTCTTTTGGTTGGAGCATTTAATCCATTTACATTTAAAGTAATTTTTGGTATATATGTTCCTATTGGCATTTTATTAATTGTTTTGGGTTTGTTTTTGTAGGTCTTTCCTTTCTCTTGTGTTTACTGCCTTTATAACTCCTTTTAATATTTGCTGTAAAGCTAGTTTGGTGGTGCTAAATTCTCTTAACTTTTGCATGTCTGTAAATCTTTTGATTTGTCCATCTATTTTGAATGAGATCCTTGCCGGGTAGAGTAATCTTGGTTGTAGATTTTTTTTCTTTCAGTACTTTAAATATATCCTGCCATTCTCTTCTGGCCTGCAGAATTTCTGCTGAAAGATCAGCTGTTAATTGTATGGGTTTTCCCATGTATGTTGCTGCTGCTGCTAAGTTGCTTCAGTCGTGTCAAACTCTATGTGACTTCATAGATGGCAGCCCACCAGGCTCCCCCGTTCCTGGGATTCTCCAGGCAAGAACACTGGAGTGGGTTGCCATTTCCTTCTCCAATGCATGAAAGTGAAAATTGAAGTTGCTCAGTCGTGTCCGACTCTTAGCGACCCCATGGAATGCAGCCCAAGCTCCTCCGTCCATGGGATTTTCCAGGCAAGAGTACTGAAGTGGGGTGCCATTGCCTTCTCTGCCCATGTATGTTACTTGTTGCTTTTCCCTTGTTTCTTTTAATATTCTTTCCTTGTGTTTAATCTCTGTTAGCTTGATTAGTATGTGTCTGAACATGTTTCTCCTTGCGTTTATCCTGTATGGAACTCTTTGAACTTCTTGGACTTGATTATTTCCTTTCCCATATTGGGGATGTTTTCAACTATAATCTCTTCAAAAATTTTCTCAGTGCCTTTCTTTTTCTCTTCTTCCTCTGGGACACCTATAACTCCTATGTTGCTGCATTTAATATTGTCCCAGAGGTCTCTGAGCTATCCTCAATTCTTTTCATTCTTTTTTCCTTTATTCTGCTCTTCATTAGTTATTTCCATCATTCTATCTTCCAGTTCATTTATCCATTCTTCTGCCTCAGTTATTCTACTATTGGTTCCTTCTAGAGTATTTTTAATTTCAGTATTGTGTTATTCATCCATTTATTTTTTAATTTCTTCTATGTCCTTGTTAATTTTATTAACTGTGTCAATTGGTTCTTGCATTTTCTCTATTCTATTTTCAAGGCTTTGGAACATCTATACTGCCATTATTCTGAATTCTTTTTCATGTAATTTCGTTTATTTGGCCTAGTGATTTTCTACTTTGTTCCTTCATTTGTGGTATATTTCTCTGTCTTTTCATCTCCCCACCCCCCCACTCCCACTGACTCCATTTGAGGTCTTCTTTTCCCAGGCTTTATGGACCAGAAAACTGAGCCAGAGCAGAGTTCCAACTGTGGAATATAGCAAAGAAAATATAATAAACTAACATATATGGTGAAAAAAGTGGGAGAAAAGAAAAAAAAAAAAAGAAAAGAAAAGGTAAACAGATTTTTATATACTAAGGAATTCTTTACCATCTGAGCTATGGCTCAGTTGGTCAAGAATCCGCCTATAATGTGGGAGACCTGGGTTCAATCCCTGGGTTGGGAAGATCCCCCTGGAGAAGCTGCATGGCAACCCACTCCAGTATTCTTGCCTGGAGAATTCCATGGACAGAGGAGCCTGGCAGCCTACAGTCCATGGGTTTACAAAGAGTCATGCACGACTGAACAACTAAGAACACAAACAGTAGGAAAAGAACAATAAGGAAAACGGTAAAACAGAACAAAAACAAAATTTTTAAAAATCACAAAAAAGGGAGAAAAATGATCTTTAAAAAAAAGTTTTACAAAAGAGAGAGAGAGAAAAGGAAAACCCCACAACATTGCAAAAGGCCAATACAAAGGTAGAAGTATGTAAGGGGAATAAAAGTGTGATTTAAAAGAAAAAAAAAAAGTTTCTCCAGTTCCTAGATCATAGCTCTTAGTTTAGGTGTCTGCCCTCTGTGAGTGGGGTTGGACTAGTGTTCTGTGATGGTTTCCTCATTAGAGGGACTTGTGGGTGTGTCTTGGTCAATGGAGCTGATCCTGTCTCTTTGAAGGGCAACACAGTGTCCAATAGAAGGTTTTGTTTGGGGTGTCTATAGGTTCAGTATGGCTTTGGGCAGCCCTCTCAGCTTTGGCAGTGATGGACACATCTATTTCCACAGCCACGTCGAAGTAGCCCCGCAGCACATCCTCACTGTTGCCAGCCCCCTACATCTCCCCGGGGTCTTTCCCAGAGCCTCTGACCCCTGGTCTCACCCTGTGCTGCAGGCCAAAGCTTGCTAGCTGGAGGCTTCTATGTGTGTCTCTTGGCTCCTCTGGCCCACGTTGTTTGGTGGAGGCTCCTGTGTACTTCTCTTGGCACAGAGTCCGCCTTCTGCTCAGTGGAGGCTTGTGTGCATGTGTCTCAGCTCCCCGCTCCAACCTTCTGGGCAGGGCTAAGACTTGTGAGCTGCTCATGGGTTGAGAAATGCAGCCCTCTCTGTATTTTGCCTTCTGGGCCCCTGATTTGCATGACTCTCTGAGGTTCTGCAGTTTCCCCTTGCAGGAACAAGGATTTCCTTGCCTGTGAAGGATTTCCCAGTGCATGAAAACTTTTCCTCCTTCACAACTCTCTCCCTCCCTTGGGGCACAAGCTCCTTTCCTGAAGTCCTCTCTCGCGCACACTTTTTAATGTCTTTATCTTTTCTCCTACCTCATTCCAGGAAGTTTAGCTTGCTTCTTTGGAAGCCTCAGGTCTTCTGCTGCCATTTAAGAGGTTGCTTTGTAGGAGTTGTTCCACATCTTGATAAGTTTTTGATGTATTTGTGGGGAGGCTGGCCATCTCCCTGTCTTACTCCTCTGCCATCTTCTTCTGACAGTCTACTTCCCTTATTTTAAAAAATTCTTTTTTTCTATTCAACTTGGATAATTGTTACTATTTTTCCAGTTCACTGAGCCATTCCTCTACACCATCTAATCTACTGTTGATTTTTCTGCAGTGTATTTTTTATTTCAGGTATTGTATCTTCAACTCTGTTTAAATTCTTCTTTATATTTTTCACTTGTATATCCATTCTTAGTCCTCATTCTTTGAACATCTTTATGACCATCACCTTGAAATATTTATTAGTGATGTTATTTTAAGTAATGTGTCAGGCCCTCTCTATGCACTGATTGTCAAATGTGGCAAAAGGGGGATCCTAGAGGACTGAGTTCTTGTGCCTGACTCAAGCCTGCATCTTGAACCCTTCCTTTCTCCCAGTGTTGAACCCTGTAGGTGCTGTGTGACCGACTTACTGTCCACATCTTTCTTGGAACTGGCCCTGTGCTGCCATCCACCTGCCGTCTGCCAGGCACTCACTGGCACTAAACAACAGACTGTCCTGAGTATGTTTGAATCCCAGAGAGAAGGACGTATCTCGGCATATGGAATCTATTCCGTAGGCTGAACACCTGATCCGCTTGATGTACTTTCTTCTTCCCATTGTATGTAAGGTAGTCAGTTCAGTTGCTCAGTCGTGTCCAACTCTTTGCAACCCCATGGACTGTAGCACACTGGGTCTCCCTGTCCATCACCAACTCCCAGAGTTTACTCAGACTCATGTCCATCGAGTTGGTGATGCCATCCAGTGGTCTCATCCTCTGTTCCTCCCTTCTCTTCCCCCCTTCAATCTTTCCCAGCACTGGGGTCTTTTCAAATGAGTCAGCTCTTCACATCAGGTGGTCAGATTACTGGAGTTTCAGCTTCAGCATCAGTCCTTCCAATGAATATTCAGGACTGATTTCCTTTAGGATGGACTGGTTGGATCTCCTTGTAGCCCAAGGGACTCTCAAGAGTCTTCTCCTACACCACAGTTCAAAAACATTTCTTTGGCGCTCAGCTTTCCTTATAGTCCAACTCTCACATCCATACACGACTACTGGAAAAACCATAGCTTTGACTAGACGGACCTTTGTCGGCAAAGTAAGGTCTCTGCTTTTTAATATGCTGTCTAGGTTGGTCATAACTTTTCTTCCAAGGAGCAAGCATTTTTTAATTTCATGGCTTCAGTCACCATCTGCAGTGATTTTGAAGCCCCCCAAAAATAAAGTCAGCCACTGTTTCCACATTTATTCTCTATGAAGTGATGGGACCGGATGCCATGATCTTGGTTTTCTGAATGTTGAGTTTTAAGCCAACTTTTTCCCTCTCCTCTTTCACTTTCAAGAGGCTCTTTAGTTCTTCTTCACTTTCAGCCTTAAGGGTGGTGCCATCTTCATATCTGAGGTTATTGATATGTATCCCTGCAATCTTGATTTCAGCTTGTGTTTCATCCAGTCCAGCGTTTCTCCTGATGTACTCTGCATATAAGTTTAATGAGCAGGGTGACAATATACAGCCTTGACTTACTCCTTTCCTGATTTGGAACCAGTCTGTTGTTCCATGTCCAGTTCTAACTGTTGCTTCCTGACCTGCATACAGATTTCTCAGGATGCAGGCCAGGTGATCTGGTATTTTATGTAAACTATTCACCAAATTCAAGATTTTCCTTCTCCAGTGAAAACAATTTTAACCATAGATGTGTTCTCTTTCCTATTCCTATAAAATCATTTCTGATGTCTCTGGCCCTGTCTTATCCTTTATGCAAGCATATTATGCTATCTTCAGTTCAGTTCAGTCAATCAGTTGTGTCTCTTTGTGACTCCATGAACTGCAGCAAGCCAGGCTTCCCTGTCTATCACCAACTCCCAGAGCTTGTTCAAACTCATGTCCCATCGAGTCAGTGATGCCATCCAACTATCTCATCCTCTGTGAGAGAGTCAATTCCTAAACAGGTTGATAAGTCCAGGGTCCCTGAGGAGGAGAATGGGGTCTGGGGCTCTCAAGGAGTAGATAGGGGTCTTGGGTTCTCAAGGAGGAGAAAAGGACAAGCTTTTTTTCTTTAAGCCCAGAGCTGATAATTACACAACAAAACAACTCAGCTTAAACTCTGTACTAAGGATTATATAACAACAATGTATCCTGCTTGAGGACACGTTTCTCCTTCTTGAGAACCTTCTGACTAGCCCTGTTATTTTAAAACGTAAATTGTGAGTCTAGTTATATCTTGACAACCTTGAGCCATTCTTTTGATTTACTGTAATAACCAATTAAAAAACTATACTGCTCCCTTGCTAACACTAGCAAGGGGGCACTCTCAGTCCCCTTCTGATGTCTGTGTCAGAAGTTTTATCTGTCCCTTTTCACTTTAATAAAACTCTGCTACACAAAAGCTCTTGAGTGATCAAGCCTGGTCACTGGTTGTGAAGCTAAATCTTCTGTGGAGATCACGAATCCGACATCGTTCACCATAAGCTATCATCTGTGGTCCCCTTCTCCTCCTGCCTTCAATCTCCCAGCATCAGGGTCTTTTTCTAAGGAGTCATAAGGGCCTTTTCTTTGCATCACATGCCCTAAGTTTGCTATTTTATTGAAGATAACTTTCTATAGCATTTCACCTCAAGAATTTTTTGATATTTTGAAAAAACACATAAATAAATGTGACTTCCACAGATTAAACTACCCGTGTGGTTATCCAGGTGACAAAGCTAGGATAATAGTAAGATTTCTGCTCCCTAACACAAAACCTGGTTTCTTGCAGTATTTTTCATCTTAGTAAATGATATTACCATCCTTTCAGTTGCTTTGGAAAGATAAAACATGAGATAGAAAAGAGTGAAAAACATTTTTACACACTTTTTACTCTTGAAAAAATAGCATAATGTATCTATCTACCTAAAATGGGACTACAGACAGGGCCTACTAAAGGTCCTCTATGTCATGCACTGACACCCCAGCTTGTTCACACATGGGACAAGGTCTTATTTTCCTGTATGTTCCAGTGAAGGGTCAGTGCTGGTAAGTCTGATGGCCGCTCCAGCCTGGTCACAGTGGAAGCACCCCTCTTAGCACCCGTCAGTCATATTTTCCTTGTTTGCTCCATCCGTGTTTACTCCTTGCAGGCAGTGGGGTTAGCCATGATGAGTAGAGTCACAAAGAAAGGCCTTTGAGAGATGAATCTATATCAAAATAGTAGACAATCACATAATGCCAGGGAGGGGGGTAGGGGTTGTCACCACGGCCTAAACCTGGATGGTCCAGTGAACGACAAACCATTTAGTGTGACAGAAACAGTGCCTTCAATCTTAGTCCTGTGAAGCTAGAAGTGAAAAGAAAGAAAGAGAAAGAAAAAAAGAAAGCGAGAAGGAGGGAGGAAATGTTGGAGGGAGGAATGGGGGAATCCTTTGGCCAAAACAACTGACAAAATTTACTACTTTGCTTTGAAGGAGTGTGTCTTAGGAATTCTCTTGGAGCCTGTTACCTCTTAGTTTTCTTCAGTTAGGCCACAGTTATTTCTGTAGTATCTTAATAAGTGGAGTGGGTATAGGGTAGGGAAAAGTGGTTATCAGTGCTAACCGACCTTCAGGTCAGGTCTGCTCTGGAGAAGTGGCCAAAATTTGCCGACAACTTCAGGTGCTTTCCTGTACCTTGAGGACTTTCTTCAAAAACTAATGTCCATGGCTCAGAGGTGAAAAACATTTTTAAAATTAACAACATTTTGAAAAGCAGAATTGAAGGTAAAATATTAAGACTAAAAATTGATATTAGAAGTCTAGAAAAAGTCAGTGAAATACATTTAAGAAATGAAGTTGGTAATAAAGAAAAGGAACATGAAGAGGATAATATATTAGACACTGAAACAAAGTGATAAAAGGAGCCACACCTACAGCTTCGGAAGACTCGAGATCCTGCTGGTCTTATTCACAGCACAGCACCTAGAACACAGTTAGTACTCTGTACATATTTACTGAATAATTTTTGAACGATAAATAGAATCACTTTTTGAAAGGGAAAAAAGAACTTGAGCTAAGAGTATAAATATGAAAAGTCAAAGAAAAGTAAGGTTTGAAACAAGAGGAAGAGAGAAAAGGGAGAGGAAGGAGTGAGGTGGGGAGAGGAAGAGGCCACAAGCAGGAAGGGATGGATCTGCCATAGAACTGGGAGCAAACAACACAAACAAACATCACACATCATGGCAATGGCAAACTGTGAAACAAACCTAAGGGGCTGATCAACTTGACAGAATATAACCATAACAAAAACCAAACCAAAACAAAAACAAAGAGTAAGAAGGGAAAAGGGGGAAGAAAGTCCTAGAGTTGTGAAGGTGACAAAGACAATGAATGAAAAATACTTACCACCATGCTCTTAGAAAAACTTTACCAAACTAGTAATTATTTTATTATTGTACATCCAGGCCTGCAGCTGCCCTTAGTAAAGAAACTCATGGTGGAGCTTAGCTTTTACTTGGTCAAGTACATCTTGCTGTCACCTTCAGTGCCCCAGCAGCCACCAGGGCAGAGAGGTTGGCCTCACTTGCCTTCCAACCTAAACTTTTCCTTGATGTCTTCAGGTCAAATCATGTGTGTCTCATACTATTGCGCAGAACTATCCTCAGGGATTGTTACCATGACAATCACTAGGCAACACTAGTGCCATCCACTTTAGAGACTCCTCTATGCTTATCACTGTCCTAGGGACTACTGTCCTCATCTACCAACAAGAAAGTGGAGAGAACCAGTCCTTTAAGCTACTCTCAGACCTCAGTTTACGTTCTTCTGCCTCTTCCTTTACTGGCTAACTTATTAGTTGTCAAAATTATCATGGCCCTTCCTCTGGTTTTCAGCCCAGGATATGCATTAGAATTACTTGGAGATCTTTTTTAAAAAAGCAACCAATGCCCGGGTCATTCCACTTCTTGTTATGAAGCATAGCGATGGTAAAAAGTAAGAAACAAAAAAACCCCATGCTATCAGCCATATTTTTCTCACCTGTACTCTTTCACTTATTAAGATACTGTAAAAACAAACAATTGACTGGGCTAACAAATAAACAAAACTTAGAGTTAATAGGCCCTGAGAAAATGCCTAAGGCCTTATCTATCAAAGCAAAGTACTAATTTTGTCAATTATTTTGACCAGAGAATTCTATTTTCCCCTTCCTTCCTTCCTCCTTCCCTCCCTCCCTCCCTTCATTCCTCTTTCTCCTTATTTTTTAACCATTCACTTCTGACTTCATAAGACTGAGACTATGAGACTATTATTTTTGTTCTATTAAGAATCTATAGCTCAGATATATTGGTTCTCTATAATGAAGATTGATTGCTTCTGCCAATCCCTCTCACTTTCATTTTGGCAAGCACCCTGACTTTCACATATATATCCTCTGCCTCAGATTGAATATGCTTTCAGGAAAGCAGATTGCCCCCACTTGAATCAGGCCTAAACTCACCCACGGACCCTTGCTGAAGTTTCTGATTCAAAGGCTGAAAAGTCACACAACACAGGTAAATGCAGCCTAAGAGGGAAAGCTTGTTTTCTCTTCTGAGTGCACTTCAGGAAGGGACCCCATTCCTGCACTGAACAGCTCAGGAAGGTGTAGTCGTCCTGGGGTCATACGGAGCTGAAGAATGAAGCTTATGTCACAGAAAGCAGAAATGAGATGAAAAGAATAAGGATCAGGATCTTTCATGACAACTCTGGGTCATTGAATTAAACCAACGAAAACTTAATGTGCTTCTGGTAAGTGAAATAAGCCAGCACTTTAGTGTTTAACCAGTTTGAGCTGGGTTTACTGTAATCTGCAACCAGATGCATCTTAAAAGATCCACTACACATTTTATAAGGAAGAGAATGCCTATTTTTTGATTGAATTACATTAATAGAGTGCTAAAACAACATATCCAAGTTTTGAATATTTTTTGGCTGTCATATTTAGCAGTGTTAACATACTAAGAACTGCTATTTGGCTTCAGGTTATTTTGTTAAGAAATGTGGCAAACTGTGTCAGTCAGTTTATTCTGTAATTACAGTGGGGCTTCAGTATGCTGTAATTGCCATTCTACACAAGGCAATTAGTATGGGGTTAATACCAGATGAACAAGAAAAATAACATTCAGCAAATAAAACATATAGCAAAACAATGTATTTAATAGTGCATTGGTTTTATTGATGGCAGAAGAAAAAATTCTTCCACTTGTAAAAGTTATTTGCTTTATTTAACTTTGTATTTTTTTCCCCATTCTTTATGTGGGTTGAATTTTTTCCCCCTAAAATCTGCCTTTTAGTTCTCCAAATAATAATATCCACCATGTCTGCATCTTACTCCGAAGGGAAAGCAGGAGGTCTATCAACAGGTTCTGACCAGGATGGTTCAGTCAACAGCTCCTTTCTTCATAAAGACTCTATTTAAGAAGAGAAGAAGAGAGTGAAATTGGCACCTCAACTTGGCTTCCTCATACATACAGTGCTGAAACTTACCTGTAACTGTGAAGTGTTGATACAAATATCAATAGATCACAGCAGAGAAAACTGGACACTGCTAATTTATAAACATAAACATAATCTATAAATCAGTATGTAAACAACAAGCAAAGTCTTTAAAAAATAATTTTTCCTTCTAGAAATTTTTAAAGTACATCTCTGTCACTGTTAGTTCCTTTATTGCTAGCACGTTGCTTCAGGAATCTGGATTAACTGAGAAGAGTTTAACAGAGGGTGACCTAAAAAAGATGCAGTCTGCCACTGAATCGCATCTACCCCTACCCTACCCAGCTCCACTTCCCCTATGAACCCCTCTGAGCTGGTTCAGTCTCACAGGTAATTCACCTATGCCTGTTGCCTCCTGTCAGCTCCCCACCTTTATCAGACACCACTCTAGCAGAAACGCTCTGGGTAGTGACAACAGAAAAGGCTGAGAGAGGTGGTGAGAGAAACCCTGTTTGCTCCAATCCTGTTTCAGCTTCATGAATAAAATAAACTGGGTGGGCCGGGATGGGAAGCATCCCGGCTGCATGCAAACAGCTCAAAAATCCTCTGAGGTAAACAGTCTCCTGATTAGAAAATAGAGATTTGGGTACTATTATCCTCACATGATGCCTATCCTGCTGGCTTCATGGGGTTCTATAACATCTATCTTTATAGTGATCACTTCCCTGACCTTGATTTGAAAAAATTTACAAAAGGATGCTGGTTTACATTGTCCAAAAAAAAAAAAAAAAAAACCAACAAAAACAAACAAACAGAAAGCCATCTAAAAATACATCTTTTACTAGCTAAAAATGGTGTTAAAACCTGGACCTTAGAAAATAAACAAGGTCATGATATTTATATAGTAATGCATGCTTAGCTATTGGTTTCAAAGGGGCTTCCCTGATGGCTCAGCACTAAAGAATCCACCTGCAATGCAGGAGACATGGGTTCAATCCCTGGGTCAGGAAGATCCCATGGAGAGGGAAGTGGCAACCAACTCCAGAATCTCATGGACAGAGGTGCCTCAAGGGCTACAGTCTATGGGGTCACAAAAGAGCCGGACGACTAAACAACAACTATGCTTAGCGATCAGTTTCAAGGTTTTGGTTAATACGTAAAACTATGAAGACTATTCTTTCATCAAAGGAACTAGAAGTGAAATTTCTAGGCCTATTTCCCATATTGCTCTCTTGAGACCTCCTCCTCTCACTGAGTCCTAACTCCCAGGTATCTCATGCTTTTGCTAATCATTGATATTGTCAGTACCAGGCTCAAACAGAATCCAACTCCCTTTCCACCTCTGGGGAAGTATGTGAATGTGTTGGGGGTGGAGGCTGGTGTAGAAGACTTGTAAAAAAACTCCTTAGGACAACCGAAGAATATGTAAATGACACATAAACAACTTTATCAAAATATACTGACTTAAAAAACATTTACTGAGCAGTTACTATGTCATTCATCATCTAGCAAAGTTCTCAAAACATAAAAAGAAAAACAACTATGAACTTAAAAAAAAAATGATAGAAAGTTCATGTTTATATTTGCTGGAAGTCCAGTCAAATGGTTGGATACAATATATATCTTGTTTTTAAATGGTTAAATGGTTAAGTTAAATGGAAACTAGGAATGAGGAAATAATAAAGTATCTTTTCACTGCAGAAGAAAATAATATATTCAGTTGTGTGACAAAAGCAAAAAGTACAATCCTTGTTGCTGAACTTCCTATTCAAAGAGAGTATATTTAATTCTACTTCATAATCTTTTATAACATATGTCTGAACTAACTGCAACATGGAAACTTACATGACCATATGTAAAATAGATAGCCAAAGGGAATCTGCTGTGTGGCTCAGGAAACTCACACAGGGGCTCTGTATCAATCTAGAGGGGTGGGGTGGGGAGAGAGATGGGAGGGAGGGGATGTATGTATACCTATGGCCAATACATGTTGAGGTTTGACAGAAAACAACAAAATTCTGTAAAGTAATTATCCTTCAATAAAGAAAAATAAATTTTAAAAAATGAATAAAGTTTTTCAACTAAGATCACATGTGTCCTGCTTAATTAACTAATTTTTAGGATACATTTTGCACTAAGGTTTTTTTAGTGATATCATTATGGGACTGTTCTCTGCCAAAATTAATTTTCTTACTGTGAGGACTTTCCATGTCAACAGTACAATCCAAAACAAGCATCTGGGAAAGATTGGAGTTTTAACTCAGGGTACATAAAGAACCACTAAGATTGTAATGCTTTAGTTGACTAGGAACAGTCTGCATTGTATATTCTGATACAAATAAGCCATGATTACCGGAGGGCTACCATTCATAATTTACTTTTAAGCAGTGTACTCTTTTTCAAAGGAAATTTTTGATGGAGCCCTAATGTAGAAAACATTAGGAAAAGGTAATGGAAAAGGTCAGTTTTCATTCCAATCCCAAAGAAAGGCAATGCCAAAGAATGCTCAAACTAACACACAATTGCACTTATCTAATACACTAATAAAGTAATGCTCAAAATTCTCCAAGCCAGGCTTCAACAGTATGTGAACTGTGAACTTCCAGATGTTCAAGCTGGATTCAGAAAAGGCAGAGGAACCAGAGATCAAATTGCCAACATCCGTAGGATCATCAGAAAAGCAAGAGAGTTCCAGGAAAACATCTACTTCTGCTTTATCGACTATGTGAAAGCCTTTGACTGTGTGGACCACAACAAACTCTGGAAAATTCTTAAAGAGATAAGGATACCAGACCACCTGACCTTCCTCTTGAGAAATCTGTATGCAGGTCAGGAAGCAACAGTTAGAACTGGACATGGAATAACAGACTGGTTCCAAATAGGAAAAGGAGTCCGTCAAGGCTGTATATTGTCACCCTGCTTATTTAACTTATATGCAGAGTACATCATGAGAAATGCTTGGCTGGAGGAAGCACAAGCTGGAATCAAGACTGCAGTGAGAAATATCAATAACCTCAGATACACAGATGACACCACCCTTATGGCAGAAAGTGAAGAGGAACTAAAGAGTCTCTTGATGAAAGTGAAAGAGGAAAGTGAAAAAGTTGGCTTAAAACTCAACATTTAGAAAACTAAGGTCATGGCATCTGGTCCCATCACTTCATAGATAATAGATGGGGAAACAGCGGAAACAGTGACATTCTTTATCACTTTATTTTGGAGGGCTCCAAAATCACTGCAGATGATGACTGCAGCCATGAAATTAAAAGACGCTTGCTCCTTGGAAGAAAAGTTATGACCAACTTAGCATATTAAAAAGTAGAGACGTTATTTTGCCAATAAAGGTCCGTCGAGTCAAAGCAATGGTTTTTCCAGTGGTCATGTGTGGATGTGAGAGTTGGACTATAAAGAAAGCTGAGAGCTGAAGAATTGATGCTTTTGAACTGTGGTGTTGGAGAAGACTCTTGAGAGTCTCTTGGACTGCAAGGAGATCCAACCAGTCCATCCTAAGGGAGATCAGTCATGAATATTCACTGGAAGGACTGATGCTAAAGCTGAAACTCCAGTAATCTGGCCACTGGATGGGAAGAGGTGACTCATTGGAAAAGATCCTGATGCTAGGAAAGATTGAAGGCAGGAGGAGAAGGGGATGACAGAGGATGAGATGGCTGGATGGCATTACTGACTCAGTGGACATGAGCTTGAATAAACTCTGGGAGATGGTGATGGACAGGGAGGGCTGGCGTGCTACATTCCATAGGGTCACAAAGAGTCGGACACGATTGAGCAACTGAACTGTACTGAACTGAATGTAGAAAACATGAAAGACACTAAAGAAGGGCCCAGAGGACTTAAGAGTTCTACCATCTGGCTGCACCCTTCCTCACTCTCACATCTTCTCTCTACTCGGCCCTGCTTTCAACAGCCCTAGGCATCCTTGAAGCATCCTGGAGACCTGCATCTCCTGTCCTACAGCAATTGGGGCGGCGGGGGGGCGGGTTGAAAACCTTTGGCCACATTTTAAAACCTGTTTTAAACAGTTCAGAAGACACTGGAAAGCCAACAGGGAAGTCTCAGTTTTCATTTACCTTAAATAAGATTTAATTATAAGCACATTGAGCTTATTTTAAAAGTGGATGCTTGACTGTGTACAATGTAAAGTTGCTGAAGTCCTTACGTATACTTTGATTCTGCTTTGGTCAGTTCTCGCATGCTACAGAAAAATGCCCAAAGTCAAGAAGCAGCTCTTCTGTGATACGATTGACACGTCTGTCTACTTGACAGTCTTTTAATAAGTGCAAAGAAAAACCAATAATAAAAGGGAAAAGGTCCTATCCTGGCTCACTGGGGTAAATCAGAAGTCAAACAGCATTAGGCTTCTGCTCCAGGCAAACTATTACATAAGGAGGAAAGGGCTAGAAAGTATAAGAAAACATTACTTCACTTAGGATGACACAATTAATTTTGAACCAATGAAAGAGCTTTGGGAAGCTGCAGAAGATTCTGGAACAATGGTGTCCAGAAATATAATGTGAGACATATGTGATTTTTAATTTTCTAGTAGCCACATTAAAAAGTAAAATTAAACAGGTGAAATTGATTGTAGTAACTTTTTATTTAGCCCAATCTATTAAAATATTGTCATTCTGACATATAATCAATACAAGTTACTGAGTTTTTTTCAAACTAAGTCTTTGAAATATGGTATCCATTCTTTATTTACAGCACATCTCAATTCAGGCTAGCTGCATTTCCAGTGCTAAACAGTCGTGGCTGCTGTGAGGAACTGAGAGAGTCAGTGAGTAGGGGACACACACAAGGTGGATAACAGCTTTGTCAGAATGAACAGCTGAAAGAAGGGATTGGGAACAATTTCTTAAAAATTCTCAGTAGTCTTGCTACTGAGAAGAGACTAAGAAAAAAGATATAAAGTCTAAAAGAGGGTTTATTTGATAGATAGCAAAAGCTGTAATGTGAAAACTCTAAGTATTAAAAGAAATATTCAAAAGTCCTGGCATAAGGAAAAAATAGAAATGTTATCAAAGATGACAAAAGTATTTCTTTCTAAGAATGTACTAAGAAACAAGGTCTCTGTTCATCAAAATGAAATGCCTTAGATTGGTCCCATAATTTGCTGACATCTTTGTTATATCTTCCTTCTTACCGAAGATGATTTTCAGATAGTAACCTTCTTTCTGAAACTCTAGGATGAAAGAATCTGGATCGATAGCATAAGGCTCCTAAATTACATCTCAATAAGCAGTAAGCTTGTCTTCACTGAATTCCTAAAGATATATATGAAACACCTTCTCTTTCTTAAAAAGGATGGAAATTAATTAAACAAAAAAAAATAAACTCGGTTATCTAGGTTGATAATTATCTGGTTCTTTGTTTTCTTTTATCTTTTTCCTACTTTCAAACCTATAGTCATTTCACTGATTGTCATCACCTTCAATAGAAAAGAGTAGGTATAGAGAAAAAAGGGGATTAAGGATAGCATTTGTGGGGAAAGGTCTGGAGGAAAAGTAGTTTGTAACTATGGTATTATCTTAAATACTTTATAACTGAAAGTAGTTTTAAAATATCAGTTTTCTTCTATTACAGACAAACCTCAGAGATATTGAGGGTTTGGTTCCAGACTACCACAATAAAGTGAATATTGTAACAAAGCAAGTCACACTAAGTTTTTGGTTTCCCAGTGCATATAAAAGTTTTATTCACACTAAACTGCTGTCTACTGAGTGTGCAATAGCATTATGTCTAAGAACCAATGTACATACCTTAATTAAAAATACTTTATTGCTAAAAAATGTTAACCGCCATCTGAACCTTCAGTGAATCATACTCATTTTGCAATACTAACATCAAAGACGACTGACCACAGATCACCATAACAAATATAACAATGATGAAGTTTGAAATATTGTAAGGATTATCAAAATGTGACACAAAGACAGAAAGAAAGGGAGCAAATTCTGTTAGAAAAAATGGCACTGATAGACTTCCCTGACACTGTGTTGCCAGAAACTTCCAATTTGTAAAAAATGCAAATATCTGTGAAGTGTAATCAGGAGAAGCACAATAAAATGAAGTATGCCAGTATGTTATCATGAAATATTAATAAATGTGCTTATATATTTAACACAAATAGCATCTTTCTGTACGTGGAAAGCTTCTCACAACGTCAAGTGTACCTTGTCGCATTAGTTCCGAGCCCGGGGAGGCTGGTAGAACTGCTGAGTTGGTCGAGTGGATCGTCTTGGCTGGCCATCACCTCCTCTACGGAACTCAAGAGTTTGGTCATAGGTGCCTTCTTCCTCCTGTTTGCAAAGAGTAGTGATTTAACATGTTCAAAACAATTCCATGTTTCCTACATTAAATACATTTTACGGTCTCCATTTTGCTATACCCTATCAAGCTGCCCTGGGATTTATATTTGTCAAATTTTATAATAAAGTGTGGTAGGGGAAAGAGGAAAAAGAAGGCAAGGACACTGTAAAAACTTTTGGTTGTTGTTAATAGAAGAATGAAATTTATAGTGGTAACATCAGAATCAAATTTAATCTAGAAAAGGAAACTATTTCCACATAATATTATGGTTATCTCCTCAAATGACTTGACATGATGTGGTGAAAACACAGAAAAGCAACATTATAATACAATTTTAATTGAATATTTGGGCTTCTGGGCATTTATTATGGAAGGGGGTTTTGGCAAGATATGGAAAAGGGATTGAGGAGCCAGAGAACATTCACCAGCTGTTAGTCCTCATCTGATGAAAGGTTCCTCATTAAGAACCTTATATCTAGAGACAGGAAAAAATAATGGATTGGAATGAAGAGAGAAATATAGTTTATGTAGAAAGAAAGCGTCATGCGAGACATAGCAATCACCACAATAAGACACAAACTGTTTTCTTCTCCTCTTCTTTCTTACTAAGGATAGAGAACTAGCCGCTCAAGGAATAGCATGGATAAATTAAGATAGGCAAAATAAATGGCAGAAACAGTACAATTAATTACAATATTTGAAAAGGACTTAGCAGCAACAGAAATGTAGCCAGAAGTCACACTGGTTTCTTACTGAGTGCTGCCACCCTGTTATTTTAGTGTTTTAAATTAATGCAACTATAAAGTATGTTCCTTTTGGAGAGAAACAGAAAAAATGGCTCTCTGAATTGTCTGAGCACAATAATTTGCATGATTTAGGAAATTTATGCTATTACTTTCTCCTCCTCCTTACTTTATCACTGAATCGTCCATCCCCAAGGATAACTTTCCTTTGACCCTAAAAGCAAATGGAGTTACATGAAAGACTGAGTTCTATTCTTTAATTTTTACAGATCAAACTACTGCAATTTTACTTGATGCAAGTAGAAAGATGCTAAGATAATTTGACCAAGTCCTATTATTTATAAATGATATTTAATATTTGGCATGAACAAATCCCTCATTAATAGGCATTCTCCTCAGTATTCTTTTTTTTTTTCCTTTTTATTTTTTTTTATTTTTTATTTTTTAAATATTATTTTATTAGTTGGAGGCCAATCACTTTACAACATTTCAGTGGGTTTTGTCATACATTGACATGAATCAGCCATATAGTTACACGTATTCCCCATCCCGATCCCCCCTCCCACCTCCCTCCCCACCCGACTCCTCAGGGTCCTCCCAGTGCACCAGGCCCGAGCACTTGACTCATGTATCCCACCTGGGCTGGTGGTCCGTTTCACCATAGATAATATACATGCTGTTCTTTCAAAACATCCCACCCTCACGTTCTCCCCCAGAGTTCAAAAGTCTGTTCTGTACTTCTGTGTCTCTTTTTCTGTTTTGCATATAGGGTTATCACTACCATCTATCTAAATTCCGTATATATGTGTTAGTATACTGTAATGTTCTTTATCTTTCTGGCTTACTTCACTCTGTATAATGGGCTCCAATTTCATCCATCTCATTAGAACTGATTCAAATGAATTCTTTTTAACGGCTGAGTAATATTCCATGGTGTATATGTACCACAGCTTCCTTATCCATTCATCTGCTGATGGGCATCTGGGTTGCTTCCATGTCCTGGCTATTATAAACAGTGCTGCAATGAACATTGGGGTGCACGTGTCTCTTTCAGATCTGGATTCCTCAGTGTGTATGCCTAGAAGTGGTATTGCTGGGTCATATGGCAGTTCTATTTCCAGTTTTTTAAGAAATCTCCACACTGTTTTCCATAGTGGCTGTACTAGTTTGCATTCCCACCAACAGTGTAAGAGGGTTCCCTTTTCTCCACACCCTCTCCAGCATTTATTGCTTGTAGACTTTTGGATAGCAGCCATCCTGACTGGCGTGTAATGGTACCTCATTGTGGTTTTGATTTGCATTTCTCTGATGATGAGTGATGTTGAGCATCTTTTCATGTGTTTGTTAGCCATCTGTATGTTTTCTTTGGAGAAATGTCTGTTTAGTTCTTTGGCCCATTTTTTGATTGGGTCGTTTATTTTTCTGGAATTGAGCTTCAGGAGTTGCTTGTATATTTTTGAGATTAATCCTTTGTCTGTTTCTTCATTTGTTATTATTTTCTCCCAATCTGAGGGCTGTCTTTTCACCTTACTTATAGTTTCCTTTGTTGTGCAAAAGCTTTTAATTTTCATTAGGTCCCATTTGTTTATTTTTGCTTTTATTTCCAATATTCTGGGAGGTGGGTCATAGAAGATCTTGCTGTGATTTATGTCGGAGAGTGTTTTGCCTATGTTCTCCTCTAGGAGTTTTATAGTTTCTGGTCTTACATTTAGATCTTTAATCCATTTTGAGTTTATTTTTGTGTATGGTGTTAGAAAGTGTTCTAGTTTCATTCTTTTACAAGTGGTTGACCAGTTTTCCCAGCACCACTTGTTAAAGAGATTGTCTTTTTTCCATTGTATATCCTTGCCTCCTTTGTCAAAGATGAGGTGTCCATAGGTTCGTGGATTTATCTCTGGGCTTTCTATTCTATTCCATTGATCTCTTAAGAACCATTTTTCCATTTTATATATAGGACACTGAAGTCCTGGAAAGCTTTGTAATTTTGCCTTAATATTTCAAAGGTAAATCTGAGTTTTGATTCAGACATGGCTACTTTAAGTCTTAGTCTGCATGTAAAAGAAATAAACCAAGAGCCAAAAATTAATGATCACCCTTAAGGCACTATCATCACCTAAATAAGAGAATAAATAAATCTGACAATATATCTGGCATAACTAATTCAATAACAACATTTTACAGACAAACTTCCAGATTAGTTTTCCATCCTCTATGTCCCTTTCATTAATAATCAGCCTCAAAATGGCTAGAAACATTAGATAAATATTTATAATTTAGTAAAGCAATTAAAATACAGTTAGGAAAATTAAAGTGTTCAGGAGAGAATTATTTTTTATTAATACGGTCACTGCTCTGAATGATTATTTTCAAATATTATAGTTAAATTTGAAAAGAAACTATTTATTTTTATGACATATGACATGTGAAGCTCTGCATATTAACTGAGAGGGACGAAAATACATTTGCTGCTATAGAAGGTAAAGTAATTGTTTCAGGAATTAGAATGGAATATTATTATTCTCCACATCCAGAACTGTAGAACTGGTTAGGTCTAAAAATGTATACAGTTTATCGGTAAAATACAGTGTTAAAGGTAGGACACTACATTTGCAGAGTGAGCCAGATTTATATAATAAATACGGCACTGCTATTTGAAAAACTGTCTCTATTGTTTAAAAGATTCTCAGACTATACTAGCCAATTAAATGATTTTATAGAGATGGCCAACCATGGGATTTCTTTCATATTATTTGATGTCTTCACAATCATTTTATATAAAAAGGAAGCAAAAAATAAAACAGATTCTGATAGCTTGGTTCTCAGTTTTCATCAAAGGCACAATCTTGCTTTTATAACTTTTAAAATATTCCTCCCACAGAGCAGTTGGGGAAAACCTGGTTACCCACAAAAATCACTTCATATAGTCTAAAGCTAGTAATTTTTAGCACTTAATGAGCAATTGTTTCCATATAACACACAGATCAATTTAATAGATCAGTTTCTTTGGATTTGAAATTTATAACTTTATCTTCTTTTATTTTAGTTTCACTAGTCTGTACAGCTTTAAAACTAAAAAAAAATTTAATTTCATAGTTCATGAATATTTGAAAAAAAAATCTGACACTGTTTTGAGCTGGTACATTCTTGGAAAGCTATCTGGTCTGTCCCCCTAGACTTGACAGACATGAAAATCTCGAAACTCAGAGAGGTGATTCTGCCAAGTCACAGAGCTCACTAGAGGAAGAGCCCAGAGCAGGACCATTTTATTTCTGACTCAGACAAGGTCTTTAAAAGACTGGTGACAATTTTCATAAAAATTGTCATCCTCACTGAAGCTTTTGAGATTTAGAGCCATTTTATTGGGACTCACATTTTTGCTCACCTGAGCCATGCTATCAGATTCACCTGGTCTTAAAATACTTAATATTCAAAATGTACCCTCTTCCTATGCCAATATTTAAACTGCTAAAGATTACTCCTTTTAATGAAAAGATACATAATGCAATAGTCATTGTGACACCAACATGAATGAACTGATATTCTGAAAGGAAAAAAAGAGTCAGAGCACCAATGCAAAAATGAGATACACAACTTCACCTATAAAACATGCTTGATGGCTCACAACTACATCCTTCTGTGTATCATTTTTAGTCTTTTACTAGCACAAACTACATCTAAAGTGAGAATATAGGCAAATACATTATTTCCTCGTTTATAAATGAGCGGCTTAGAAAAGTTCATTATAAATCAGTTACTTGGAACCTGGAACATACTTCAGTAGGCGATGTGAAACAAGTAAATACAGGTCAGGTTCTCCGTGCCACAAATTAAGGTCTGTGCAGCTAAGCATATAAGCCAGTATTCTCCAGAAGGTGGTGGTCCTGAACTCTCAAATCTCGACTGGCAGTGATTCCCCTACCCCACCAGGGGTGTGGGGGTGGGAAGCCAATGTCTAGAAACACTTTTAGTTGCTGTACCTGAGGGGCGCTACTGGCAGTTAGAGGCTCTACAGGCATTTTTGGTTGTTACAAGCTGAAGGGGTAGGGCTGGGGGAGCTATTACTAGGTCTAATAGGTAGAGGCTATTCTAAATATCCTGTGATGCATGGGACAGCCCATGCAACAAAGAATCCGCCAGTCCTAACATCAACAGTTGAGAAACCCTGGGCTAGGCAAAGAAGGAGGAAACGTCCTACTCCTAAGTGCCAGGGTAGCCTGGAAAATAACTATGAAACTCAGGAAGTTTGGGTTTGCCACCCTTTCCCTTTTTCTTTTTGATATTTCTTCTGCCTCTGTCTCTAATGCCTAAAAGCTGCCTTTATGGAACTTCTGTGATGAGAGCTCTATTTGCTGACAATACTTTGTTTTCTTTTGCTTCAGCAACATGTTCATATTAACTTACTGAATTGCCTTATCTTAGATTACCATTTCTTCAGCATTTTCACACAGCCATGACTTTATTATGAGAAAATTATTCTTGATTAATGGTGGGGGTAAGGAACAGGGATAGCAATTCTCTTCACACACAAAAAAGTTAACTAATAGTCACCTCTAATAGCTATTTTGTGTGTAATTTAATAAAAAATTTTCTAGTCTGTTCATTTTAACAATTTGTACAGCACTCACAAAAACACAAGTCAGCTTATGAAATATATACCAGGTAGCCTCAAAATAATCCCTGGACTCTGAGCATTTTGAACACTGAAATATTTTTTTCTTTAATATGAAATTTATTTTAAAAATATATAGACATTTGGTTTTGTCTTTTGAACTGCAATATTAATAAGTACATGTCTCCTTGAGTGATTCATATATGAACTACTTTATGAATTTCTAGACTACCTTTACCTGTTTAGTTAGCTTATGTAGATTTTAGAAACTAATTTTAATAAAAAAACCTAATCAAACAGTAATTTTAAAGACAAACCTGCTTTCCCAAAACATCACATAATAAAGGCAAAATTAAAAGAGACAGTAAAAAGATCACTGGTTGTCAAGGGTTGTGGGGATGGAGGGATGAATACACACAGCACAGATTTTCTGGGCAGTGAAACTATTCTTTATGACAATGTAATGGTAGATACAAGTCACTATACATTTGTGCAAACCCATACAGTGTACACTATGAGTGAATCCTAAGGTAAACTAAAGACTCTGGAAACTATTGAGTCAACGTAGGTCTATCAGTTGTACCAAATGTACTCCTCTAGTGGGGGATGTTGATAACTGGGAAAGGCAAAGCATGTGTGGAGATGAAAAGTATATGGCAAATCCTGTACCTTCTCACAGTTGTGTTGGGAGTCTAAAACTCTAAAAAATAAAGTCTTTAAAATCAAAAAAAAAAAAAAAAGGCTTTAAAGTAGGCCGCCTCAGTGGGATACTTTGTGACTCATACATAGCTGATGTGGTAGATCCTTAATATTTGATGAAATATTTGTTGACCTGCCTTATTAAAACGGTTCATCTAAATCCATTCAGACTCTTCCTGTGGTTATCAGTAAGTAGAATATGAGAATTAAATTTCTTTCATCCTTGGGATGCCATGAGGATTAATTAATGTATGAAAATCACTTTGAAGATTACTGAGCTTTCTGAATTGGCTCAAGGTTGTGTTTAATTTTGATTATACCTTGGGTATTCATAACATTTCTTCTTGGTTTCCACTGGAAAATTTTGACCTTTGATTTTACTTTTTAGTCCTAGTATTTAAATAAAGTACTTCTGCCCCATTCAAAAACAAAAACAAAAAAATCACGTAATGGATTCCAAAAGTAGAACTTAAACTATTTTAAGTAATCTATCTTAGATCAATTATACTAATATTCTATTAGATTAACTCAAAATTGAATAGTGATTAAAGATTATGGATAACAGTTGTGCCTACAGAAGCCTTATATCATCATTAACAATGACCCTTATTTACCAATTATTCATGTTTTAAAAATATATTCTAATTCAATATTTATAACTCCAGCACAAAATAAACTGGGTCTGTAGTAGTCTGGAGCCACAGACTACAAAACAGATAGTTTACGTAAAGGACAGTTAGTCCAAATAACTAAGGAGCTATTATTTGCTCAAATAATTAGCATAACCTGATTAGATAACCTGAGTTAAAATGTCGGTCTTCTGATTTATAGTCCTGCAATGAGGGCAAGAAACACAGACAGCCAATGTCAGAATTGGAAGAGGATTTAGGGATAATCTAGTTGAGCAGATTTAAATTTTAAAAACTGCCATTTTTCGCCATCATCATTTCTGGGGTAAATAGGGCACTCTACTTTCTAGTGAAATTTCATATGAATTCCAAAAAAATTGATGGATCAGGTTACAGTAGGTCTTTTAAAACATGTACGCAAGCAGTATCTCCCTGGCTTTCTCTTCTTCAATCCTTCCAAGTTCTGTAAAACTAAAGCACAGAAACTAAAAACCCAACTTCACCTTCTGCTGTGCACTAGGAACTAACTAGTTTGAACAACTTGATTAGTATAAGAAAATGAGCTAGTGAAAGAAAAGAAAGGGGAACATCGGTCTCCGACTCACTTCAGAGTCCTTAGGATGTTATCACAGACAAAATCTAAACGTCCATGAATCAAATTTCTCATTTGACAATACAAACTCACCTTCTATACCTAAATGGAAAAAAACAATCTCAGTCTTCATTATATAAAAGCAAAATAAGCAAATTTTATAATACACTAATTTATTTGTTTTTGAAACTTTGAGTGAAATAAGAAAACATTTTAGAATAAAGTTTAATGCAGAATCATAAATCTCTTTTTCCCTCAGAGCAGTTCTAAGATCACCTCTTTAATATACCATGTCCAGTAATAATTTATCTTAACCAAACATTTCATGGCAGGAAAAAAAAGCACACTCATTCAAACAAAACCCAAAATCTGATTCAAAGCCTAGTTAACTAACCAACTGGTCTTAGATACATGGCTGACATAATATAATGTTTTCATTCCTATATCATGTAGAATTTCAGGATAGCACCAAGACATTTCACTGTGTTCTGACATTCTCTTTTTAGAAATGAGTATATTCTCTAAAGATACATAAGAATTATATAAGAACTACTGATGATTCTATTAGATATTAGGAAATCATCTGATTATTTAGCTTAAGGGTTTTATTCTATATTCTGCCAACTAAAGTACTACCTAAATAAGGCAATTAAATTTCAACATGGAAGAAAACTGGATGTTTAAATGATAATAGAAAGATCCTCTGGAGGAGAAAACGGCAACCCACTCCATCCAGTATTTTTGCCTGGAGAACTCCATGGACAGAGGAGCCTGGCAGGCTACAGTCCGTGAGGTCACAAAGAGTTGGACATGATTGTGCATACATGCATGCAAAGTAAGTATACTACTAATCACAACTGTTTTTCTTCTAACATCATTAAGATCTTCTACCTTTTAATACAAAGTAGACAAGCTATTTCTGGCTGCTTATACACTCAAGAAAATGCAACTCAGTATCAAAAGGCTGCATCCATATTTCAACTAGGAGAATATAGTACCAAAAAGAGAGGAGGAAACATGTTACCCTTAGCAAACTTCAAGTTCGATACAGAAATATAGATACTCTTCCATTCAAAAATACATCCAATTTTATTTAAAACTTGGAATAGAAAAAGGGGAATGAATGATTGTTCTACTATATGCCTGGCATTTTATCTCATTTAATCTTTGCAACAATGCTTTGAAATACTTAATCCCATCTGAAGCTCCAATACTTTGGCCACCTGATGCAAAGAGCTAACTCACTGGAAAAGACCCTGGTGCTGGAAAAGACTGAAGGCAGGAGAAGAAGGGGATGACAGAGGACAAGGTGGTTGGATGGCATCAACAATTCAATGGACATGAGTTTGAGCAAACGCCAGGAGATGGTGAAGGACATGGAAGCCTGGCATGCTGCAGTCCATGGGGTCACAAAGAGTCAGACACGACTTAGCAACTGAACAACAACAATCTCTACAGATTAAAACACTAAGGCTTAGAAGTAACTTACCCAGTCACATAAGTGGCCATGCTTCAGTAAGATCCCTGGGCTGTCTGCTGCAAAGCTCTTGCCATGGCATCACATAGTGTTTGTTTTACACTGCTTCATATAATTTTGCTTATTTTTTCCCAATAGCTAGCTTAAGATTAATTTAAAATAAATAGATGGCTTCTGCCCTTAGGCTAGTATAAACATCACTTAATGGCCAGCATTTTTGTTAAAATGCTATAGTGAAATCCAAAGAATGAATATATAATTTGTATAAATGTATACCTCTCTCCGGAGAAGGCAATGGCACCCACTCCAGTACTCTTGCCTGGAAAATCCCAGAGAAGCCTGGTGGGCTGCAGTCTATGGGGTCGCTAAGAGTCAGACACAACTGTGCAACTTCACTTTTACTTTTCACTTTCATGCATTGAAGAAGGAAATGGCAACCTACTCCAGTGTTCTTGCCTGGAGAATCCCAGGGATGGGGGAGCCTGGTGGTCTGCCGTCTATGGGGTCTCATAGAGTCGGACATGACTGAAGCGACTTAGCAGCAGCAGCAGCAGTATACCTCTCTCCAACTCATTTCCTCTTCTAAAGCTAAAGGTTAAATAGACTTCAAAATCTTGTCCAGAAGTCAGGGTAGGAAGCATATTTCTGCTTCAAAAGATGCCAATCTACCCAGATTTCCTTAAGAGATACTTTAACATTGACATTGGTATTTAAGACCTCAGTCTATTAGGTCAGATCTGAGTTTAGACTCCACCACCTATATTACTCTATTTCTCTATATCTCAGTTTTCTCACACGGACAACAGTAATCAACTCACAGGTTTACAAGGAGAATTACATGATATAATACGTAATAAAGAGTTTAGCAAGTAAACCATCTATGTTATCTATTATTTGGAATTAAGCAATTCATTGATAATTATATATACATGCCCACTTCAGTTAAACAACCAAGACACAGATTTTGCTAAAAATCAGAAAGATTTTTGTAAAAGTATTTCTAAAATTGCTTTGGTCACATAAGGAAAGTGAAATCACTGTAGAAAATGAAAGCGCCAATGCAGGGAGACTCCTGTCACCTGCCTGCCTTTCATTTCTTCAGAGATGTACAAAATATCTATAGTAGTGTTTTCACAGTATAAATCATTCCATTGTTAACTCTGTTTTTTCTTTTAGGAAGAGGTCTTTTTCTTTCTTAATTATAGATTAAAAGGGCAAATAGAACAAACAGAAGGAGGAAATTAGCAAAGACACATTGCTAAAAATGATCAATCAAAAGTTAAAGACACTATTCACATAAAATATGAGTGCTTTAAAAAAAAAGCTAGAAATAAACTAATATGATTAACTTCTTTGAACATCTTGCCTTAAATATCAATACCATATCCTTAAAATTTTATCAAATGCCATAAAAAGAAATCAGTTAGCACACTATTTAAAAAGTAGAAGTATAGTAATGATGATTACTAATGAAAACTGCCTATCTATTTCTGGTGATATGTTTTCAAGACAATGTCTATAAATTATTCTTGCAAAAGTAAGTCCTTTTCCAAATATGCTAATTGAGCAAATATGTTTTAGAATATTTTATAGTTAAAACTTATGAGCACTAATCACAAATGGTTAATCATTTCAGTCCCTCAGAATTTATCATTTTTACATCTTAAACTGGCAGCTAATATAACATACTTTAAGAATGGATTAACTAATTCTTTTTCTAACAGTAATTAATTGATAGTGTCAGTCGCTCAGTCATGTCCAACTCTTTGTGACCCCATGGAATGTAACCCACCAGGCTCCTCTGTCTATGGAGTTCTCCAGGCAAAAATACTGGAGTGGATTGCCATGCCCTTCTCCAGGGGATCATCCCAATCCAGGGATCAAATCTGGGTCTCCTGGATTGCAGGCATACACTTTATCATCTGAACCAGCAGAGAAGCCCGTAATTACCACATCATAATGCCAGATTCCCTTTTATTCCACAGCAGTCAGCCCAGTACCTTTAATGTAACTGACTACTCAAGACAAATAGTTATGGTGTGCTTCAATGACCTGTAATACAGACTAAAGAAACAGAAATAGGAAAAAAAAATCTCCATGTCAAATTGATAAAATACAGGCCAGATCTTTGCCATTAAAAAATATTGTGTTGGAGTAGGAAAGGAAGATGATTTGACATGCTTTATGTATGGAAAAAAGTTGCAACACCAAACAGTATAGAAATAAAGTCATTTGCCAATGCTTTCACCCTCTCAGTGAAAGTTATGGAACGTAAGATTGATAGGAAAAGAATAAAAAATTTGAAACTTACACCAGTTATCTGTAAGATTACAAAGTAATAAACATCATTTTTACATTTAAATCCCATATATACCCAGCAACCCATATTAACAATATTTACATAATGAACTAAAATTACTTTTTTTCGGTGAGCATAAAGATAACAGATGCTTAAGAGTCCTTACCAGTTATCAGGCTAGTTAATAAAAGCCATAGCTTTAGCAATGTGAGGTGCCCCAGGAGTCAATGATCTCATCTTTGAGGTACAAAATTCATTCCCTCACATCACACGCAGATGGTGAGATGGTCCTGTCTCCTTCAAACAGCTGGTGAAGGATGCTCAGGCGTTCTCAAACAGCCTGTTTCCTTCTCTAGAAAGTATAAACTACCTGGGCTTTCTACTTAAGTCTATTTCCTTTGCTGCATGAAAGATTTTAAATTATTTTAAAACAAGTACTATACCTTTCTATTTTCTAAAATCAAAAGACTAAGTTCTTGGAATTATTTGTCAAATGCCATTATTTCCTGAATTTCCCATCATCTTGGTCATCTTTATACATTTTAATATTTACTATTCTATATAACTTAGTATTCAGAATAATAATGCAAGTAAGGTCTGCTTGGAACATAATACTATTTCCCATGAAGAGCTAACTCCAAAAAATCATTAGGGCAATCTGACCCTGCTTCAATGTTTTTTGCGGCTACTTGATTACTGCTAGCTCATACTGTATTTGTCATCAAGAAAATGTCTCCAACCCACGCCCAGGTCTATTTCGTCATATACTTGAAGAAAACTATTTTCTTTAAATTTGACTGGAACTGAAGTCTATGCACTACTGAAAGATACTACTTTGACCCAGTGTTATCACTGGTGTGTTTTGAATGACTATCTAATATTAAGTCCGTTTCTCTGAAAAGTTACCTTGGTAATTTGCCAGTGTTTCTTTTTCTTTCTTTACGTAGTGGAAACTGGAGGACTACCGCCTAAAAGGTACATGGGTGGCTAAAATACATTTTAAGCCTGAAACTAGATTCCAGTGAATTTTAGAAGCTAAAAAGAGAATCACATTATAAGATTATGCTCTTTCTGGAAAAGAAATGTGGGTTAAAGGAATAGGTTGGTTCTTTTTCTTTTAATACCCTTTGTAAAACATTCTCTAGCCCCTTGAGAGATACTAGCTGATACGTCTTACATATACATCTTTGCTTCACAATTTAAAATTTTCTAAATTTGTGAGAATTAAGACACAGGACCCAGCAATCCCACTCCTGGGCATACACACTGAGGAAACCAGATCTGAAAGAGACACGTGCACCCCAATGTTCATCGCAGACTGTTTATAATAGCCAGGACATGGAAGCAACCTAGATGCCCATCAGCAGACGAATGGATAAGGACGCTATGGTACATATACACCATGGAATATTACTCAGCCATTAAAAAGAATTCATTTGAATCAGTTCCAATGAGATGGATGAAACTGGAGCCCATTATACAGAGTGAAGTAAGCCAGAAAGATAAAGACCAATACAGTATACTAACGCATATATATGGAATTTAAAAAGATGGCAACAATAACCCTAAATGCAAAACAGAAAAAGAGACACAGATGTACAGAACAGACTTTTAGACTCTGTGGGAGAAGGCAAGGGTGGGATGTTCTGAGAGAAAAGCATTGAAACAAGTATACTATCAAGGGTGAAACAGATCACCAGCCCAGGTTGGATGCATGAGACAAGTGCTCAGGGCTGGTGCACTGGGAAGACCCAGAGGGATGGGATGGAGAGAAAGGCGGGAGGGGGGATCGGGATGGGGAACACATGTAAATCCATGGCTGATTCATGTCAATGTATGCAAAAACGACTACAATATTGTAAAGTAACTAGCCTCCAACTAATAAAAATAAATGGGAAAAAAAAAGACTGAATGAACAAAATGACTGAAAGATACTTTATCAAAATGGTATATCACATATTGAGTACACACACTGCTATGATAAATTTTTGCATACATTATACAAAAACCTTCAAGTAGGTTCATATCATTTATCTCATTTTACAGGTAAAGCATAAACCATGTGCTATAATGTCAACCAGCCCAAAGATTTTACACAAGTTTCTTAATAGCTTTGAACTTGGATTTGTAGTTTTTCATGTGTGTAAAATGGGAATACTAAGAAAACCTTCCTCAGTGATCAATGCAAAGAAATAGAGGGAAACAATAGAATGGGAAAGACTAGAGATCGCTTCAAGAAAATTAGAGATACCAAGGGAACATTTCATGCAAAGGTGGGTTCGATAAAGGACAGAAATGGCAGGGATCTAACAGAAGCAGAAGGTATTAAGAAGAGGTGGCAAGAATACACAGAAAAACTATACAAAAAAGATCTTCATGACCCAGATAATCATGATGGTGTGATCACTCACCTAGAGCCAGACATCCTGGAATGTGAAGTCAAATGGGCCTTAGGAAGCATACTACAAACAAAGCTAGTGGAGGTGATGGAATTCCAGTTGAGCTATTTCAAATCCTGGAAGATGATGCTGGAAAGTGCTGCACTCAATATGCCAGCAAATTTAGAAAACTCAGCAGTGGCCACAGGACTGGAAAAGGTCAGGTTTCATTCCAATTCCAAAGAATGCTCAAACTACCGCAAAATTGCACTCATCTCACACAATAGTAAAGTAATGCTCAAAATCCTCCAAGCCAGGCTTCAGCAATACGTGAACTGCGAACTTTGAGATGTTCAAGCTGGTTTTAGAAAAGGCAGAGGAACCAGAGATCAAATTGCCAACATCCGCTGGATCATCGAAAAAGCAGGAGAGTTCCAGAAAAACATCTATTTCTGCTTTATTGACTATGCCAAAGCCTTTGACTGTGTGGATCACAATAAACTGTGGAAAATTCTGAAACAGATGGGAATACCAGACCACCTGACCTTCCTCTTGAGAAACCTGCATGCAGGTCAGGAAGCAACAGTTAGAACTGGACATGGAACAACAGTCCATGGTTGAACTGGTTCCAAATAGGAAAAGGAGTCCCTCAAGGCTGTATATTGTCACCCTGCTTATTTAGCTTATATGCAGAGTACATCATGAGAAACGCTGGGCTGGAAGAAGCACAAGCTGGAATCAAGATTGCCGAGAGAAATATCAATAACCTCAGATATGCAGATGACACCACTCTTATGGCAGAAAGTGAAGAGGAACTAAAAAGCCTCTTGATGTAAGTGAAAGAGGAGAGTGAAAAAGTTGGCTTAAAGCTCAACGTTCAGAAAACTAAGATCATGGCATCTGGTCCCATCACTTTATGGGAAATAGATGGGGAAAGAGTGGAAACAGTGGCTGACTTTATTTTTTGGGCTCCAAAATCACTGCAGATGGTGATTGCAGCCATGAAATTAAGACGCTTACTCCTTGGAAGGGAAGTTATGACCAACCTAGATAGCATATTAAAAAGCAGAGACACTAATTTGCCAACAAAGGTTCATCTAGTCAAAGCTATGGTTTTTCCAGTGGTCATGTATGGATGTGAGAGTTGAACTGTGAAGAAAGCTGAGCGCCGAAAAATTGATACTTTTGAACTGTGGTGTTGGAGAAGATTCTTGAGAGTCCCTTGGACTGCAAGGAGATCCACCCAGTCCATCCTAAAGAAAATCAGTCCTGGGTGTTCATTGGAAGGACTGATGCTGAAGCTGAAATTCCAATACTTTGGCCACCTAATGTGAAGAGTTGACTCATTGGAAAAGACCCTGATGCTGGGAGGGATTGGGGGCAGGAGGAGAAGGGGACGACAGAGGATGAGAAGGATGGTATCACTGACTCGATGGACATGAGTTTGAGTTAACTCCGGGAGTTGGTGATGGACAGGGAGGCCTGGCGTGCTGTGATTCATGGGGTTGCAAGGAGTCGGACACGACTGAGCGACTGAACTGAACTGATATGAATAATTATATCACAGGGTCCCTATAGTTATTAAATCAACTAACACAAGTCTAGGCTTACATATAGTACCTGGTGTATAATTCCAATTGTATGTAGGTTTCATATAGAAGGGACTTCCATCTTCACATTCTCTTATCATTCATTCTAATTTATTTCATTAAGTTGGTAAAATAAAACATAATAACCTTGCTATAACTAAGTATAAATTACTCTTACTGTGCTTGAATTTGTGAGCTTTCCCCCCCTCATGTTAAGATTTCAAAATGTTCAGTAAATGAGAGTCAGCTTTTTTAAAAAAAAAAAGAAAAAAAAAGAAATCATTCTCCGTCCAAGTTTAGCTTCTTTTCTATCATTTTGGATGAACCATCATTTTGATTGTTGAAGAAAGAAAAAGGCATCACAAAGATATTTTCCAAGAATAATTCAGTGGCAAACATTTCAGTGAAATTAGGTAAAGAAAAATTAGTCACTATATATCACCTGATTTAATTAAGGCTACTAAACGTATCATGAAAGTGAAACGTGTTAGTTGCTCAGTCGTGTCTGACTTTTTGAGACCCCATGGATTGTAGCCCACTAGGCTCCTTTGTTCATGGAATTCTCCAGGCAAGAATACTGAAGTGGGTAGTCATTCCCTTCTCCAGGGGATCAAACCCTAGTCTCCTGCATTGCAGGTGGATTCTACCGTCATAGCCCTATTTTGCGACAATAATACTATTTCTAGGTTTATTGAAATTTGGAAACCATGCTTCTAGTCACATGTCATTTCACACCTGAAACACTTGAGATGTTCAACAGAGGCTAGGGGAACTGATAATATATTCTTGGAGAGTAATCTGCTCATCATCAGACCCAAATTAAAAGCATAATAAATGTTTGTTCCTACCAAATATTAAAATATCCCTATAGTTCAAGAATGAAGTTGTTTCTCCTTCTCCATTCAACTATGGCTGAAACAATGATGGTAAAAACAGATTAGGAAGGTATAAAGTCTCCACATTATAGAGTCAAAAGATCTTTTTGCATATTTTAAATACCAAGAAATAGATCAAAATCAAATGCTGATACAAACAGATCAAATCAAGTGCTTTCCATCTTATTTACATTTTAAATATATCATAAGCAAAATTGATGTAGTATCACTTAGGTGCTTCAGTTCTTCCTGTAAAACACAAATTACCCGCAAAGCTTAGTATGTACCTTCTGCAAAGCATTAAGGTAAAACAATAAAAAAATTCTAAATTTAAAATAATTTTTTTAGAAAATGCTACATTCATAAGATTATTTAAAGTGTACTCCTTTAGGCAACTTGAAACTCCTTCTCCTCCCTCTCACTTCCTTCCCCACATACAACGCAAGCTGCCTATTAAAGTAAAAGAGTAAGGCAAACAGATCCTCTGATGAGAAGGAAAGAATAGTAGGGTATCAGTGATGATGTCTATTAATATATTGTACAAGAATTGGTAAAACTGAGGATTATTAGTTAAGGCTTAACAAAAAATCAATGAGACTAGTAAAAAGTTTATGGTACTCCCTCAAGAGTATAAAATGTATGATATAATAGTCAAATTTTACTTTCATCATCTATGGATAAGAGCAAGATGGTCTCTTAAAAGCTGCACTGAAATGAGGAGGAAAAACCTGTCCAGGGTTCAATACTAATTTATGCAAAACCCCAGTTTCGACAAGAATCGTGTCAGTGTCAAGCAGCAGGTATACTGACGTCAGGACAGGCTGAAAAGCTCTGTGTCAGAGCTGGGACACAAGCTGCCGATTTATGAAGGCAGTTACAAACGACCGGATTTCAAAAGTGTGAAAGAAAATGATGGAAATTTTTATAACTTTGCAGTCAACACTACTGGCTTAAAAGATTGAAGTTCTTGTACTTTATAAGGAAAACTAGTTTACTTTAAAAGACATGTGGATTTTTATATTAGGGCTATATGGTAAGATTCTTAAGATAAAAGTTCATTATACTACTAATATTCAAACAGAAAATTTTAACAGAAAACATAAAAGGAAAAAAATTAATTTGAAGAAAAATATGATGCAAGGAAGCAGTGTGAATTTCCTTTTAAGAGCTTGGGACAGATATGCAACTCCTGATTTGGAAGTTCTGGTCAGTAAGTAATTGCTGCTACAGTCAGTAATTCATCCCTTTGAGGATGTGAACAATAAGGGAGGCTGCTAGTTCTAAATTTTTGAAGAAAAATGAGAGAAATGGAACAACAGTAATTAAGAACCTATATGTCAGGCATTTCAATCAATCAATGAACAAAATGTTTATTGAGCACCTACTCTGTTCTTCATGACAATCAAAATATTATGTATCTTGCCCAAGTTAGGCTGTACTCTAAAATCCATGCTTTTTCCACATATCCCAGTGGACAGAGAGGACAAAGGAGGGAGTGTGTTAAACTTTTAAAGGCTTATATAAATAGGTCAAAATCAAGTCTCATTTACATTTTAAATACATTATGAAATTAATAAAACAAAATGAATGTACATCATTTAGGTGCTATAGTTCTTACTGTAAAACATAAATTATCCACAATGCTATCTACTCTGAGCGCTACCTACTATGAATGACTCAGTGAGAGAATGAACTACCTTGTAATGGCTACACTATGAATAAGCAGCTACTATACACTAAACGAATAAGTGTTAAGTAAAGAACTTAGAATAATGCTGGGTCCAACCTAAGTGTTCAATAAAGTTAGTTCATTAAAGTTAACTCCATAAAGTTAGGGAGAAATATCAATAACCTGAGACATGCAGATGACACCACCCTTATGGCAGAAAGCCAAGAGGAACTAAAGAGCCTCTTGATGAAAGTGAAAGAAGAGAGTGAAAAAGCTGGCTTAAAACTCAACATTCAAAAAACAAAGATCATGGCATCCAGTCCCATCACGTCATGGCAAACAGATGAGGAAACAATGGAAACAGTGACAGACTTTATTTTGGGGACTCCAAAATCACTGCAGATGCTGACTGCAGCCATGAAATTAAAAATGCTTGCTCCTTGGAAGAAAAGCTATGACCAACCTAGACAGCATATTAAAAAGCAGAGACATTACTTTGCTGACAAAGGTGCTTATAGTCAAAGCTGTGGTTTTTTCCAGCAGGCATGCATGAATGTGAGATCTGAACCATAAAGAAAGCTGAGGGCTGAAGAATTGATGTTTTTGAACTGTGGTGTTGGAGAAGACTCTTGAGAGTCCCTTGGACTGCAAGAAGATCAAACCAGATAGTCCTAAAGGAAATCAGTCCCAATATTCAATGAAGGACTGATGCTGAAGCTGAAGCTCCAATACTTTGAAAAGACTCATTAGTAAAGACCCTGAAGCTGGGAAAGATTGAAGGCAGGAGGAGAAGGAGATGACAGAGGATGAGATCGTTGGATGGTATCACCAACTTGATGGACATGAGTCTGAGCAAGCTCCAGGAGTTGGTGATGGACAGGGAAGCCTGGCATCCATAGGGTTGCAAAGAGTCGGACATGACTAAGCAACTGAACTGAACTGAAAGTTAGCTCTGATTACTCCTTCATAAGTGTAAAGTGTATTCTTTACAATGCTATATACAACACAGCTTTTCTTTCACTGGTTTGAGTCAAGCGATTTGACTGTATTATTCTAGTGAGTTATAGACACTGAAAACACATAAGCCTAAATGAGACTTTATGTGGCACTTTACATTTACAAAGTGATTTTACAATTATTGGCATTAATACCAATAAAAGACAAAAGTGAGGCTGAGAATCTGATCAATTAGCAACATGTTCATTTTCCCTTTGTAGAATAAAATGAACCCAGAGGCAATCTTCTCTACTGAGACAAAGCCTACTAGCTTACCAAATACAGTACATTTGTTCTTCAGTACCCATGGGGGACTGGTTCAGGATTGCCCCTTCATATAAAAATCTATGAGTGCTCAAGTGCCTTATAAAACTGACACATCCTTCTGTAGACCTTAATTCAACTCTAGAGTACTTATACTATCTACTACAATATAAATGCCATGTGAATAGTTGCCTGCATGTAGCAAAATTAAGTTTTGCTTTTAGGAACTTTCTGTAAGTTTCTTCAAATATTTTTGATCCACAGTTGGTGAAACCTGTGGATACAGAAGGCTCATTGTAATTATCTTTATAAAATTCATTCAACTTAATGTTCCTCCCCGTTGGTATCTAGAGACATGGATACTCTCCTGAAAATATTACTAATGAGAAGGAAAATATAATAATGCAGTAAAATTCACAAATTTAAGAATACAAATAAATATTATAAATAATATTTTACAAATAATATTTGTAAAAATACAAATATTTCCATACAAGACTCTTCACATTAACTATTGCATGTTTCAAGACATTTCTCCTCAGAGGCTTAGATGAATATAAATAATTTTGTTTTGTATATATAATTGGCAAGTTCCTAAATTTACACAAGAACTTATGACTATAATACATTTTAAATAAGCGATGTTCATCAATTTCATAATTTGGTAAATCTCACAGTATCGTTTCTGTATAATGAGTGCCATCACATTCCATGGCATAAACACAGAGACAGATTCCTAAGCTCTCTTAGGAAAAGTTGATAATAAGTAGTTGATGCTGTTTTTTTCAGAAACCTTTATCAATATTTTGGTATAGAAGCAATGAAAAAGGGCTGTTCACTTCAATGGCAGAACAAGAATATTTCATGGCAGCTTAGAAATTAACTCTGATTGTGAACAGCATATGTTCTTAACTGGTTTCATATTTGTTTGTTTTACAATTCCAAAGCTAGACAACTCTCTGTCACACAAAAATTATGATGAGCATTTAGAAAATATTTTCCTTATTTAAAACTGGTCATGCACTGTAAAAGCAGTGCTAAGGGGAAGGTTCATAGCATTACAGGCTTACATCAAGAAACAAGAAAAAAGCCAAATAAATAACCTAATTCTACACCTAAAGCAATTAGAGAAGGAAGAAATGAAGAACCCCAGGGTTAGCAGAAGGAAAGAAATCTTAAAAGTTAGGGCCAAAATAAATGCAAAAGAAACTAAAGAGACCATAGCAAAAATCAACAAAGCTAAAAGCTGGTTTTTTGAAAAAATAAACAAAATTGACAAACCATTAGCAAGACTCATTAAGAAACAAAGAGAGAAGAACCAAATTAACAAAATAAGAAATGAAACTGGAGAGATCACGACAGACAACACTGAAATACAAAGGATCATAAGAGACTACTACCAGCAGCTCTATGCCAATAAAATGGACACCTTGGATGAAATGGATAAATTCTTAGAAAAGTATAACTTCCCAAAACTGAACCAGGAAGAAATAGAAGATCTTAACAGACCCATTACAAGCAAGGAAATCGAAACTGTAATCAAAAATCTTCCAGCAAACAAAAGCCTAGGACCAGATGGCTTCACAGCTGAATTCTATCAAAAATTTAGAGAAGAGCTAACACCTATCTTACTCAAACTCTTCCAGAAAATTGCAGAAGAAGGTAAACTTCCAAACTCATTCTATGAGGCCACCATCACCCTAATTCCAAAATCAGACAAAGATGCCACAAAAAAAGAAAACTACAGGCCAATATCACTGATGAACACAGATGCAAAAATCCTTAACAAAATTCTAGCAAACAGAATCCAATAACATATTAAAAAAATCATACACCATGGCCAAGTGGGCTTTATCCCAGGAATGCAAGGATTCTTTAATATCCACAAATCAATCAATGCAATACACCACATTAACAAATTGAAAGATAAAAACCATATGATTATTTCAATAGATGTAGAGAAAGCCTTTGACAAAATTCAACGCTCATTTATGATTAAAACTCTCCAGAAAGCAGGAATAGAAGGAACATACCTCAACATAATAAAAGCTATATATGACAAACCAACAGCAAGCATCACCCTCAATGGTGAAAAATTGAAAGCATTTCCCCTGAAATCAGGAACAAGACAAGGGTGCCCACTCTCACCACTACTATTCAACATAGTGTTGGAAGTTTTGGCCACAGCAATCAGAGCAGAAAAAGAAGTAAAAGGAATCCAGATAGGAAAAGAAGAAGTGAAACTCTCGCTGTTTGCAGATGACATGATCCTCTACATAGAAAACTCTAAAGACTCTTCTAGAAAATTACTAGAGCTAATCAATGAATATAGTAAAGTTGCAGGATATAAAATTAACACACAGAAGTCCCTTGCATTCCTATATATTAACAATGAAAAAACAGAAAGAGAAATTAAGGAAACAATACCATTCACCATTGCAACAAAAAGAATAAAATACTTAGGAGTATATCTACCTAAAGAAACAAAAGACCTATACATAGAAAACTATAAAACACTGATGAAAGAAATCAAAGAGGACACAAACAGATGGAGAAACATACCGTGTTCATGGATTGGAAGAATCAATATTGTCAAAATGGCTATTCTACCCAAAGCAATCTATAGATTCAATGCAATCCCTATCAAGCTACCAATGGTATTTTTCACAGAACTAGAACAAATAATTTCACAATTTGTATGGAAATACAAAAAACCTCGAATAGCCAAAGTAATCTTGAGAAAGAAGAATGGAACTGGCGGAATCAACCTGCCTGACTTCAGACTCTACTACAAAGTCACAGTCATCAAGACAGTATGGTACTGGCATAAAGACAGAAAAATAGATCAGTGGAACAGAATAGAAAGCCCAGAGATAAATCCACGAACCTATGGACACCTTATCTTTGACAAAGGAGGCAAGGATATACAATGGAAAAAAGACAACCTCTTTAACAAGTGGTGCTGGGAAAACTGGTCAACCACTTGTAAAAGAATGAAACTAGAACACTTTCTAACACCATACACAAAAATAAACTCAAAATGGATTACGGATCTAAATGTAAGACCAGAAACTATAAAACTCCTAGAGGAGAACATAGGCAAAACACTCTCTGACATAAATCACAGGAGGATCCTCTATGACCCACCTCCCAGAATATTGGAAATAAAAGCAAAACTAAACAAATGGGACCTAATGAAACTTAAAAGCTTTTGCACAGCAAAGGAAACTATACGTAAGGTGAAAAGACAGCCCTCAGATTGGGAGAAAATAATAGCAAATGAAGAAACAGACAAAGGATTAATCTCAAAAATATACAAGCAACTCCTGAAGCTCAATTCCAGAAAAATAAATGACCCAATCAAAAAATGGGCCAAAGAACTAAACAGACATTTCTCCAAAGAAGACATACAGATGGCTAACAAACACATGAAAAGATGCTCAACATCACTCATTATCAGAGAAATGCAAATCAAAGCCACAATGAGGTACCATTACACGCCAGTCAGGATGGCTGCTATCCAAAAGTCTACAAGCAATAAATGCTGGAGAGGGTGTGGAGAAAAGGGAACCCTCTTACACTGTTGGTGGGAATGCAAACTAGTACAGCCACTATGGAGAACAGTGTTGAGATTTCTTAAAAAACTGGAATTAGAACTGCCATATGACCCAGCAATACCACTTCTGGGCATACACACCGAGGAAACCAGATCTGAAAGAGACACGTGCACCCCAATGTTCATCGCAGCGCTGTTTATAATAGCCAGGACATGGAAGCAACCTAGATGCCCATCAGCAGATGAATGGATAAGGAAGCTGTGGTACATATACACCATGGAATATTACTCAGCCGTTAAAAAGAATGTATTTGAATCAGTTCCAATGAGATGGATGAAACTGGAGCCCATTATACAGAGTGAAGTAAGCCAGAAAGATAAAGATCATTACAGTATACTAACACATATATATGGAATTTAGAAAGATGGTAATGATAACCCTATATGCAAAACAGAAAGAGATACAGAAGTACAGAACAGACTTTTGAACTCTGTGGGAGAAGGTGAGGGTGGGATGTTTCAAAAGAACAACATGTATATTATCTATGGTGACACAGATCACCCGCCCAAGTTGGATGCATGAGACAAGTGCTCGGGCCTGGTGGGCTGGGAAGACCCAGAGGAATCGGGTAGAGAGGGAGGTGGGAGGGGGGATCGGGATGGGGAATACATGTAACTCCATGGCTGATTCATGTCAATGTATGACAAAATCCACTGAAATGCTGTGAAGTAATTAGCCTCCAACTAATTAAAAAAAAAAAAAAAACTGGTCATATTAGGTCTCTCTCTGTAAATAGGTCTGTTAAGAGATAGAACAGTCAATAGATTTAAGTTTTGAGAGATTGAGCAGCAGTTTTAAAACTTTCTATCTTATTTTCTTCTCGCCTTACTTAGATAACCCACTCTAAATGAATGTTTTAGTAACTATCATGGTTTTTAAAACAATATCTCTCACACGCTTGCATGTGTTCACACCCAGACACACACAGAATCAGTGTCTTAGAATGCTCAAATACCCAATTAACATTCTTATCTATTTAATGTATTACTACCTGGCATGAAGACAAAGTAATGTATTACTACCTGGCATGAAGACAAAGTCAAGAAGAGCTGAAACTTTGTTAACATTCCTAGGATTATACTAATGTTACTAGCAAGAGCTTACAATCCTCTTCCCGGGGCACTTTCCAATGCTGAATTCTGCTGAGGTCCTGAGGCAATAATGTAATCACAATGACTGTACAGAATTTCAAATATCAGATTTCTAATGAGAACCTCTACTGAAAATCGACTGAGTGGTTAACTTGTTAGTTTCTGCTTAATAAACATGTAAAGTTTTTCTCATTTGTACATCCACTTAACAAACTTTTCTTTCAGCTACTAAGACTAGATATTGAGGATGAACTGTTACAGAAAATTCCTGCTGTGAAAATAAAAACATTCTTGGTTAGCTTCTCCCATTCTCCTGGGTGGTGTCTAAATTTTTATATCTCTTTCACAAAGATATAGAGAACAACTGCATGGATTCCAAGGGGGAAGGGGAGTGTAAGAGGAACTGGGAGATTGGAATTGACATATATACACTATAGATTGTTGTTGTTGTTGTTTAGTCGCTTTTGCAACCCCGTGGACTATAGCCTGTGAGGCTCCTCTGTCCATGGGATTTCCCAGGCAAGAATACTGAAGTGGGTTGCCATTTCCTTCTCCAGGGGATCTTCCCAACCCAGGGATCAAACCCTCATCCCTTGCACTGGCAGGCAGATTCTTAACCACTGAGCCACCAGGGAAGCCTGCACACTATTGATAGTATCTATAAAATAGACAACTAATGAGAACATACTGTACAGTACAGGGAACTTGATGTCCTGTGGTGACTTAAATGAAAGGAAATCCCAAAAGGAGGAGATATATATATACATATGTATAGCTGATTCAATATGCTGTGCAGTAGAAACTAACACAACTTTGTAAAGCAACTATACTCAAATAAAAATTAAAAAATATATCTTTACATCTCTCTTCAAAATTCTTCTATTCTGACCTTCTTACTTTGAATTGATAACCTGCTTTTACTTGAGAGAGAAGAGTGTATTAGTGAAGAATTACTCACTTTCCTTCCTGGAAACCCAGCTGATGACATCACCCGCACCTGTATTTACTACCTCCGTCTCCTCTCTTTAGCACTCCTCAACATATCCAGAGTAACCTAAAGCGGTCGTGCCCCACCTTCTCATCACAGCCTGGACTTTCTTTAATCCTTACCCCTATTGTACCAATTTTCCTACTTTCTTTTCTTCACTTTGCCTTTGATATAAACATGTTTGGATTTTTACTGTAAGTTCCTTTACTTTTTCTTCTCATCCTCTTTATCTTCATAACCGAGCTCTTATAAGAAGCTTATACCTCATTTTCTTATTTCCCACTTACTCTCAAAAAACCACAAATTGCCTTGCACATCTAGCATTCCACTGAAAGTGCATTCCAACAGTCATCCGTACCTGCTGACTACCAAATCTAACAGCACTTTCCAACCCCACCCCCCTCGGCCTCCCTAGTGTTCTACCCTGTGGATTAGGCGCCCTTCCTCATCACCCAAGCTCCGTCCTCCCAAGTTACCCCTGCTTCTCAATGTCCTTCCCACCCCTTAACTGCGAGTTTCCTCCAAAGCTGACCCCTGTCCTTGCCTTTTCTCTTTTCACACACTTTCTTAGGCAATCTCACCAATACTCTTTACTTTTGCCTAACTCTGATAACTCCAAAGTCCCCATCTCGTGCCTTAATTATTGCAATAACGAGTTTCCATGCTCTCTGCTTTCACTGAAGTCCATTTTCTACACCACAGGAAATAATCTCTTAAAGTAAAATCACATCATGACACTCTACCTAAAATCCTTCACTGGTCCCTATCCTGAGACATAATATTCCAGATACTTACTATAACCCACCTGACTCTTCATCCTTCAACCTTACCTGCCTCTGTACTCAGCCTTATCTACTGACACTTATATACTTATCTACTGACACTACACCCAGCCTATACTGCTGCCAAAATACCCCGCCCTCCCATGTTCTCCTACACTCTTTGCTGTTCTCTCACACTTGATTCCATTTCTTCCCCAAGCTAAGTCCTTCAAAACTTTCAACTTTTACATTAAACTTCATTCATTCAGATTTAACAAGCATTTATTGAAAGCCTTATGTTTCAGGGACTGTTTGGAATGCTGAAGTACTAGCTGACACAAAGTCCCTGTTCTCATAGAGATTTCACTTAGGAGTTGGAGGCAGGGGCAGGATACACAGAAAATAAAGCAGGGCAAAGGGGACAGAGGGTCTGTGTGATGATTCACTGCTGTTTTATAATACAACAGTTGGGGGAGGCCTGGCCTCTTCTATGAGTCAGTGTATGACCGAGTTAAGTACTTTCCATTTATTTCTGTTCTGTTTACAGTGAACTGATGGTGCTTTACTTGCTGGGCTCCTTTGCTAGTCTGACTCTCTTAGTGTGGGCTGCTCATCTATGCATTCCCATTGTTTAAAACATAATCATTCTAAGGAAATGTGCTGTGCTGGTCACTGTTCTGGGTGGAGAGATAAAGTCATATAATAAGTGCTCAAAAAGCTCTTTGAAATAGATTAATACATATTTGGAATTGTAAGTTAATAAAAAATCTCCAATATAAAAATTTTGTTTTACACTTAATATTTTAATAATGTATCAGAAACTAAAAGAGAGACAAAGAGTCAGAGTATCATTATTACATATTTCCAAAATGAAGAATGGTAAGTAAGCACTGGCAGACCTCTGAGGTACTGCAAGTTTGGTTCCAGACCACTGCAATAAAGTGAATATCACGATAAAGAGTCACATAACTTTTGCATTCCCAGTGCAATTAAAACTTATATTTATATATATATTGTAGTCTTTAAATGTGCAATAGCATTATGTCTAAAAAAAACAAAGCATATACCTTACTTTGTTGCTAAAATATGCTATTATCTGAGCCTTCAGTGAGTTGAAATCTTTTTGCAATAGCAACATCAAAGATCACCACAGCAAATATATTAGTAAAGTTTGAATTATTTTGAGAATTATCAAAATGTGACACAGAAACAAAAAGTGAGCAATGCTAGTGGAAAATGGTACTAGTAGACTTGCTCACCCCTTCATGGGTCACTGTCTTGTCAAGGCAAAAGGGTTTGCGTAACTCAATGAAGCTATGAGCTGTGCCATGCAGGGACACCAAGACAGACGGGATAGTGCAAAGTTCGGACAAAAGGTGATCCACTGGACGAGGGAATGGCAAATCACTCCAGTATACTAGCGGTGAGAACTCCATGAACTGTATAAAAAGGCAAAAGATGTGACACTGAAAGATGAATCCCCAGGTCAGAAGATGTCCAAAGTGCTACTGGGGAAGAGTGGAGGACAACTACTAACAGCTTCAAAAAGAATGAAGCGGCTGGGCCAAAGCAGAAACGACGCTCATTTGTGGATGTGTCTGCTGATGAAAGTAAAATCCGATGCTGTAAAGAACAGTATTGCATAGGAACCTGAAATATTAGGTCCATGAATCAAGATAAATAGGATGTGGTCAAGCAGGAGATGGCAAGAGTCAACATCTTCGGAATCAATAAGCTAAAATGGACTGGAATGGGTGAATTTAACTCAGATGACCATTGTATCTACTACTGTGGGTAAGAGTCCTTTAGAAGAAATGAAGTAGCCCTCATAGTCAACAAGAGTTTGAAATGCAGTACTTGGGTGCAATCTTCAAAATGACAGAATGATTTCGGTTCATTTCCAAGGCAAACCATTCAACATCACAGTAGTTCAAGTTTATGCCCCAACCACTGATGCCCAAGAAGCTGAAGCTGATCAGTCCTATGAAGACCTACAAGACATTCTAGCTGCTGCTGCTGCTAAGTCACTTCAGTAGTTTCTGACTGTGCGACCCCATAGATGGCAGCCCACCAGGCTTCGCCGCCCCTGGGACTCTCCAGGCAAGAACACTGGAGTGGGTTGCCATTTTCTTCTCAAAGGCATGAATGTGAAAAGTGAAAGTGAAGTCGCTCAGTCGTGTCCAACTCTTCGAGACCCCATGGATCGTGGCCTATCAGGCTCCTCTGTCCATGGGATTTTCTAGGTGAGAGTACTGGAGTCGGTTGCCGTTGCCTTCTCCGACAAGACCTTCTAGAACTAATACCAAAAAAAAAAAAAAAAAAAAAAGATGTCCTTTTCATCACAGGGGACTGGAATGCAAAAGTAGGAAGTCAAGAGATACCTAGAGTAACAGGCAAGTTTGGCCTTGGAGTACAAAATGAAGCAGGGCAAAGGCTAACAGAATTCTGCCAAGAGACGGCACTGGTCATAGCAAACACCTTTTCAACAACACAAGAGACAACTTTACACATGGACATCACCAAATGGTCAACAGTGAAATCAGATTGATTACATTCTTTATAGCTGATGATGGAAAAGCTGTATACAGTCAGAAAAAACAAGATCTGGAGCTGACTGTGGCTCAGATCATCAGCTCCTCACAGCTAAATTCAGGGTTAAATCAAAGAAAGCAGCGAAAACCACTAGGCCAGTCAGGTTTGACTTAAATCAAATCCCTTATGAATATACAGTGGAAGTGATGAATATATTCAAGGGATTAGATGTAGTAAACAGAGTGCCTGAAGAACTATGGACAGAGGTCCATACTATTATACAGGGAAGCAAATAAAATCATCCCAAAGAAAAAGAAATGTAAGAAGGGAAAGTGGTTTTCTGAGGAGGCTTTACAAATAGCAGAGGAAAGAAGAGAAGTGAAAAGCAAGGGAGAAAAGGAAAGGTACACCCAACTGAATGAGGAGTTCCAGAGAACAGCAAGAACAGACAAGAAGCCCCTCTTCACTTAACAACAAAAAGAGATAGAGGGAAAAAATTCAGAAAGGCTAAGACTAGAGATCTCATCAAGAAAATTAGAAATATCAAAGAAACAGTTCATCCAAAGATAGGCAATACAAAGGACAGAAACCATAAAGACCTAATAGAAGCAAAAGAGATCAAGAAGAGATGGAAAGAATTCACAGAAGAACTGCACAAGGAAGATCTTAACGACCTGGATAACCACAATGCTGTGGTCACTCACCTAGAGCCAGACATTCTGGAGTGTGAAGTCAAGTGGGCCTTAGCGGGCACTGCTGCCTATGAAGCTAGTGGAGGTGACGGAATTCCAGCAGAGTCATTTAAAATCCTAAAAGATGACTCTATTAAAGTGTTGCACTCAGTATGTCAGCAAACTTGGAAAAATCAGCAGCAGCCTCACGACTGGAAAAGGTCAGTCTTCATCCCAATTCCCAAGAAGGGAAGTACTAAAGAATGTTCAAACCACCAGACAATTGCACTCATCTCCCATACCAGTAAGGTTATGCTCAAAATCCTTCAAGCTAGGCTTTAGCATCACATGAACAGAGAACAACCCAGATGTTCAAGCTGGGTTGAGGGAAGGCAGAGGAATCAGAGATCAAATTGCCAACATTTGCTAGATCATAGAGAAAGCAAGGTAATCAAAGAAAAACATCTACCTCTGTTTCACTGACTACACTAAAGCCTTTGACTGTATGGATTATAGTAAACTGTGGAACACTCTTGGACAGATGGGAATACCAGACCACCCTACCTGTCTCCTGAGAAACCTGTATGCAGATCAAGAAGCAAGAGACAGAACCCTGTATGGAACGACTGGTTCAGGATTGAGAAAGGAGCACAACAAGGCTGTTTATTGTCACCCTGTTTATTTAACTTATATGCCGAGCACATCATGGGAAATGCTGGGCTGGGTGAGTTACAACTTAGAATCAAGATTGCTGGGAGAAATTTTGCATCATCCACATATCTGAGGTTGCAGATGATACCACTCTAGTGGCAGAAAGTGAAGAGGAACTAAAGAACCTCTTGATGAGGGTGAAGGAGGAGAGTGAAAAAGCTGACTTAAAACCTGAGTATTAAAAAAACTAAGGTCATGGCATCTGGTCTTGTCACTTCCTGGCAAACAGAAGGGGAAGAGGTAGAAGTAGTGACAGATTTCCTCTTCTAAGGTTCTAAAATCACTGTGGATGGTGACTGCAGCCATGAAATTAGAAGACGACTGCTTCTTGGCAGGAAACCTATGACAAACCTAGACAATGTTAGAAAGCAAAGACATCACTTTGCCAACAAAGGTTCATATAGTCAAGGCTATGGTCTTTCCAGTAGTCATGTATGGATATGAGAGCTGGACAATAGAGAGAAGGCAGAATAATGAAGAATTGATGCTTTCGAACTGTGGTGTTGGAGAATACTCTTCAGAGTCCTGAGGAAAAGAAGGTGATCAAACCAGTCAATATTAAAAGGAAATCAACCCTGAATCCTCTTTGGAATGACTGATGCTGAAGCTGAAGCTCCAATACTTCAGCCACCTGATGGGAACAGCTGACTCACTGAAAAAGACCCTGATGCTGGGAAAGATTAAAGGCAGAAGGAGAAGTGGGCGACAGAGGATGAGATGGTTGGATGGCATCACTGATTCACTGGACATGAACTTGGGCAAACTCCAGGAGATGGTAAGGGACAGGGAAGCCTGGCATGCTGAAGTCTCTGGGGTCACAAAGAGTCAGACACAACTTGGCAACAGAACAACAACAGACTTGCTTGAACAGGGTTGTCACAAACCTTCAATTTGTGGGGAGGGAAGAAAATGCAGTATCTGCAAAGTGTAATAAAGTGAAGTGCAATAAAAGGTATGCCTGTATCAATCAAATAAACATTTCATAGAAGAAATGTATTTTTCTAAGTATTTGAAAGCATGTGGGAGAGACAGAATTCTGAAGGTGTTTAAGTGTTCTGGGAACAGTGTTATCAATAGAGAATTTTGAAATGAATTGCAAAGCAGGCTGTAAGGACAAACTGAATGAAGGTGGTAATTTGCACTAGTTTACTTGTAGGAGTATTTCATGTATTAATTATAGACAGAAACAAGCTCAAAGATCATGGTAATTTATCATGGAAAACCATAATCATGTTGCTATTAACCTCAATGAAGGCAAAATTAGAAAGAATTTATGTTTTTATTTATCCTACTCTTTTAACTCCCATTATTTTCAGATCCTTTTTGCAAATTTTAACAATTTTAGACTAAAATTTCCTACTCATGATCAACTATCTTCATGCTAATTTTATTTTGCTTGCTGTTACTTTTTCAAATAAAAAAATGTACTACAAAATTATGGAAAGGCTATAAAGCTGAAAAATAAGTATATACACATATCCAGAGTATGTACATAATTCTACTACATACACTATCACTACTTTGAGTGTATTTTCAAGTCCTTTAGGAAGATTCTAGTTTCTCCTATTATCATATTGCTGCAATGATCATCTCTCAAAAATGCACTTGTTCCTTTTCTCTTGTCCTAGCAGAGATTAACAACTGTGAGATTATTAGTTTAAAGAGCATAAACACTTTTAAGACTGCAAAAAATCAGAATGATTACATCCATTTACACTGCTATTAGCAATATGTAAGAGTACTCATGTCACTTCATCTTTGCCAGCATGAACACTATCATTTGATTTTTTTCCCCATTAATTCACACATTTAACACTGTTAACTGTTCCAATTTGCATTTGATTACTACCAGAATTCAATATTTCTAATTTTTAGTTATGAAAGATGACACTGCTACTTCAGCAAGAAACCATGTTAAGCATAAGTCAATGGTTCAAGACTATAAAAATAAAATAAATACAATTTTTAAGACAGTTAATCTAATCACAATAGGAGTAATGGTTATTGTGCTCCATCGTAATTAGGTATTAACGGCAAGCAGTTCACATAAGGGGCTATTATTACTATTATTGACACATAGCAAAGTCAAGCATTCTGAGATTATGGGGAAGGTTAGATCATATTAGAAGCTCTCATGCCCTCTTAAAGATCCCTTGATCTGAAATCAGATGTCACACAGAAGGCAGATTCTCTTTCTTCTTAGCTCCATGCAACCTCTATCAACTGAGCACCCAGTAAAGATAACAGGTGTTATCAATTTAGTTTGGCTGAGGGAGGCTAGAGGTTACTGAGAACCAAAGATGATGTGAACTCAAAGAGCTGACCAAAGAAAAGGCCACTAAATCCGTTGTCTCTTCCCTATGATTACTCTTCAAGTTAGGATCTAGGCATTCAAAGACATTTCTGAAGATGTTGAACTGTTTCCATCTCCTTTCCCATAGAGAAAAAGAGGACAAGAGGCACAATCATACTCTCATGTACTCAATGAACATTACTAATGGAGAAGTGATCTGGGTAACGTGATTTAAGGGACTTCCTTCTGCCATCACTATCTCCAAAATTCCATGCACTAGAGATTCTTTGACATTTCTAACCACATAATTCTGAGATTAAAGAAGAAAGGTGAGAGTGGGAATGGTGAAAAGGGGTAACATAACCCCTACTCTACAGTGAAAATTAATTTAACCAGTCTGGTTTTATAGCCTTAGAATACTTAACTCTGAAGAATGCAGAGGAGAGGAATGAGAGTTCCAATATGTAGAGGACATAGGGGAAAGCAAAAGGAGCTGTCACTTTTGGCTGCTTTAAAAATGCAGAGACAAGGATACTAGACGACAGAAGAACTGGGAAGAAGGAGGCCAGGTTATGACAATAAAATTTTCAGTTTCTATAGACCTATGTAGTTTACAAAGCACATGTCCAATGATCATATTACCTAATCCTCACTATAACTGTACTAAAACTGAGACCCAGAGACAGTAAACAACTTACCCAAAGTCAGTCACAGGAAGTAAGTGGCAGAGCCGGGAGGTGACCCAGGTCTTCTGACTTCTCCTGTGCATCTCCAGCTCCCCTGGAGCTGAAGCAGGGCAAAAAGGGAGGTGGGAGTAATCTGCCTGAGACCAGCCCTGCCCTCTCCCCTTCTTTCAAAAGCCACGCTGAGACATTTGATTCTCTCAGGGACCCCTTCACATAAAATTATTTCAGGATAAAGCACACAGAATCTGAAAATGTTTCTCAACCTTGGGTCCAAGAATGGCAATCGGCAGCAAGCAATGTCAGAAGTATTTTTGGCTGAAGTTTGCCATTTATGTGAAATTTATTAGAACTTCAAAGCATAGCAATTCTCATTTCAGAAAGCAAAACTTATATAACTGAAATTATTTAAAGTTGTTTTGTTCAAATTTTTTTGTTTAACAGTTTCAGTCAAACCTTTGAAACTATTAGGAAAACTATTTTGAAAAATGTTTGAGAACCAAGATACCAAATCTACATTTTACCTTCTCTGTGGTCACTGTTTTTCCACCTTAAATATCTTCCTTCAGTCATTACTTTCATTAAATCAATTCTACTCATTAGAATTAAAAGAATATTCAGCCTTTTCAGGGCCAATTTTAAGTGTTTTCAACGAATCAATGGGAAAATGTGCATATCTTATTGAAATATAAATCTTACATTAACTTCTAAATTATATCTAAAATGATTTTATTGTAGCCTTTTATAAGAAATCTTCAATAACAAAATTTAGAATTCTCAGTTTCAAGTTTCTTATATTTTTCTTTAATTTTTCTTAGGGAATTATATATTTTAACTTCTCATCTGGACTGTTTACATTTAAGTTTAAAACGCAGTCAGTGAAAAGTTTTTTATTTGTTTGCTTATTTCCTAAGAATGCAAGCATATGATTTAAATGGACTGGGTATGTGACCAACGTTTTATCATTTCTAGATCATTTTGTAATTAGCTCTGCTACATCTCAGTCTCTAACAGGCTTTCTATTTATGAGAACAACCATCAGTAAGACCAAGTTCTTAGTAAGCATTAATACTAATAAGGGCACATAAAAAGATCACGGATATATTTATTTGTGACCAAAGCTTTTAGAGCCTTTCTGAACTAATACTCACAAGTTCTTGATCTGTAATTCATTTGAGTACTGATGATCAAATCCAGGAATTTTTTAATAAGATTTATATTCCCTGATCATTTATAAGGAAAAAATACACGAGAATACCCTTCTCCACATTATTTTAAGCCTATTAGTAAAGGAGCAATATAAATGTTGAAACAAAACAGAATTTTTGATCTTTTAGGAGTCTTCTTCATCACTTAATGTCTACATGCTCAGTGGAGTTAACTTGCTTTGATACTTTCTTTTGATTCAGTAGTCAATTGTCAGCTTAACAAAAACAGGGATTTCAGATTTTACTTTAGCTTACTGGAGAATAACAAATAAACAAATGGTGAAATTGCCTTATGGCTGGAACATATAAATATCATGTGGGTTATTAGGCAAAAATCATAGAAAAAGAAAACCCAGCAACATTATAAAAGCTACAATGTGAGTCTTCATAAATGATAATTTTAAACAGTCTTTAACTTAGCACATGAAAGTTTCTAGAATTAGAATTAAGTTTTATTTTAAAATTAAAAGACCAGTGAGTTGTGTATAATGACACGTAAAAAAGGATCTCAATTTTATCATTATGTAATAAAATACTACTACTAAAAGCGTATGTGCTTAGAAAGGACATAAAGTTTCAGAAATATATTTTGTCCTCTATTCATAGTAAGGTTGAAGAGAAATTGCCTTTTATTCTATCTGTAATATAAAAATATACTATTATGTTATTAAGAAGTCTGGAACATCCAAAACAATGTTTCTTAAGATAAGTCTTCAATCTATTTTATATGGAAAATCTGAAAACTAGAAAGAAGAGCTATGATGTTTTTCAAAGTACCTCTTATAGACTTTATATAACAGATTTTATACAGGAAAAAAATAGGGGGGCTCCATGACCAAATAAGTTTGTGAAGCAACAGACACTACATATGTCTCTCTCTCGGAAATTTAAAATACCTATTAACCTGCTACAGGCTCGAAGACACTCTACAATCAAAAATGTACTTAAATTTTTAACCCAGCATTTTCTAAATTTATTTAACCAGGAAGCAGAACTAACCCTGAGCTAGATGGACTAGGCATGAAGACGTATGTACAAAAATACAATAACTTTTTAATCCTTATGATGATCTGAGCTGCTCAACTAGAACATCATCATTATGTTTACTCCTAACAAACTACATTTTTTTAAAGGCAAATTCTAACTATTGTAGTACTTCCTGTCCCTTCCGAATGGGGCTCTTAGCCAATGATAGGCCACTACTAAGGGAGTTATTTCAAGCCAACATATAAAACTCTTGCCAGTAGTTTCCAAATTTAATGGAACTGGAAGCTATAACATCAGAGAGCTTCTCACGAGGCAGATCAACTCTACTCTTTTCCTAGAGGTGTGATAGTGAAGCCTACTGCACATGATTCTAGAATAAATAGTATAGGTCCAATAAAGTTCAGGAAATTAGGATCAGTAGGAAGGGTGACCAAATACATCAAGAGATACCACCCACTAAAGGTAAAAAGAAAATAAAGCTTAAAAAACAAAGTAAAAAATACAATGATGTTTAAGAAATAGAATTAAAACACATAGAGATAACTAATAAATGAGGTGAAAAAGGAAGGGTATAAAAGAACACAAATGACTATGTAAGGTTAAAAAAAGAAAACGGACAACTGATGACTCATTATGGTGTGCAATCAAACATGTATCCTAAGTCCCCTTTTAGTCCATCACCAATCAAGGATCACAACTACTGATTTTAGAACTGAAAAGATACCCTGCAGGAGCTCCAATTGAAAAGAAATAAATAAATTCTGTATTGCAATCAGCAACATATTTTTGTGCCTTTTAGGTACAGATGAAGAATCAAAAACAAACCTGTGTGCAGTTTCTTTTTTTTTTTAATTCAATATCGATGCCTCTTCAGGTTTATAAAAATCTTTAAAATATCCTGACATGAGTGCCAAGTCAAGGCACATGCCCAATATAAAAATAACATGTTTGGGAATAAGAAAGAAAACAAAACAAAAATATTCCTCAAATTCATTTATTACTTTATTACCGGTGTATTAGTAAATCTTCTGCATATATACATTAAGGAATGGTAAAATTGAGTGCAGTCTGAAATTACAGTTTTAAAAGCCCTGATAAATAAAGTAAATGAAACAATTAACATTTATGCTTGAAAGGGAACAAATCTTGGGCCAATCGAATCAAAAATGTCAAAGGAAAAGATAAGTTCATCTGACAATCCTAGCCCCCTTAGGCTGTAGATTACTTCCATGATGCCTCCTTAAGATGACTTTGAAGAAAAATCAAAGTTACACATTATTTAGCATAAATCTAAAGCATCTTAAGTTTACTTCTTCATTGACCAGTGCCACACTACCATACTTTAAGTTGCTATTAATAAAGGGGAGACTTAGAAGATAAAAGATTAACATATCTACTGATACTATTCATGTATACAAAAAAGTGCTGTAGATTTTTCAATTATGCTAACTTGATTCTTAATATTTAAATAATATAAGGTTTAAAGTGCTTTATGAATTACAATTAAAGTTAGAAACAAAATAGCACATCTTAGGTAATACCTTACCATGTTATTTTACTTTATTTTTACTTTCAGTAAAAAGGAACATGAATAATCACATGATGTACTTTCATTGCTTAATAAAGGAAAACTCAAATCACCCAGAAACTTTTTAAAGATGCTTTATATAGCATCTTTAATCTTGAATACACTATAATATATTAAATTAAATTATCAGATAGCAAAATTCAAGTGGTACTTTAGTACATGTTCTTCAAATAGCATACTATTTTCTCAGTAGTAATTAAAATGGTGAAATAAAGTATCTCTTGAATAATGTAGCCCAGTCAAAACTAGATTCTGAAGATTTTCATAATAATCTCTTACGTTTTATAATAACCTCAAATTCACAAACTGAATTTGGGATTCAGGAAATAGACATCAATTTATATCTAAGTTGATATATCATATATATATCAGTGTATATATTGATATATCAATGTATATGGCATGCATTTATGAATGAATCATCTCTCCCTCTATGCAGAAGTTTTCATATCTCCAGTAAAGTCCTTTTGTATGATCCACAATCTCCTGTGGGAACTGTGAAAAGCTGAATGGTAGATTAAGAAATAAATAAAGCATATCTAATACAACCAAATTTTATTAAAACAGAGCTAAAAGACATTGCATGGAAACGTCCAAATTCTACCACCTATAATCTGAAAATTATGTCCTTAAATGCAGCTAAGACAGCTACACTCTTTTTGATTTACTCTGTGTTTATATTGCAAAAGAGAACGAGCACTGCTTACATGGAAATTTTTGAAAGGAAAGTATCCCAAAAATATGTATAGTGGAAGAAAATGTATTACAGTATTTCACTGACCTTACTCACATTATGCAGAAATTTAAGCATGGTAAATTATGCCCATTAATTTATTTAAGAATTTATTAGCAGAAATGAAAAACCTTCCGGACTATGATCAAATATGTGCCTATATTTTTTACTGGATACTAACTGGCAAAATCTCACTGTTACATAATTCTAATTTCTCTTTTAAGTTAATGGTTTCTATAACAATTGTCCCCTTTTTAATACTTATTATGGTCTTTTGATATCAAATACAAATGAGATATAGCCTAACTTTATCCCTATATCTTTAAAATTTCTAACATGACCTTGTTATAATACATTTAAGATTCATTTTAAACTCATTAATTTGCATATCACAATTCTCTATCTCCTTCCTCATTAAGTAGGTTAGGGATGGGGTGGTTAAATGTTTCTCTTTAATATTTTTATTAGCAGAAGAATACTTTATGGCTTTTCATGAACATTATTTGAATTTGGAAAGGTAATTTTCAAATTTGCTTCCCAGGATGACATTATAATATAAACTTTGCACAAAGTTACTTCAAAAGTAAAACTTGAGATTAATAGTTCTTTTTGTAAAGTATGCTAAAATTGAAAAAAAATATATAATTATTTTAAAAAGAAATCCAAACTCACCTAAAAGGAAATTGACTTTTTAAACAGATAAAATCAATAAGAAATTTTAAACACATAAAATTCATTAAATCACACTTTCTTCTTCCATAATTTATTTTCAAATAAGGAGAAATAAAATACAGACCTTAAACATTATTAAAATTAAAACATCGATAAACAAGATTTTTCCCACTTATATCTTGTTTTAAAGCTTCAAGAGGTAAATGAAGACTCCCACGAGATATTTAAGTTTGTTTCACACAACTGGAAATGCAACTTTCACTAACTTTGTGTAGTACACAGGACTTTTGTGTGTCCTGAGTACTAACATATACCCCTCACCCAGATCACTGCCTAGCACCTAAACAGATATGCAGTAAGTATTTATTGAATAAAACTAATCTATACAATAAATTTTCTAGTTGGAAGAATAGCTAAACAAAGATCATTTCCTCATAGTAAAACACTATGAAACTTCAAAAAGTTTAGAAATCAGTATGTTCTAAAATATTTCTTGGGATATAAAAGTCTCAGTGGCATAAAAGTCATAAATATTCTGAGAAAATCAGGACTTGATACTATCTTTCCAGATTTAGATAAGTAACTCAGAAGGAACAACACTCCAAAAGCACAAAAGATTTGTCTGAGCAGCAGCACCAGGGTATTTTAAAAAGTAATTCCAAGTGGCCTGTGGCATCTTTTTACTGTTTTCCTGATATTAGTTTTAGAGTTAAAAGGAGCAAACTTGGAAATGGCTGCAAGAAACATAAATAGGTTTCCTTTGCCCCTAATGTTTCATATACAGTTGTCAGGAAAATAAAATGGCATTATAGTTTTCTCCCTATATAGTTTTACAAATATGAGATTGCATAATGATTCATTTCTTTTGGTAAAATAAGGAAAATCCTGCAACATACAAAGAACATTAAATTAAAAATTACAGGATTTATCCAATTAAGAATGAGCTGTGATCTCACATTATGTTGATAGTTTACTACTATAATGAAGACATTAAAATTAAGATAGACTATTTTACCATAGTTAAAAAAAAAAAACAGGTTAAATTGAGCTAGGAGAAAAAAATCAAGGATGACAGAACAGAAAGTTCAGTAGATCAGTTTGGAGGAAATAAAGTATTTAATCATAATCAGAACATATACTTTCATCACCTAGTATATCATCACTGAGTATGTTCTGAAAATATACAAATAGATGGGGAAACTAGAAATTTGTCTACACACAGATTTAAGGCAAATAGTTCTTAAACTTCATGAAGAAAAAAATTAACATTAAGCTATTAATTTTATTTTTGTCTTAATTTTCCACATAAGAGACTATTAACTTAGTCATTGAGTCTCTTAATATTTCATGCTTTTATTTAATAATTCATCCTTACACCTTTAAGACAATACAGGCAACTGATTTCTATAAAGATGTTTGGTGCATACTGCTCACTGCTATACTTAGAAAGACAAGAGGTTTTCCAAAATCTTATGGTAATAACAAATATAAACCTTAATTAAATACATGAAATCATTTCACAACTAAAAACAGTAATGTACATATGTAGCACAAGAGTTAAAAAAAATAAAAAACTACACAATCCACAGTGTGAGTAAATAACTCTACTAAGACTTCTATCAGCCTCACCTTACCTTTGCAGACCTTAAATTTTTCTAGTATGACATCAATTAGAGTTACCTTCTTATTGGTAAAGTGAACGTTTTACTTTGATTAACTTAAAGCTTGTTACAATTCCAAAGTTACAAAAAGAAAAAATACTCACAGACCCCAATATTAGTACTCTCAGAGGATAACAGAACTATACACTAATTCTATGTTAAATGTACTTGACAATCACACTGATTGTTTTTCTTCAGGGGCTTTTTATGTATATGGACACATACTTTTTTTTCTAATGGAGATGAGTGAAAAAAGGAGCTGCATCTACAACTAAGTCAATTATTCACACAGATGAAGAAGAAAGGATGATCTTATCCTCAACAATACTGTTCATGATCCAAAAATATTTGTTATATTAATTTATGCAAAAGCATAAAACATCAATAATCACCTGATTATTTGTAATTAGGAAAAAAGAAATACCAGAATCTCCAAAAGAGTTAATGATACTATCCTGCCTCTTCCTGTAAAATATTTCATGGAGCTTTTTGGGAAGAACCCCTGGAGGAGGGCTTGCCAACTCACTACAGTATTCTTGTCTGGAGAATCCCGTGGACAGAGGAGCCTGGCGGGCTATCAGTCAATGGGGTTGCAAAGACTTGGACATGACTGAAGTGGCTTAGCACAGCATGAAAGATTTTTAAGTTAACTGCAGAAAAAGTAAATAGGTGAAAAACAAACAAACAAAAAAAACCAGCACAGTAAAGCCTAGATGAGGTTCGGAGAACATGAAAGTACTGCTGTGGTTCAGAATCACTACATGGGCTGTCACGTGAAACATTTATTGTTCAGCCAAGTTTACAACGGCCTAAAATCAATAAAGCAATGAGGACTATTAAAGGGGAAAAAGGAAATGTCACTGACTTAGAAAGAAAAAGATCACTTGGCACCAAACACCTCTGAGTAGAAGAGCTACAATGAGGAATAAGAAAGGTGCTCAACAGTTACGTCCACTCTGGAACAGAAAAAGGTAGTAGAGAGGAAACAAAATAAGGAAACTTAAAATTTTTTTAGGGAGAAAAGAATAAAATTAATCTCTTATTAAATCTCCTAAAAAAACTAAATGTAAAAATTTTATTTTGACTCTGTAATGGCTAGCACTGGGATCACATGATGAATAACAAACCTGGGCTCATCTTCTAGAAATACAAACTCAATAAATACTTTTACCATTATAACTAATTAAGATGTGAGTATTAACTTTAAAAAAGAGAATAAAAATAGCCATCATACGGGAATCAAAAGGGCAAAAGATATAGTTATACCAAGTTTCTCCAAGAAAAGATATAAATTAGACATTAATGGTATTTCAATCTTTTAGGGAAAAAGCAGTTAAACTTTAGAGAATGAGAGAAAGGATCTCTTAATTATACAGTATAAGATATGAATGTTACATTGTAAAATATGAAACAATAAGCTACCTAGAAAATCATCAATTTTCTAGAATAAAAAGGTCAAGAAAAAATATCCATGGGCCCAAATATGATTACTGCTACTAGATTTCTGTTGTAGCTTTATTTATCTTCTTTTCTGGGGGGGTGAAGCGGACAATGACACTGAGGTCATGACAGGAAAATCTAGAAGCATCAAAACTAAATCAAAAGAAGTTCATAGGAAAACAAGAATGCTTCAACGATGAAGGCTACTGTCTAAATGATATAATTTTCTAGTATATCTTTATATTTTAGGGAAACAGCAACAAATCAGGTTTCTAGTAATAAGTTTATCAATAGCTACCCACAAATTAGAGAAAGAAATTTGTAAAAAAAAATCTCTATAAAACAAATTCTAACATGCTTTGTCCTCTTGTTTTTGCCTAAATATGTAAAGTTACATAGATCTTGTATACAATGGACTCCATGAGGTCAATACTGTCTAAATTATATCAACAAAACTGTCAATTTTGACATAACATTTGGCAACAAAATTAAATATTATTAAACAAAGATATTTAAATTTAATCTGCACATGTACATATATATGTGTAGTAAATGCAGATGTATTCATATATAATTTAAAGTGTTTTTCTTAACTTTACATTTAACTGAAACAATAAAGAATGTACATGTTTTCAAAAGAGATTTAAATTTGACAACTGCTGAACATCATTTGGTCAAATTTAAATAGTAACAAACTTGGAAAGAATAAAATATGCATAGACTCATAAAAACACATACACACTTTTGGCAAACATATAAATAAGGGCACTTATTGTCAAACATAATATAACAAAGCATTATATAAGAGAAGCAATTGCAATGCACTCATTCTTACGGTAGTTTAAGGTAATTATTAACTAAAATCTTACTTTAGGAGTAGCCAGTTTTAAACAAAACATTTTTCCACTGGAAAATTTAGTATTACTATGACTAATCTTTCAGAGCTATGTATTTCCTTCAAAACAGCTTATGTCTGTACATAATTTGGATCACATACCCATGCCTCTGACTGAATGGGCCTGATGTTGCTTAGTAGCACCTCTTCATAGTTTCCATAATCAATGAATTTAACAACTGCTGTCATACCTGAAGAATGAAGAGCTTCAACTTCTGCTCGGTAAAACTGAGGAGACAAAAAGGAGTTTTAAACGGTACAATCAACATTGTCTAGATAAGGTGATACATGATGGAAATATAAATACTCGAAATGTTACAATGTTAGTATTTTTTGAAATCTCATTTTTAAATCAATTTTATTGCCATATCATTGTATTAGTTTTAAGTGGGAAACATAATAATCTGATATACGTATATATTGTGAAACGACCACCACAATAAGTCTAGTTAGTGTCCATCACAACACATGGTTATATTTTTTCCTTAGGATGAAAACTTTAAAGATATAAATCTCTTAGCTAAGATATAAATTCTCTTAGCAACTTTGATATATATAATATTTTAAAGAAAATGATTTTTAAGATAATGCATTTTTAATTTATTTATTTTAATTGGAGGATAATTACTTTACAGTATTGTTATGGTTTTTGCCATATATCGACATGAATCAGCCACAGGGGCACATGTGTCTCCCCATCCTGGACCCCCACCTCCCACTTCCTCCCACACTCCATGCCTTGGGTTGTCCCAGAGCACTGGCTCTCAGTGCCCCACGTCATGCATGGAACTTGCACTGGTCACCTATTTTACATATGGTAATGCACGTGCTTCAGTGTCATTCTCTCAAATCATCCCACCCTCACCTTCTCCCACAGAGTCCAAAATTTACCTTTGGATAATCATAAATTGGCTAAGAAAAAGAGATATTCTCTTATCCATGTGAGCTCTGACATACACTTAGCAGCGGTAAGATTTCAGAACTAAGAGGATCAGTAGAGAATATTCACATGCTAATGGGTGCAAAAAAAACTAGTGCTCTTCAACGTCTCCTTGTTAGCCACTGAAGCCCTCTGACATTAGTAAAACGGTTCTTAGGTACTAATTAGAGTACATAAATATAAAGCAATTTATTTAAAAAACAGAAATATATGACCAAAAAAAAATCCTCAAAGGCTCATTGTCATGGCTATAGTCATACAGGCAGCTGTGGTGAAGCAGAGTTCCCAGGCAAGAAGAAAGCACACTAGTTATATCCAGGATTTATAGGATTTAAGACACTGTAAGACCAAACCCTTTTATTTCTTCAGTTTATCCAGTATCACTTGGCTCTGGGAACCAATGCACAAAGTCACCAGGAACTGAATTCACAGAACAACTTCATATGTTTAATTTATCTGTTAAGGCAACTTGGAGTAGATCAATTGATTCCCTTCACTGTATTCCCTTCACTGTAGGTCAACCCATTTAGGACTCAAATTATAGGTCTGAATGTTGCTTAATGAACATGAAATAGAAACAAAAAACTCTTAAAATTCTTATTTACTCTCAAGGAAACTTTTCTTCAAACAAGGGCAGTTGGACGCTCTTGCCTAATGTCTGCTCTGACAGTGACTCAGTGTAACAGGACCCCCCAGGACCTTGCCAGGACAGACGCTCCTTCTCCCTCATGTCCTCCATCTGCTGCTTGTCTACAGAAAAGCTCAGCCAGGAATAAATGTAACCAGAGAAGTGAAAAAACATGGAAACAAAGGGAAACAGTCAAGCAAGAGAAAATAATAATAGTTTAGCCATTAAGCAAAGTTAAGGACCTTCAGTTTCTCCTCAAGAGCTACAGATACATATTCTGAGTCAAATCCTTTGAGCTGTTTTGCAGATACTGAAACCCCCAGTAGACAGAAGTTAACCATGTGATGACCAGACTGTAGTTATGACATAAGCTCTTCCATCTTACACAATTTCAAGAACTGGCCTCAAGGAAATGGGAACAATACTTGTACTTAAAACAACTATATGATGCTCATCAGACCACAACATGACCAATTTCAAGATCTTTGTGGAGCTGTTCTGCATGTAGCCTCCCTCCACCAACCCCTCCATTTACCTGTACATCCCCCTAAATATCTCCTTTAAAAGCTCTTGCCCCTGATCAGCAAAGGGGAGCTGGTTAGAGGAGTTAGTTTTTTTGGGCCATGAGTCCATCTTCTTCCCAGAACAGCACCAGTTTCCTCAACAAAGCCGTCTTTCCTTTTACCCAAAACTTGGTTCTCAAAAATTGGCTTTCAAACAGCAAGCAGCCAAGCCTGAGTTCAGTAAACCTTCATGGGTTCACCAGAATCAAAAAATGCTAAAGACAACAAAAATTCTTATTCTTGACAACCTTCTAAAATAGCAGTTACTGTGGGTGTACCAGGAAAGAACCTGCTTTTACTAGTATGCTTGTGTGCTTGCCAAGTCGGTTCAGTTGTGTCCCGACTCTTTGTGACCCTATGGACTGTAGTCTGCCACACTCCTCTGTTCATGGGATTCTCCAGGTGAAAATAATGGAGTGGGTTGCCATCCAGAGGATCTTCCTGACCCAGGGATCTAACCTGTGTCCTTTACGCTTCCTGCATTGGCAGGCATATTCTTTACCACTAGCACAATCCAGGAAGCCCAACTAACTAGTATACGCCATAGTATCAAAGTTACTAAGTTAATCCATGGTATTTCTTTTCCAGATCTGGATGCAAGAAGATTAGAGATACCATGCCAGAATTTTTCCTTATCTTAGAGATCTAGTTATACATCCACATCTCTCCTTTCCTCCTTTATCTCTTAGCCTTACGCTTCCATGTTCTGTAAATTGCTGTATTTCTGGCATACTTCAACTGTAAGCTTTTTAGACAATTTTGTCAGTTCAGGTAAGTTCAACAATGACAAACAAGCATAATATATACCCTAGGAAAACAACTTGACATTCTTTTAGGAACTTACTAAAATAACCTGTGTAAAAATGACTTCTACATACCATGGAAAGTATAGTGATATGGCACTTGATGAGGCTAGGAGTGCAGGAAAAGCTTCCTGGGGCAAATGACAGTGGGTATAGTCTTCAAGGATGAAGAGTATTTAGCCAAGCTAAGAACTGAGGAAGGTGTTCCAGTAAGAGTTACAGAGACACAAAGCATGGAGAAGAGTACAGGATACAACAAATAGTTTTAAATTAATTATGGCATGACGTGAGAAGGGTCAGCCAATAGGACAAGATAGTAAGGGTCAGCTGATAGAGGCTCCAGAGGCATGCTAGACTACAAGTGAAATATTTTAACTAGGAAGAATGACAAGATCACAGTGACGGCAGTTCCAGGGACAATGTTAAGAAGAATAAGACGTAAGGCAAGGAGACCACTTTAAAGGCTGCTACAATACCCCAGCTGATAGGGCTGGAAGAGCTAAACTAGTCATGGCAGATGTACCAGGAGAAGAGGGACTGTTCTGAACGCTCAGTCTTTCTATGAAGGTGAAGCTGGAGAGAAGGCAAGATATCACGAGGAATGCTTTAAATGGTACTAACTGATTGCTTCCAGAACATCATTTATAATGCAATTAACATTACGGTTTCTTAATAAGTTATAGATAACTCTGTTGTTAAGCCTTTACCCTAGTCTCTGGCTAGAAAATTGGAAAGTTGCCTATTCTTGACAAGACACTGAAAAGTTATCTCTTAAATTTGGTGGTTTTATAAGATAACTAATGCCATCTCTTTCACAGAGTATTATTTATTTGCTTAATGGTATATCTATACAGATCCTACAATCCTTCACTCTAAACTGAAAAACATCCACATAAAATCAAAATAGTCCCCTTAGGAGATCATTCAATTATTCCAACAACCTTCTAAAAGCTCAAAATATTTTGGGAAATATTAGGCACCACCTTTCAGAAGCTATATGAGATTATTTTGAGTATATTCAGTAGAGACAATATATGAATTTAGCATTTTTTATTATCTGAGAAAATTAGAGTTGAAATTAAGCTTTAATAACAATCTGATCAGGTATTTGAAGATACTTGGTTCATAGCACAGGCAAAATTATCTGATGTATCCCAAGCACCTAACACTTAGCAGCTACTCAAATATGGTTTGTTGAATACTCAATATTTGTTAAAGAATTCATCTAAGTTTAAATATCTGAATATCTTAGGACTGTCATTATTTTCTGTTGCTTTGTTTCTGGTCATTCATATTCTCTCTATATTTTTAACCATGCCTCATAATTTTTTTAAGGATGCCAGACATTGTATTAATAGATGAAATGCCATGAAGAGGTTCTAAAAAATATTACTTTTCCCTCAAAGAGGATTATATTTTGGGAAGCTGGCAGACAGAGTACAAGCAGATATCCTTGATCATGTGCAGGGGTGATTTTAGACTCTATACTGGCTTGCTTGTATTTTGCACTTAGGACTAGGACATGATCCTTACAGGATTTGAATGGAAAGCCTGAGTCTTCTTACCAAGCCTTTCAAACACTATTGGACTTGAACTCAAATTATTCACTTCCTCTGTTTGTCAGGGTCACCAACTCCACGTTGTTCAATGTGAAAAAAAATTTTTTTTTCCACCTTCATCTTCACCATTCACAGAAGTATCTTATAGAAGTGACAAAAAGACAAAGGCAAAGTCAAAGTCGCTCAGTCGTGTCTGACTCTGTGACCTCATGGACTATACATATGTGGTCCATGGAATTCTCCAGGCCAGAATACTGGAGTGGGCAGCCTTTCCCTTCTCCAGGGGATCTTCCCAACCCAGAGTCGAACCCAGGTCTCCTGCATTGCAGGCGGATTCTTTACCAGTTGAGCCACAAGGGAAGCCCAAGAATACTGGAGTGGGTAGCCTGTCCCTTCTCCAACGGATCTTCCTGACCCAGGGATCCAACTGGGGTCTCCTGTATCGCAGGTGGACTCTTTACCAACTGAGCCATCAGGGAAGCCCCCTACAGAAGTGAACCCTCCAAGGCAGACAATGTTAGTTCTATAAACTAACTCTAATTTCCAACTACTTCTTGGCTCTACCTTAATGGAGAAATGGCGAAGCGTTTAAGTAATCCCCCCACTAGCCAAATCAAATAGTTCTTGTGTTTTGGAAAGTAAGTGGTCTCAGCTGCAAGAGTAAGAGTCCCGATAGTGATGAACACCTGTACTTGCTTTCCAAGTCTCCATAAGAGCCAAGGAGTAGCCATGTAAAACAGATCCAACCAATGAGACTGTCTGTTGGTATTTCTGGGAAGGCTTTTACTTTTCTTGAAAAAAAGAAAAGACACAGTTAGTGCAGTCTCCTCCTCTGCTTTCAGCCTTGAATAAAAACTTGACAGCAGAGAAGCTGTTACTAGCCACGTTCACACAAAAACCTTAAAAGACTACGCCATCTAGCTGTACCTGGACCCCTTCCTGCTGCTATCATTAGATAACACCTAACACCCTGTTTATTCCTTATCATTCATTGAACACAGTGGGGCCTGTTTCCTGATTCCAAGCCCTATAGCATCTTTTAAAACATCCAACCACATTTCTAGCCTAAATTTCATCCCTTGAAATCTTCAGGTAACCTTATCTCCACTATTCCTTCCAGTAACACATATGGGCACATCCATCTCAACTGAGTCTACTCTATACATAAAGTATTTGTTTCAAATATTTTGTTTTACTTGATCTTCACATTCACCTAGGTCCTTCACAATAGTTTTCCTAGTATGACTACCACTGGTTTTTATTACCTTGCGAATATCTCCAGCTGACTCACTGGAAGAGTCCCTGAAGCTGGAAAAGACTGAATGCAGAAAGAGAAGAGGGCGTCAGAGAAGAGATGGCTGGATGGCATCACTGATGCAGTGGACATGAAGTGGGGCAAACTTCGGGAAATGGGGAAGGTCAGCGAGGCCTGGAGGACTGCAGTCCATGGGGTCGCAAAGAGTGGGACATGACTGTGTGCCTGAACAATAACAACAAAATCTCCAGTCCCCTGACCACTCAACTTTTTTCCTACACAGTGCCTCCTGGAGAATGAACTAGTTAACAAAGTTAACAAATAATTATGAAACTCCTACACTGTGAGAGGAACACGGAAACTCCTACACTGTGAGTGGAACACGGCAGTAGAGGAAAACTAGAGAGATGTGGTCCTGTCTTCAAGAAACTTAAAATCATGGCAGGGGAAAGAGTTATCAATACAGGAACCAAAACCAGAAATACTTACAAACTGTGATAAGCTTTAGAAAGTGAACAAGGCAATGCTGAGAAAGACAATAATGTAGAAGGGAGGAGGGTGCAGACAGAGAAGGCTTCTTCTAGGAAGTCCCTGAGCCAAGTCTTCAAGGATCAGAAGAGCAGTTAGTGCAGGAGCATGCTGGGCAGCAATGGAGACACGAACAAAGGCCCTCCTGTCTGATGGTCCCTCTGGCCTCTTCCTCTCCTGTTCTCACCGTGTCGGTCTTCTCCCTTTTGTCAGGCTCTTTTATCTGATTAACTGTATTCCTTCTCAATCTCATCTTGTGTCGTTCCCTTTCCATTTTTCCCACTCTTTTCCTTTTACCCAGTATATAATGTAGAACACAAGGCTGTTTAAATTATTGGTTTAATAATTCTTAAATTATTTATTATTAGCTAAATAATTAACCTTCCTGCTCATAATTTTTTTAAAGTAGGCTAATTATGTATATTATCTTTAAATTAAATGACATCTGCAGAACTTAACTGTGTGCCATTCAACTGATTTGCTTCCTTGTGAAACAGTACAATTTTACTAGAAAGAAAAGCAAACATTAATAGCTCAGTAGATGATAACTAAAGTAACTTATCAACCTCATTTATTCACTTTTACAATATTTTTCTGATATGCAAGTGAAAATCAAACCTAACAATCAAATATTATGGGACTCCTAATCATCCATAAAAAATATTAAATATTTTGCTCTTCCTTTGATAAGTTACATACGCATACATCTGTTCAAAGACTATAAACAAGTATAACCAGAGACTGCAACTCTGTCCCAAAGCAATGGCTTTCCATGGTCTCACTAGACTGTTCCATTCAGTAATATTAGTATTTAATAACTTTACAGCATGCATACCTTATTGTCTTCCCAATAAAGTGCTAAGCATTCATCTCCAGATTTCCATAGTTTTGCATACTCCATAGGAATAGATGATTCTAGTACTTTTTCGGGTTTAATTGGCCCAGATCTTCTTTTGGGACCACTACTGTAAAATATTTTATCATCGTAGGATGAAGCTGTGATGGGTCCCGCTGGCTTAATAGGTCCCACTCGCCTTCCCTTCAGTGGCATTTCTGTCTCTCCATTTGGAACACCAATGAAACTATTCGTTCGGACAGGATTATGGTAATCACTATTTACATTAAAATGTTTTTCAATTTTTACACCACTAAAAGCTTCATTATTTATTGTTCGTGGCTTCCTGTCATAAAAATGATCCGAATTTGCTGTTTGGTTTTCTCTTTTCCCACGTTTGTGATTATTATAATCTATGAATTCTTGAGGAAATGGATTTTCTTTTGCCTCTGCATAAGATGGACCTTTTCCTGATCGGCTTTGCATAGAGTTATCCCTTTTTTTAAATACAGTATCATTGTGTTGGGAACTTAAAAGGTAAGAAGTATCTTTAGTTCTATCATATCTAGAATATGGTCTATCACATTTGATTCTCTCTTCAGGCCATACTTCAGATCCTGAAGAAGTACTTGGTCTTTCAGAACCTCTGTTTCTAGGTAATCCACTGCCTTCTAAAACTGCCTTTGAATTTTGGGTGTCTCTTTGAAAACGAGGAGGTTTTTCATTTCTTGGCTGTCTGGTATCATTTCGAGGAAGATATCGTGGTTGATTATTATCTTTTACTCCATTTTGCTCAGTATTTGACATTCTGTTTTGTCCTTGATGAAGCTGCTGCGGCTGTGATTTAGGTTCTGAAAAGTAAAAGTAATTATATGCATATTAAAATAAAGATGCATTAATACTTAATTATAAAACTACTCATTTAACATCTTCTACTATCTTCCTACCTCATTATCTTAATCCCTCTTTGCTTGGTTAGACTCATGTTTCTAATGTACAGTTTGCCTGGTTAGCCACATTAGTGAAGTAAAGCAATGATATGAACCATGAAAAAATGGTGGATAATTCAAAAGCAAGTTGTATTTGTTACTGAATAGTTGCACTGTTGTAGCTATCTATACATGCTGTTCTGGTAATTCATTTCCCAAGACTGGTGAAACAGAACTACAAACTGAAACCACAGAAGCTGCTATGAAACTCTGCAAGTACATCTCTAAGTCAGTTCTTTTCTGAATCCCCACCCCATTTAAAATGTATCATTCACTGTCAGTCAAGTTCTAGTCTTAGCAGAAAAAAAAAATTCTCAGTTCTTTCTGGATCTGGAATTGCTAAATGTTTGGATTACAATTAGATATCTATTATAAACCTTCCCTGGTGAAGGACAGGGAAGCCTGGTGTGCTGCAGTCCACGTGATCGCAAAGACGTGGACACAACTTAGTGACTGAATAACAACAATGAATAACAACATAAACCTATCAAGAACAGGTACTACTTAGAAATACAGGGGAAAAAGTGTCAAAATCTGATTAAGCAAAATAGTGCAGAAAATGTCCAACCAGCAATCAAATCAGTAACATAGCATATATGCATATACCTCACAGATAATCTGACGGTTATATTTCACATAGCGATCTTTATTCTCCTTCAATTTGTACTGTGTCACTTACTCTTTCTTCCTCCACTGCTTCTCATCGCATGTCTATAACACAATTATCAATCAAGCTGACTGGTCCTGGTGCACACATCTTGTTTCTCTTGCCAAACACTATAATCAGTATGCACATTAGGATTATTCTTACATTTTCCTGAGGTCACAATAATAGGGATATTACTAAATTCTGGGTGAGAATGCTTCTTGCATTTGCAAGTAAATTGACTTCTTTGACCTCTAGCTACTAAATGCCAAAGTATTCTCCCTTAGCACTCCTAGTCACTGTGACTACCTAAATTGTCTCCATACATTTCCAAACACCCACTGGAGGAGAAAAGGTACCAAGTAAAATGTTCAGATCAGCAGAAATAAAGAGAAGATCTTTAAAAGGTCCCAAGTGACAAAGCAAGTCAAGACTAAAGATCAAGGCTCAAAATGAAAAGAAACTTCTCAGCAGAGCCACTGGAAGCTAGAAGTTTACCTAATAGACTTTAAATCACTTTGAAATTAAAGGAAAATTACTTTCTAAGTACAATTCTACATTTAGCCAAACCACCCACTGATCGTGACAAAGAACAAAGATTTTTCAAATATGCAAGATCTCATATACTAGCCAAGACCATCAACAGAGATACTTTTACAAAATCACTTTTTTCCCAAGATCTGCTTTACCAATATAACACACAAAAAATAGTATCTTATTTTAGATCACTATAGTCAATATTAATTTTTTTCTTTAGAAAGAAGAAAAATAAACAGAAATGAGCATTTTCAGCAGTACGCATGTTCTGGCACTTGTTAATAAAGGTAGCAGCTGCCTCATGCTGACTGTCTGCTATGTGTTAGGTACCCCATACTAGCCCTTTATACACATTATCTATAGTCCCTACAGCTGGCTTAACATACAAGTGTTAAAGGGTTTATTTAATAGAGAGATGTAATATATGCTGAATTGAAGAAAATTTTCAGTTTCCAAAGTAAGTCAAATATGAAGGTATTTGCTGACAACAAAGTCTGAATAGATACTTGGGAAGTGAAGTGAAGTTGCTCAGTCATGTCCGACTCTTTGTGACCCCATGGATCACATGGGGTAGCCTACCAGGCTCCTCCGTCCATGGGGTTTTCCAGGCAAGAATACTGGAGTGGGTTGCCATTTCCTTCTCCAGGAGAACTTCCTGACCCCGGGATTGAACCCAGGTCTCCCACATTGTAGGCAGATGCTTTACTGTCTGAGCCAGCAGGGATATTTAAGATATTTGTGAAGTTAAAGCTTTTTAGATCTCCTGTGTTTAGAGATTAATTTTTCAAAATTATTCTAGCTAGGGACAACAAAATCTATGATGATCAGAAAGTACAAACAACTTAAGTCATCATGAGAATAACTAAGTTATCAGTCAGTATCCTGGACTTCAAATGGCAGTTTGAATAGCCATGCATACAGGATGAAGGTTTCAATTAGGCTTGGTAGGTGTGGGAGAATTTGATTACAGCTCTTCTAAAAGAAGAAAAAAGGTAAAGATTTCTAATCTACTTAACTGATGATGTACATTACAGAATAAAACAAGTAATTTTTACTATTAATAAATATACTTCATTCCCATTATTATGCTGAGACAATACAGTGAGAGAAGAATCTATAAAGAAAACTGATTTTAAAATAAGAACACTTAAAAAAATAAACTCAATGAGGCAGAAGATAAAATTGTGCTCTTAAAAGAACACAGTTTTCATATACATACAAATCAAAACAACAGTAAGCCAAGGAAGGTCCTTAAAGGTTTCACCACTCCTGTATTTCCTTAGACATTTTATCTTAGACACCTAAGTAATGAAGTCAGAAGTAAAGTAAATATTTTGAAACTGAATTAATCTATTAAATAATAGAATATACTAAATCACTATATTGTAGAAAGGTGATTTTAAATATAGAAATAGCCCAGAAGTCAAATAGAAAGCCTCTTTCTGCAGAAGGAAACCTGTTGCTCTCTGTTGCTCTTCCTGAGGAGGCATGGATGATTCCAAACCACCAAAATAGTAACTGACAACACAGGCCAGGTCTACAGTCACTAACTGAATACACTGAGACACTTTTTCTGTACAGGAAGAAGAATAAAATGCATTGCTTTTTTTTCTTCTTTTTTAAAATGAACTGAAGGAGAAAGGTGAAAGAAAAGCATAAACAGAAATCGGTAACATTATATATTAAATAGGAGAAAAAATGGAAAAAGAAAATTAGCAAAGAAATGACAAAAATTCATCACAAAATAGATAAAATTGTAAAAACATCTAAAAGATCAAAATGATAAAAGTTTATATGATAAAATTAATCAAAGGATACTACAAGAGTTTTGTTTGACTTGTAATAAAATGTACCTGTTATATCAGCTCATGAGTTTCAAAATGCAAGTTTGCAAAATAATTGATTACAATGTTTTACAGCCCCATGTTCTGAAATGCAAGGATCATTAAGAGTGAATTTATTAATTGGCATAACTTATTTGGGTTTGTACATTAGAATGTGCTTTAATAAAATGTATTAAAATATGAATACTTCTTTGCAGAGTATTCATTCTCCACTTGCAGCTGTACCTGCTTTTTATAGTAGAAAAACAGGTACATTTTGTTTCCCAAGATGATCCTTCATTTTATTCTGAGACACCCACTTGAAGACATGGCTTAATAAATATTTTACTATGTACCTGACTCTACTTTAAAGGTTTTTTTGACTATACTACTTCATGTAATTCTCCCAACCACATTGAAAGGCAATATTATTATCCCTACTTTATAAGTGAATTAACAAAAAGCTGAGATAACAGCTAGAAAATATTAGCGTCAGAGCTGAACTCAAGTCTAACTGAAGAAAAAGACCATAATTTTCTCCCTACACAAGCTGCCTGCCTGGAGAAACAAAGCAGAATGTAACAAAACATGTGTTAGCTACAATTTTATCACCTACATCTGTTCATTCCTGATTTGATGCAGAAGTCGCAAAAGTTCTTTCACAATCTCTGATGAACTAAAAATATAAATTTGGATACTAGGAATGCCAAAATTCTGACCTGAAACTAATAACCTCTTTCCATTAATGCAAAACAAAAGGAATACCTATTTATCAGCTAGATATTATTTTTAAAATGTCATAGTACCACAGTAAAACAGATTACCAACTAATGCATATATTAATTCAAGTAGAGTAGTTAAAATCACTGCTGAGTAATCTTTCAACAAGTAAAGCAAAATAAAAACAAATCATCCAAGATATTTGTTACAAAAAGATGGTATTAACTGATTAGTACATGAATTCAGATTAAAACAGAAGCATAACACCTTCTAATATTTCTGTGTCTATACACAGACCAGGTTACATTTTTTTACATCAAAATTTTCAACTAATTTTCCCAATTATACAAATAAGGGCTTATGTGTAAAGTATCTTTGCATACTTTTTATCCAAATATCTTTAGATATTCTAAATGTCTAAAATATCTTTAGATATTCTGTTATGATGACAAAACTCTTTGGCTATAAAAGTTTATTTATCAGTTCAAAATTTATATGCTTTGGTTCCTCTTGTAAAAAATTACTTCCTCTATAAATTTATTTTGTATGAATTCTGACTTTGATTACAAAGGCTAAAATAAGGAAATATATCTCATTCTTAGAAGGTACATATAAACACAAGTGGTTATTAAATGATAATGTTCTCCACATAGCAAAAAATAAAATGTAGTCTTTTAAAAATATTATGTGATATGAAGAGATACTGCTCATCACTCCAAGCTTAAAGTATAACTTTTTCATGCTATATTAAATATATTCTTTCTTACCACTTCCTTCAAGATAATCATTTGAATGTCTGTAGATCATTTATCTGCAGGATATCCTTCAGCTTTCTTCCAACCCCACTACTTTGCTGACACTATTTTTGTCAAGGTCTCCAATCAGTGATGTGTTGGAGCCAGCCTGAATGTTGCATAAAAACTGATTATCAAATTTTCAGAAAATCTGCAACCTGGTTGCAAATTTAAACTAACTTGAAAGTAGTTGCTGATAATCTGAAATCAGCCATAGTGGAATATTTATACCACAGAAATCAAGAAAAGCTAAAAAGTAGAGCATCGCTGCCCTGCCTCCCACCTCTTCTCCAGGGTCAGCGTTAAACACTCACCAGCGTGTGCGCTATTAATGCCGTGTAACCCAATGGACACTTCACTTCCTTCTCTCTGTCTCTACTCCTCCTGCTTCTTTGGTAGCTGTTTTATCAGTTTCTTTCATTGGCTCTTCCATCTCCATTTGATCTCTAAATTCAATTGCCTGTTTAGTATATCTCCTTGATTTTTAAAAAACTTAAGATAAAATGTATTTCAAATTTATGGTAAGCTAATTTGCACCAACTTTCTATATGCTATCTTTAAAATTTTTACTGAAGTTATCCCTGAATCCATATGTAAATGTCTATATACTAGTAATTATTAAATTCAAATAACTACTCACTTTAATAAGCAGGATATTACCTGTGCAGCACTGTAGAATATTTTTACTTCCTACCTGGCATTTATCTAACACCTTAAGCTTCCTGGTTCCCTGCCCTGACAAAAGGATAATGTCAGATCCTATGCTGTCAGAATGCTTGCAAATCTAGGGACCACAATGTCATGTAACAACAGAGACCAGAGCATTTCAAAGAACTCTAACCAATGACCAGGATTTTTGTTCCAGTTATTGGCTCTAGTTTTAATTTCCAATCAACTGTTGACTGTCACTTGTCTAAAATGCAGTAACAAATGTTGAGGCTTTGACAAACTACTAAAAGACCTTCTGAATAAAACTTACAGTTTCAGTATGTATTTGTACTTATGAGATCAGACACAAGAACTACAGACTACAGTAACACTGGTATAGAGTACTCACTGTTAAGGTAACAAGTCCACATGACAGAATTAGAAACAGTTAATCCAAGTTTAACAGCAAACCACTATCTAAAAATGTGAGGTAAATGTGCAGCTTAAAAAAATGGAATGGTCTGAAAGGAATCAATCCTATAAGAAAAAGTCAAGGACTGGGAAAGGCATACTGGTGGCTAGGGACAGAGAGAAAGTGAAAAGTAGTGGGTAGAAAATGACACATTTTGCTAACAGCTTATGACTATTCACATAGCAACCCTTCACTCCTGGCTTCCAAGGAAGCATTCCACCATCAATTTTAATCAATCAATTGCATGGGGAAATGAGGAGGAATGTTGTTTGGTGTAATCAGATAGAAACATACATAATATGGGCAATCCTTTCTTGAGGAAACCCTGTACAAAAACTTCCAGTCTAACACAAATATATTCTCTCTCTCTTCATGACCTAGATTCCTGACTTTCCAACTACTACCATTCTATCACATTTCCTTCCTGTATCCCTACTTTTGAGTCATCAAAATTCAAGCTATAAGTCAAACTATTTAAACTGACTTGAAACTTGATTAAATGAAAATAAAACAAAAAGACACCTACCAACCATTAGAAGCCTGAAACTTCATGTGCATTAACCATCAACCATTAATACTATATCTGCTAATATCTAATTATTTATATCTGAATATTATGTAGAATTTGAAATTATGCAGTACGTTAACCAAGATAAATGCTAAGATAAATTCTCACAAAATCCACAGAAAATAAAGAACTGGAACTGCACAAAAGCAGTATATGTATTATAGTCTGAATTTTATTCTGTCAACAAGAAGTCAATGGAGCATTTTAAGCAAGGGGGTAGTGGGATCAAATTTGTGTTCTGAAAGATCACTGTTTGCAATACGGAAGATGAGATGATAAAGTTCTGCAAAGAGTCTGTGAAGAGTCAGTGGAGAACTGATGAGGGCCCAAAGTAGGATAAGGGAGGATATGAAGAGACAGTGAGTGGAGGATGCTGTTGCTACTACTGTTAATCAAAATGATGATAATGTGTTGAGGTTTGACAGAAAACAACAAAGTTCTGTAAAGCAATTATCCTTCAATTAAAAAATCAATAAATTTTAAAAATGAGGACAATGATGGTGATAGTGGTAGTGGTGTGGCAGAACGACCATTGTGTGGAGGCCTATGTGTGCCAAACACTGTGCTTAGCGCTTAGCATGCATAATCTAACTTGATCTTCCCAATAACTGCACACTTAGGCAGTGCTACTGTTTTCCCATTTCCCAATAAAGAAATAAAGATTTGAGAGACTATATAACTTGCCCAAAGACATACAACTAGCAAATACTAGAGCTATCAGTTAAGTTAGTGGTAGAATCAGTTGTATATATCTGCTGCAGCATCTATTCAATTCTCCTCTTACTTTGGTAACAGAACTCTGCTTTGAGTGATGGGAACTACTCCCTCCTTTTACATATAATCCAGAATCAATTAAGATGTCTTAGCTCTCCTAAGAAGGTGGCAGATACAGACATTAGAACATAGAAGGTCTTTTTCTGCCAGATCTTCCAGGTCCATTTGACTGTTTCCGAGAAATATTTTTTTAATTACCTTTTCATATTATGAATGGAGATTTGACACCAACAACTGTAGTGCTGTTTTATCCAAGTCTCTCTGTACTCCTGTTCCAGCTGCTTCACACACACCAATGCCAAAATCACCAGTGGAACTCAGTTGAGCTTGGTGAATCAATAATTATATGATGAAAGGTATTTATCTTTTTCAAAAAAAAATGTGCTTGCAAAATTAAGATGAGCTTTTTTACCTATCTATCTATACATGTCATTATGTCCCCTTATACACCCTTATAAATGTTGGCTATATGCTATACTTGGTGCTTCGTGGGCCAGTCTTTGCTACCACATGACATAGTCTGTCAATACAAAATTTAAAGACAGAGAAAGACTCTAGTTAAATGAGCCAATATATTACCTTTTTACTTATTTGGATTTCTGTGGCTCACAGCTTAAAGCAAACTAACTTAGAAATTGTTGTTTAACCATGGAATATTACTCAGCCATTAAAAAGAATTCATTTGAATCAGTTCTAATGAGATGGATGAAATGAGCCCATCATACAAAGTGAAGTAAACCAGAAAGATAAAGAACATCACAGCATACTAACACATATATATGGAATTTAGAAAGATGGTAATGATAACCTTATATGCAAAACAGAAAAAGAGACACAGATGTACAGAACAGACTTTTGGACTCTGTAAGAGAAGGCGAGGGTGGGATGTTTCGAGAGAACAGCATCGAAACATGTATATTATCTAGGGTGAAACAGATCACCAGCCCAGGTTGGATGCATGAGACAAGTGCTCAGGGCTGGTGCACTGGGAAGACCCAGAGGGATCGGATAGAGAGGGAGGTGGGATCGGGGATCGGGATGGGGAATACATGTAAATCCATGGCTGATTCATGTCATGTATGACAAAACCCACTACAATATTGTAAAGTAATTAACCTCCAACTAATAAAAATAAACAGAAAAAAAAAAAAAAAGAAATTGTTGTTTAGTCACTAAGTTGTGTCTGACACTTTTGCGACCCCATAGACTGCAGGACTGTAGCCTGCCAGGCTTCTCTGTCCATGGGATTTTCCAGGCAAGAATACTGGAGTGGGTTGCCATTTTCTTCTCCAGTGGTTCTTCCTGACCCAGGGATCAAACCCACGTCTCCTGCATTGGCAGGTAGATTCTTTACCACTGAGCCACCTAGGAAGCCCCAACTTAGAAATCAGTGCCAGGAAAAAGAGTGATACAAGTGACAGAACCTAAAATGTAAAACTTGTTTAGTAAAGGAAGGGTACAGGGTAGTGAAAGACGTTGCATCCCCTAAAAGAAGTTGGCACTCCTCATTGAATGGTTAAACTACAGTCTATTGACTTGGAACTGGGAGCACCTAACTAATGAGGCCAATGATTTAGAGAACTTGGTATGAAAATGCCAGGGTGATGAAAGGTGCTGGTTACCTCTTACTGCCTTCAGTAACTCTTATAAGAAAGTAACAAGTTGGCAAGCTTGAAAGTAGAAAGGTAAGCTTGAAGTCGATGCCACTAGCTATCAGGTGTTCTATTCAAATTATACCCGTAAGCCTAAAGGACTGAGACTCAGATAACTATGCTTCTTGACAAAAAATATGGAGAAAAATAAATAAAACTTATAACACATATTTACCTTGCAAAATAAGCTACATAAACAAGGAAACAGAGGAGTAAAAATTTAAGAAAGTTACCCTGTCCACTTTTCTCAATATCCCTTGTTCCCTATTCAGAAAAATTAAGGTTTATTTGGTCTTATTTAAGATGTAGAAAGATAAAACAGTAAAGTTATTATCTTAAGGCATCCCTTCCCTCTATCTCTGGCCAACCTAGATATCTTTCACGATAACAGAAAGAATAAAAACCTACTTTTTCTGTCCCAAGCTGACACTTAAAATACATATTTCTAGTGGGCATTTTTTTAAATGGTAATTACATATTACTGAAGTAATATATTGATAAACTTAAAAGGTTTGTAAAGTTGAGAGCTGGCCTGATAATCTAGTCAGGAACTATATCTAGTCTATAAAAACCAAAAAAAAAATTTTAAAGCCTATATATAAAAGCCTTTCTGAACACAAGCCTATCACAAATTGATCTAAATATTACCAACTTGACATCAAACTGTTAGATATCACAGACACTTTAGTGATTACTCTCAGATAACAGTGTAATCTAACCTCATTTTTTTCATAATATTGATAATAATGTCAGCTAGAATTACATTTGACTCAAAAGGCACAACAAAAAAGTTGATATGGGAAAATCTCTAGGAGAAGTACATGTGATGAACAGCTACAGGCACTACTTATTTTATTGCATTTTGCTTCCTTGTACTTTGCCAATATGCATTTACTACAAATGAAAGATCTGAGACAACTCTGAATTGCTAGATGATGCTTAGCCCTTTTGAGTAATAAGGTAATTTTTAATTAAGGTAGGTATATACATTGTTTTTTAGACAGTGTTATTGCATACTTAACAGACTACTGTATAAGGTACACATAATTTTTACATGCCCTAGGAATTAAAAAAAAAAAAATAGTGGCTTGCTTTATTGAGATGTTTGCTTTATTCTAGTGGCTTGAGCCAAACTCACATCATCTCCAATGCATAACTGTACATTTGATGGGGGCTTTTAAAAATCAGAATAAAGGAATGATAGCTTTATTCTTTTACAGAAAATTATATAATACAATGTGAAAGTAAGTGTGTTACTTACCTGCATTAAATCTGTCAGTAACACATTCTTAGAGGATGTATTATTTTTTCCCAACAAACCTAACATATTACACAGAATTTGATATGACATAACAAGTGCGTCCAGGCCTGGGCTTATTAAATTAAACACGGCTTCCAGGGATGCCCAAACTAAACAAAATCCTCAGAGAGCTTAAATGACACAAAACACGGACGCAGGAGAGGTTTGGTGACTCAACTAAATTAGAAACAAACATTAAAAAACAAACAAACAAACAAATATACACATCACTGAATCATGATTACTTATAATCAACTTAGGTCTGCAACAGACCCAAATAATGATACTGATGATATGAATGTGAATAAAATTAAAAGCCCATAATTCTTCTCATTTAACCAATAAAATTTATGGAGACTCTATCCTGAAAAGCTTTCTACATTTTTCTTAGATGAAGAGTTACTCATCAATGAAGAGTTGATTTTACAATATAAGATTTAAAGAACAATGACAAATTTTGAAGGAAACCCAAAGTGGAGATTCAATTTTACAAAAGTAAAAATTTATTCTGAGCTTTATTTTCAGTTAAAAAGAAATATGAAGTCATAAACTAAAAAGAAAAACAATTCAGTAGTTTGCTTCAACTGTTCGTTTCATTATGAGCCTCAACTCCTCCAGGAGCATACCAACAGTATGAGGGTTAACAAGAGAAGGAGTAACAGAAAGATATCTGAAGACCTGAGGATGACCACACATATTAATCCTATCACCTTTACTGTAATGGGGTTATGTGAAGACAGAGCCAAGAGAATACAGGCATACTTTGTTTTACTGCACTTTGCAGATTTTTCATTTTTTAAAGAAGAACTGAAGGTTTGTGGCAACCCTACATTGAGTAAGCCTACTGGTACTAGCATTTGCTTACTCCCATTTGCTTACTTCCATTCTCTGTGTTGACAAAGGTCCGTATACTCAAAGCTATGGTTTTCCTGGTAGTCATTGATGGCTGTGAGAGTTAGACCACAAAGAAGGCTGAGTGCCAAAGAACTGATGCTTTCAAACTGTGTGTTGGAGAAGACTGTTAAGAGTCCCTTGGACTGCAAGGACATCCATCCAGTCCATCCTAAAGGAAACCAACCCTGAATATTCCTTGGAGGACTGAGGCTGAAGTTGAAGCTCCAATTCTTTGGCCACCTGATACAAAGAGGTGACTTATTAGAAAAGACCCTGGGAAAGACTGAAGGCAGGAAGAGAAGTGGGCAACAGAGGATAAGAAGGTTAGATGGCACCATCAATTCAACAGACATGAGTTTGAGCAAACTCTGGGAGATAGTGAAGGACAGGGAAGCCTGGCGTGTTGCAGTCTATAGGGCCGAAAAGAGTTGGGCATGACTGAGTGACTGGACAACAACAAAATTCTCTGTGTCACACTTTGGAAATTCAGGCACTATTTTGAACTTTTTCATTAGTATCTTATTTGTTACAGTGATGTGTGATCCGTGATCTTTAATGTTATACTATGACTTGCTGAAGGCTCATATGATGGTTAGTATTTTTTAACAATTAAGTATTTTTAATAAAAGTATGTACTTTTCCAGACATAATACTACGGCACACTTAACAGACTGTAGTATAAGATAAGCATAACTTTTAAATGCGTTGAGAAACCAAAGAATTTCATGCGACTTGTTTTGCTGTGATATTCACTTTATTGTGGTGGTCTGGAACCAAACCTGAAATATCTTCCAGGTATGCCTGAATGAGACATCTACAAGTACGAGAATCTTTAGTCCATTTATGTATCAATTTATTGTCCAGCTGTTTGTGCTCATGTGCATTATCATCAGTCTCCTCTGATATGGTCTCAACATCACCAAAGAAAGAATTTAAGGTGAGAAGAGCATCTACAGAAATGATAAGTTTCTCCGGTCAAACATTTAAAACAATGAAACAACAAACCAAGCCATATTTTCAAGTTTGTCTGTTTCAAGAATTTCTCAGCCACTCAAAACAACTAGTTAGTCTTATTTTGGAAATAAATCTTTGAAATAAAGACTATAATGTTATTATGGACTACAAAAATGCCAGATCATATATAATTATTGTATTCAGAATACCTCCTGCTAAGTCTTTGTATTTTGTTCAGTGTTGCTTATACTAAAGAGATGATAAAAAGTACATCATTTAGACTAAATGATAAAAAAGTTTACGCTAAATAAATAATAATACTCCTATTAATAAGTATTCCTATGACGTTTTAAGTTTGGGCATTCTTTGGTCTCATAAATGAACAGTAAGTTCATCTGGGGTAAGAGCTACATAATCCATTTATTTCTCTGAATTTTCTGAATGAGACATTTTAATAAATTTTGTATCCCTACCACTTATTTGTACCATAGACCAGATACAAATAAAATTCTATTGAAAATGAATAGTTTCTTACAATGCATTCAATTGTAGCCTCACTTCAGTCTCAATTCCATTTTCCACCTTGCCAATGGACAAATTATTTTTCTGAAAGCACCAAACTTGTTACTCTCATGGGCTCTATACTGGCATTTGGATAAAATAATAACTCCTTTTAGCTACTGGAAATAGTACTGCAATGAACACTGGGGTACATGTGTATTTTTCAATTATGGTTGTCTCAGTAGTAGGATTATTGGGTTACATGAGAGTTTTATTCCTACTAATAGCTTTTTAAGGAATCTTCATATGGTTCCAAATAGTGGCTTTATAACTAGGACATGTAAGCATGTCCTAGATGTTCATTGAAAGATGAAAGGATAAGGAAGTTGTGGTACATATGATGGAATTTTACTCAGCCATAAAAATAAACACGTTTGATTCAGTTCTAGCAAGGTAGGTGAAACTAGAGTGTGGTATAGAGTGAAGTCAGAAAAACAAATACTGTATCACTGTTTTTCAGTCACTCAGTTGAGATGGACTCTTTGTGACCCCATGGACTGCAGCAAGCTATGCTTCCCTGTCCTTCACTATCTCTCAGAGTTTGCTCAAATTCACGTCCACTGAGTCAATGATATCATCCAAACAACTCATCCACTGTTCCCCACTTTTCCTCCTGCCTTCAATCTTTCCCAGGGTCTTTTCAAATGAGTCGGCTCTTTGCGTCAGGTGGCTGAAGTAGTGAGAGGGTAACAGGCAGGAAAGCCAGGGGTCTCCAAACGGAAGAAATAGGCTGCGAGTGTTAGACATTTTTTTATCTCTCTTTTAAGTGGCAGGAGGAAACAAGCTACAAGTGTCAGATTTTTTCCCCTCTCTATGCAAATTTAAAAGGAGGTTTCTCTTAAAATTCTGTCTTGCCATGAGGACACCCAGTTCCACTTGAACTTAACTTTTCTCAGACCTTGATCTAACCAATGCATTTTTCTTATGGAAATGTTTTTCTTAAGCTATGTTAATGAGCTATGTATTTACCCTAGACTCTTTCTTCACATCAGTTCTGCTTAAGACTCAGAATCCATAATGGCTCAACAAACCAGTATCTTTTACTCACATATTGTTCTCCTAAAGCTATGATGGCAGATAGATGGGGAAACAGTGGAAACAGTGGCTGTCTTTATTTTTCTGGGCTCCAAAATCACTGCAGATGGTGACTGCAGCCATGAAATTAAAAGATGCTTACTCCTTGGAAGGAAAGTCATGACCAACCTAGACAGCATATTAAAAAGCAGAGACATTACTGTGCCAACAAAGGTCCATCTAGTCAATGCTATGGTTTTTCCAGTGGTCATGTATGGATGTGAGAGTTGGACTATAAAGAAAGCTGAGTGCTGAAGAATTGATGTTTTTGAACTGTGGTGTTGGAGAAGACTCTTGAGAGTCCCTTGGACTCCAAGGGGATCCAACCAGTCCATCATAAAGGAGATCAGTTCTGGGTGTTCATTGAAGGACTGATGTTGAAGCTGAAACTCCAATACTTTGGTCACCTGATGCGAAGAGCTGACTCATTGGAAAAGACCCTGATGCTGGGAAAGATTGAGGGCAGGAGGAGAAGGGGATGACAGAGGATGAGATGATTGGATGGCATCATTAACTCGATGGACATGGGTTTGGGTGGATTCTGGGAGTTAGTGATGGACAGGGAGGCCTGGCATGCTGCGATTCATGGGGTCGCAAAGAGTTGGACATGACTGAGTGACTGAAGTGAACTGAACTTCTCTCCTAATCTATGTTAATGAAACTATATATTTACTTGGAAACCTGCCTTTCTTTAACATTCATGTCAATAGTTTTATGGCCTGGGATGATTCACCTAATGCCAATGTTATCTCAAAACGCATGTTGTGGGTGAGGGGCCTGATGCCACTCTGAGTTTTGAAACATCTCCTTTCTCTAATTAGCAGCTTACTGATAGGTATAAAACATACCATTAAAGGCTAGCAGGGCGCCACTCTTTCTGCCCCCTTTGGAAGTCTATGTCAGAAGCTTTCTCTATCTCTTCTACACTTAAATAAAGCTTTATTACACAAAAGCTCTGAGCGATCAAGCCTCGTCTCTGGCCCCAGATTGAATTCCTCTCCTCTGGAGGCCAAGAATCCCAGCATCTTTAATGGTTCAGCAACAACCTTTCAGGAGTGGAGCTGCAGCATCAGCAGCAGTCCTTACAAGGAATATTCAGGGTTGATTTTCTTTAAGATTAACTGGGTTCATCTCCTTGCAGTCCAAAGGACTCTCAAGAGTCTCCTCCAGCACCACAGCTCGAAAGCATCAATTCTTCATCGCTCAGTCTTACTCATGGTCCAACCTTCACATCTGTACACGACTACTGGAAAAACCATAGCTTTGACTAGACTGGACTTTGTCAGCAAAGTGATGTCTCTGCTTTTTAATATGCTGTTTAGGTCTGTCATAGCTTTTCCTCCAAGGAGCAAGTGTCTTTTATATCATGGCTGCAATCACCATCTGCAGTGATTTTGGAACCCTAGAAAATAAAGTGTTTCACTGTTTCCATTGTTTCCTCATCTATTTCCATGAAGTGATGGGACCAGATGCCATGATTTTTGCTTTTTGAATGTTGAGCTTTAAGCCAGCTTTTTCACTCTCCTCTTTCATTTTCATCAAGAGGCTCTTCAGTTCTTCTTCACTTTCTGCCATAAAGGTGGTGTCATCAGCATGTCAGAGGTTATTGATATTTCTCCCGGCAATCTTGATTCCTGTTTGTTATTCATCCAGGCCAGCATTTCTTATGATGTACTCTGCATGTAAGTTAAATAAGCAGGGTGACAATATACAGCCTTGACGTACTCCTTTTCCAATTTGGAACCAGTCCGATGTTCCCTGTCTGGTTCTAACTGTTGCTTCTTGACCTTGATACAGGTTTCTCAGGAGGCAGATCAGGTGGTCCGGTATTCTCATCCAGACCACCTTTTAAGATTTTTCCAGTTTGTTGTGATCTACATAGTCAAAAATATTAGCATAGCCAGTGAAGCAGATGTTTTTCTGAAATTCTCTTGGTTTTTCTATGATCCAACTGCTGACAATTTGATCTCTGGTTCCTCTGCCTTTTCTAAATCCAGCTTGTACATCTGGAATTTTTCAGTTCACGTATTGTTGAAACCGAACTTGAAGGAGTTTGAGCATTACCTTGCTAGCATGTGAAATGAGAACAACTGTGCAGTAGTTCGAACATTCTTGGCATCGACTTTCTTTGGGATTGGAATGAAAACTGACCCTTCCCAGTCCTGTGATCTCTGATTTCCAAATCTGGAGTGCAGCAATTTCACAGCATCAACTTTTAGGATTATAAATATCTCAGCTGTAATTCCATCACCTCCACCAGCTTTGTTCATAGTGATGCTTCCTACAGCCTATGTGACTTCACACTCCGGTATGTCTGGCTCTAAGTGAGTGATCACACCATCATGGTTATCCAGGTCATTCAGACTTTTTTGTACAGTTTTGTATAGCTTTTCTGTACATTCTTGCCACCTCTTCTTAATCTCTTCTGCTGCTGTTAGGTTCACACCATTTCTGTCCTTTATTGCGCCCATCTCTGCATAGTATCTTCATCTCCCTTGACATCTCTAATTTTCTTGAAGAGATCGCTGATCTTTCCATTCTATTGTTTTCCTCTATTTCTTTGCATTGCTGACTTAAGAAGGCTTTCTTATTTCTCCTTACTATTCAGATGGTTACATCTTTCCTTTGCTCCCTTGCCTTTTGCTTCTCCTCATTTCTCAGCTATTTGTAAGGCCTACTCAACAATCAGTTTGCCTCTTTGTGAAATCTTGGGGTTGGTCTTGGTCACCACCTCCTGCACAATGTTTTTCTCCATCCATGGGTCTTTAGGCACTCTCTTAAATCTAATCCTTTGAATTTGTCACTTCCACTGTATAATCATAAAGGATATGATCTATTCCTGAATAGCCTAGTGGTTTTCCCAAATTCTTCGATTTAAGTCTTAGTTCTGTAACGAGTTCTTCATGATCCAAGTTCCTGGTCTTGTTTTTGCTGACTGTATAGAGCTTCTCCATCTTTTGCTACAAAAACATAATCAAACTGATTTTGCTAGTGACCATCTAGTAATGTCCATGTGTAGAGTGATCTCTTGGGTTGTTGGAAGAGGGTGTCTGCTATGACCAGTGTGTTCTCTTGGCAAAACTCTTGTTAGGCTTTGCCCTGTTTTATTTTGTACTCCAAGGCCAAACTCACCTGTTACTCCAGGTGTCTCTTGACTCTCTATTTGCATTCTAGTCCCCATCATGAAAAGGACATCTTTTTTTGGTGTCAATTCTAAAAGGTCTTGTGGGTCTTCATAGAACAGCTCAACTTTAGTTTCTTTGGCATTAGTGTTGGGGCACAGATTTCGATTACTGTGATACTGAAAGGTTTGCATCCAAAAAAAATTCATATCATTCTGTTGTTTTTGAGATTGCACCCAAGTACTGCATTTTGGCCTCTTGTGTTGACTATGAAGGCTACTCCATTTCTTTTAAGGGATTCTTGCCCACAGTAGTGGATATAACGGTCATCTGAGTTAAATTCACCCATTCCAGTCCATTTTAGTTCGCTGATGCCTAAAATGTCAACGTTCACTCTTGCCATCTCCTATGTGACCACTTCCAATTTACCTTAATTCATGTACCTAACATTTCAGGTTCCTGTGCAATACTGTTCTTTACAGCATCAGTACCAAAGTCATAAAGAGAAAAACAAATATTGTATATTAATGCATATACATGAAAACTAGAAAGATAGTACCAATGAACCTATTTGCAGGGCACCAATGGAGACAAAGATATAGAGAAAGACTGATGGACACAGTGAGGAAGGTGGGCTTGGGATGAACTAAGACAGTAGCATAGAAACACATACATTATCATATGTAAAATAGATAGCCAGTGGGAATTTGCTGTATGATGCAGGAAGCTTGAACCCAGTGCTCTGTGACAACCTAGAAACATGGGGAGGGAAACAAGGGAGGTTCAAGAGGAAGGGGACATATGTCTACCTATGGCTGATTCATGTTGATATAAGGTGGAAGTTCAGTTCAATCACTCAGTCATATCTGGCTCTTTGCAACCCCATGGACTACAGCATGTCAGGTCTCCCTGTCCATCCCCAACTCACGGAGCTTACTCAAACTCATGTTCATCAAGTCGGTGATGCCATCCAACCATCTCATTCTCTGACGTCCCCTTCTCCTCCCGCCTTCAATCTTTCCCAGCATCAGGGTCTTTTCCAGTGAGTCAGCTGTTCACATGAGGTGGCCAAGTATTGGAGCTTCAGCTTCAGCATCAGTCCTTCCATGAATATTCAGGACTGATATCCTTTGAGATTGACTGGTTTGATCTCCTTGAAGTTCAAGGGGTTCTCAAGAGTCTTCTCCAATACCACAGTTCAAAAGCATCAATTCTTCAGTGCTCAGCTTTCTTCATAGTCCAACTCTCACATCCATCCACGACTACTGGAAAAATCATAGCCTTGAGTAGAGGGACCTTTGTTGACAAAGTAATGTCTCTGCTTTTAATATACTCTCTAGGTTGGTCATAGCTTTTCTTCTGAGGAAGAAGTGTCTTTCAATTTCGTGTCTGCAATCACCATCTACAGTGATTTTGTAGCCCAAGAAAATAAAGTCAGTCACTGTTTCCATTGTTCCCCATCTATGTGCCATTAAGTGATAGGACTGGATGCCGTGATCTTAGTTTTCTGAATGTTGAGCTTTAAGCCAACTTTTTCACTCTCCTCTTTCACTTTCATCAAGAGACTCTTCAGTTCTTCTTCGCTTTCTGCCATAAGTGTGGTATCATCTGCATATCTGAGTTTATTGATATTTCTCCTGGCAATCTTGATGTCAGTTTGTGCTTCATCCAGTACAGTGTTTCTCATGATGTACTCTGCATATAAGCTAAATAAGCAGGGTGACAATATACAGCCTTGACCTACTCCTCTCTCAATTTGGAACCAGTCTGTTGTTCCATGTCCAGTTCTAACTGTTGTTCAATATCTGACCTGCATACAGATTTCTCAGGAGGCAGGCCAGGTGGTCTGGTATTCCCATCTCTTTCAGAATTTTCCACAGTTTATTGTGATCCACACAGTCAAAGGCTTTGGCATAGTCAATAAAGCAGAAATAGATGTTTTTCTGGAATTCTGTTGCTTTTCGATGATCCAGCGGATATTGGCAATTTGATCTCTGGTTCCTCTGCCTTTTCCATATCCAGCTTGAACATCTGGAAGTTCACAGTTCACATACTGTTGAAGCCTGGCTTGGAGAATTTTGAGCACTACTTTACTAGCATGTGAGATGAGTACAATTGTGCAGCAGTTTGAACATTCTTTTGACATTGCCTTTCTTTGCAGTTAGAATGAAAACTGACCTTTTCCAGTCCTGTGGCCACTGCCGAGTTTTCCAAATTTGCTGGCATATTGTGTGCAGCCCTTTCACAGCATTATCTTTTAGGATTTGAAATAGCTCAACTGGAATTCCATCACCTCCACTAGCTTTGTTCACAGTGATGCTTCCTAAGGCCCACTTGACTTCACATTCCATAATGTCTGGCTCTAGATGAGTGATCACACCATTGTGATTATCTGGGTCATGAAATCTTTTTTGTATAGTTCTTCTATAATCTTGCCACCTCTTCTTAATATCTTCGGCTTCTGTTAGGTCCATACCATTTCTGTCCTTTATTGTGCCCATCTTTGCATGAAATGTTCCTTTGGTATCTCTAATTTTTTTTGAAGAGATCTCTAGTCTTTCCCAGTCTATTGCTTTCCTCTATTTTTTTGCACTGATCACTGAGGAATGTTTTCTTATCTCTCCTTGCTATTCTTTGGAATTCTATATTCAAATGGGTATATCTTTCCTTTTCTCCTTTGCCTTTAGCTTCTCTTCTTTTCTCAGCTATTTTTAAGGCCTCCTCAGACAATCATTTTGCCTTTTGCATTTCTTTTTCTTGGGGATGTTCCTGATCACTGCCTCCTGTACAATGTCATGAACCTCCATCCATAGTTCTTCAGGCACTCTACCAGATCTAATACTTTGAATCTACTTGTCACTTCCACTGTATAATTGTAAGGGATTTGATATGGTGGAAACCAACAGAATATTGTAAAGCAATTATCCTCCAATTAAAAATAAATAAACTTAAAAAACAAACAAACAAAAATCTTTTAGGACAAAGCCCTCCTGGTCTGTCTGCAGCCTACCACTTTTATCTGTAGCCTTCTGTTTCCACCTCTCCCATAACCTCCGAATCATAGGAACCAACGTTCTTGATGCCACCAAGCCTGAACATTCAGAGTTCTCTACATTTAGGATATCCTTCCCTCAATATTCCCTCTTTAACCTGTCTATATGCCACCTACTCTAGGAAGCCTCTGCCCATCTCTCATCTTGGTTTGCTGGCCTCTCCACACAATGTTCTAGGAAAGAATAAAAATTTGCTTCGCTGAGAATAGTGGTTATCAAGTAGGAAAGACAACTCTAATGTAAGTTGGAGGGGGTAATTTCCAGCATTAGGATGATCAACAGAAAGTGTGAATTTTGATAAAATTTAAGAGTCTGTACAAATATTGGAAATATCTAATTTTTAAATTTGGGGATTTATGAAGGTTACAGGTTATACTCATTGTGAAAATCAAGGGTATGAAATACCATTATAATGTCCATTTCTTTCTCACATTCCACATTCCTCTGTAACATGTTAATAACAACAAAGCAAATACAAAACAGTCCACTATAACAATATCCAATATTAACATGTGTTCATAAATATCTGTCCCCTCAGAAATAAGTCTAACACTGATGCTCGGTTTTGAGTGTATTATTCATGTCATGTATCTTAATTAACTTTAATACCTTTTTCCAAGTGGAATGCTTATATTACTAAATTTTGTTGGTAGGATGTATTCTGTGAGAACTGAAGGATAACAGACACACAGATCACAGTTGAATTACTATTCTCATTCTCAACTTCATTATGAGTTAGAAGAGACTCTAGGAGTCAGAAGCAAATAAATGTAGGGAAGTATTAGTCACTCAGTCGTCCCCGACTCTGCAACCCCATGGACTTCAGCCCACCAGGCTCCTCTGTCCATGAGATTTTCCAGGCAAGGATACTGCAGTGGATTGCCATTTCCTTCTCCAGGGGATCTTCCCAACCCAGGGATCAAACCTGGATCTCCTGCACTGCAGGCAGATTATTTACTGACTGAGCTACAAGGAAAGCCCAAAATGTAGGGAAACAGAAGGATAAAAGGAAATCAACGAAGCTCTGATTGGGATAGTATAAAGGGAAGTTGGGACAAAAATATCTGTAAGTCAGAGAGATTTTAAGAAGCAACAGAGGCTCTCCTGCTAACCTTGTAGACACAAACATGTGAACTGCTAGAGATGGGGTCAAGTGGCAAGGACCTGAGGATCTCTAGGAGCTGAAAGCACTATCCAGGAACTACTAAATGAGAAAGCAGTACTAAATGAGAAAGCAATATATGTCGATCCTATATCCACAAGTAAGTGAATGTTGCTAACTACCATGAGCCTGTAAGAGGACCGCAAACCTCAGAGAAGATCACAGGCTCAGCTAAAATCTTGATTTCAGTATGTGAGACTTGATCAGAGATTTCAACTAAGCTACACTTAGACTCCTGAACCATAGAAACTATGAGGTAATATATTTGCAATGTTTTAAGCTATTAAACTTTTGGTATTTTGTGAAATAGCATTAGAAAATGAATTCATCATGCTTTAAAAAGGAAGCAAAAAGAAAAAAGGAAATACTGATCTTACATGTGTCTAGTTACAAATCATCTACATTCTACATCCAACATTTGTTTTTCAGACAATGCATTATCTTTGGGAGAAATTCCATTTTCATGAAATTTGTACACTCAAAATTTATTATAAAAGCATTTTATCTTTGAGTTTAAATTTAATTCAAAATATATCTGAAAGAGAAAATTAACCCTAAGAATAATTTCCCTAAATCTTTGGGATCATATATTAAAATCTTTTAATTCTAGTAAATCTTTATCATATTCCATGCTTGAAAATAAACATTTAACATAATTATATCTCTTCCAGTATTATGTTAATCACTAAAATACATCATACTAAGAAATATACCACAATGTGAGAGCATACTCACTCACTGGGCTCATTTAATCCTAACCCCAATCACACATTTTCATACAGTGTGTTAATATGTAGAGAAAAAAGAGACTAATTTTAGAATCAAAAAAGTCATATGAAATTACATAATAATGATATTAATAATTTATCCAAAATAACAATCTGTTTTCATAGCTAATCTTGTCAGTTAGTAAACTGGGATAAAGAATTTGATGATATTGTCCATCATACAGATAAAGGGCAAAATAAGCTTCAATGATTTCAGAATGCAACAATTAAAATTTTATTCTGTGCTTTTGTCAAACAGGAAGTTTGTGATTAAATAAATTTACAAAACTCAGAATATATGTTTATATTGTCAGTATATTATACTTTTTTTATATAATTCCAAAGTTTGGTGCTTTAAACAGAAATTTACTTTAAGTTTAGCCTACCTTCCACACTCAAAGTCCCCATTTTAGACTCCAAGAAGTCGAATAACGTGCTTGGCGCTGATGGCCTTGCATTTCCTAGCTCTTCTTCATCTTCAGGTCGTATTCGGCCCCGGCCTTTCCCTTTACCTGAAGACGTGAAGTAAGACACATACAGCATACATGCAAAACAAAAGGGGAATATACACTGAAATATGATCAGCAGACATCTTAAGTAAAACCTCATACACGTATTTCTTTTCATATTTTTCTGTATGACCTATATCCTTTTCCAGCAAAAATGTTTTTAAATGACTATACTAACTAGCACCTTTAATCTTCTAAATGGCCTATCTGGAAATTTGTTCATGTAAATTGTGTTTGAAGGAAATAAATCATTTTAATAAGATTTTTCTTTAACCACTTTTTAATTGAAATACAGTTGCTTTACAATGTTGTGGTAATCTCTGCTATACAGCAAATACTTATTTTTTTAAAAGAATATATGGCTAGGACTTGAAAAATCACATAATATGCTTGACCATACAGCAATTTAAAAATAACACTAAATAAAAGTCATGTTCCTGTTAATTATTGTTTGTAGACTATTTAGTCAGTTATAAAAGTGGCCTAGTTCTAGAAATAGATTAAGTAGATCCAGTTATTTTATATTTTCTTTATTACTCAAGACCCTGTTTTATTAGACCTACTTTATTTTATATAAAGATGAAGACTATGAGACTAAAAATAACCTATATGTCTCTGGTTCCAAAACGGTTGCTACCTCCACTTACCATAAAGCTAAATGAAGTTACAGACTTCACAGAAACAAAACCCAGTTTTTGTCAACAACATACATTTCTCTGAAAAGCAAACAATATTGTCTGGCACACTGATTTAAGAATTATACCTCTCAAAGGTGGACCCGTAACAGGTTTCTGTTTATTGCTGTTAAGAAGTACATTCAATGCTGCTTCTAAGTTGTTGCTATTATCCATGAGAGCTTGTCTTGATGCTTCTTTACTAAAGCCCATTTCTGTTATATGTCTCAGAGCCTTCTCATCAACCTATAAGCAACAAAGTAAAGTTATGCCAACGGCCAATAAACAAGCAAAGTATAAGTTCTTAAATATATACTGTTTTTTAACCCAAAATTACATCTGATGTTTATGGGAAAATGTGATATTAATATATTATCTGCTTGCTGTTTTTTCATACCAATAGTCAAGAAAAGATCTGTGATATGCAAGGCTATGCCTTGAGTACTTTCTTTGAACCATTACAAATGCAAAGCAAACAAAAAAAGAAACTTTATGATATGTCACTATAAAGCTTTTAAAAAAAACAGGCAGTAAAAACTACCTAATGAAAAATTGTCATGGTTAATACTTCTCTGCCCTAAGGAAATACAATTTATATAGCACCTCTCAAAAAATACAAAGTATAAAAAGAAGCTAACAAAATGGTACCATCTCAGTAGCTTGGTTTTTTTTTCCTACTCTCTATTGTTTCAATATTCTGCTTTATATTTATAAGCAATACTATCTATGAAGCTTTGACAGCCTACACATCAAATTTAAAAAATTTACAAGTGTCAGAATCCATATCTTGAAAAATCTGGACCTGAGTAGAATTAAAGGACTGTTTAAGTAACATAAACATATCCCATGAAGACATTTATCAAACCATAACCAGCTGAGAAATACACAACTAACTTTTGTACTTTTATGAGTTGAGATGGATAGGCTTTAAGATAGTATTTAAGACAGCATGCATGTTGCTGACATCTACACTCATACCCACGTAGGCATTGATAAAAGCACAGGACTTTAAAAAAAAAAAAAAAAAAAAAAACCCTGTTTTTAAAACTCTTGACTTCTTTAAAAACTCTGATTTTGTGAATTCAAAACACAAAATCCTTTTTAAACATAGTAATAGCTATTAATAGGTCAGAGTTACATATAAGAGAAATTTTACATCCCTGCTGTACATATCCTAAAGTAAATGTAAAAAGGCCTCGACATTAAAACTATAATCCACCCTTCTTATTCAAAACTTATATAAATGTGAAAAAAAAAAATCCTTCCAAAGGCTTTCCCTCTCCCAATTATTTCACAAGTAAATATCTAATTAAGAATACTGTCTCTTATATAGAATTTAATCAAAAAACACTCTTAAGAATCAATTCATATCCAACCTTGGTATAACTTATTCTACCTTTCTTGTTAACCTGAATTGCAGTTAACCAAATTCTCATTCAAGGTGCTGGCAGGTCCATGCTCTGACAGCTTTAGGAAAAAAACCTCCCTTGCCTCTTCTAGTTTGTGTTGTTTACTGGCAATCTTTGGCTTTCATTAGTTTATAGATGCATCATTCCAGTCACACAGCCATCTTCTCACTGTGTGTCTTCATGTCAACTTTTCTCTGTGTCTAAATCTCCCCTCTTTACAGGTTAAATTAGTGTCATCTTGGCTTAGGGCCCATCCTAACGACCTCTTTTTAACTTGATATCTCTGTAAAGATTCTATTTCCAAAGAAAAGCAGTCACATTTTAAGGTACTGGTGCTCAAGACTTCAATCTATCTTGTTAGGTGGTAGGTTGGGTTGGGATGATGGATGGGACACAATTCAACCTATAAAATCATTTATTGACAAAAATATTTTAAAGAAACTATCCACTGACATCCCAATCAAGTCTTTTTTTCAATTGCTGAAAATAAAGAACTGAAAACCATACAACAGGCAAAAGCACTGGGTACCTGGTCATCAGAATTTCAAACTGTCCTTTTGATTAGTCTCCTTCATTCTTAAATGACAGTTTTTATGAATAGAATTATAGATGAAGAGTTTTCCTTTCAGTACATTCAATGTATCACCCCACTGCTTCCTTGCCTTCCTAGTTTTCAATGAAAAATTGGCCATTTACTGAGGATCCCTTCTATTTGATGAGTTTCTTCTCTCTCATCGCTTTCAAGACAACCTGTCTCTACCTTTCAACAACTAGATTATGTGTCTTGGTGTGTCTCTGCATTTAGCCTATAGGAGACCATTGAGCTTCTCAGATTTGTAGATGTCATCAAATTTGGTAATGGGGGGGGGCATTAGTTCTTCAAATATCTTTCCTATCCGTTTTTCTTTTCAATTGAGACTCCTGTAATGTATATACTGGTATATTTGATGGTGCCTCATTGATCCTGTAGGCTCTATTTTTCTTCATTCTTCTCTCTTTCTCATCTTAGACTGGGTAATTTCAAATGCCCTCTATTAAAGCTCAGTAATTCTTTCTTCTGCTTGCTCTTATCTGATGTTGAACCTAAGAAAAATTTTTATTTCCACTACTGTACTTTCTAGTTCAAGAAATCCTATTTTCTTTTTTTATAATTTATCTTTATTGATATATCTTCATATATCATCCGTATATTGTTCTCTTGATTTCTTTTGGCTGTTTGCCAATGGTTCTGCCTTCAGACCTGTATTTCTAAGACAGTTAATTTAAGGTCTTTTTTTCTTATTAAGTTCAATGCCTGGGTTTCTTCAGGGATAGTTTCTTTCAATTTCTTTCTTTTTCGTATGAATGGGTCATACTTTCTGTTTTTTGGTATGCTCTATAATTTTCTGCTGAGAACTGAAAATTTTGAATACTGTCCTGGTGGCAATTTTGGAAATCAAATTCTCCCTCCTCCTCAGAGATTGGTGTTGTGACTTGATGAAGACTGCAGTTGTAAGTTTGTTTAGTAACTATTCCAAACCTTTTTGGTAAGGATTATATTCTTTGTGATCTGTGATCACTGGAGTCTTTGTTCCATTATCTCCGTAATCAGCCAGTGACCAGCCTCTTTCTTCATCCATCACCACTCTGTATGCTGCAAGAGTTTGACTTGACTCCAAAGTTGTAAAATAGTTGTTTCAGACGTTTGTCAGCTGAATAGCTGTTTTGGTGGAGGAGACAATTCCTGGAACTTTCCATTTTGTCATCTTTGTGATATCACTCCCTTCTTATGCTTTTAATCCTCAAAACAATCCCAAACTGCTGGTCTTTAGTGTTCTATGGCAAGACATTCCCAGAAAACAGTTCTCAATGCACTTAAGTTAAAGCACTTCTTGAGTAAGAGACAGTGTCTTTTTCAACTTGCTATATCCACTAGAACCTGAAAACTGACTTTTTTTACAATGAGATGGTCATGTATTCAAGGAAGCAATAGTCTACCTCTGTTATAAACCCATTCTCCTTAGCTAGTGATTGATTTAGGAATGGACACATAACCTAGTTCTAGTCAATGAATCATAGATGGAATTTACCAGAGATTTCCAAAATTATTTTCTTATCTGATAAAACAACCACACACAGAGAAATGTCCCCTTTTCATTCCTGCCTTTGAACTTTCTTCATGAAGATTAACACACAGAGAATCCTATTACCCAGAGAAGAAAGCCAAGAAACCAGAGCGATGCCTACCAGAGTTCCAACATTGTTATATTGCTTAATTTGCTAATCTTTATAACCATCCAGCTCCAGATTTCTTGTTATATGAGATGACAAACTCTCTTATTTAAGCTAATCTTAGAACTCTTTAGACAAAATCACCCAAAGTCATTCAAGCTCGAAAGGTAGAGGAAAATTAATTCCTGTCAGTTCGCTTATATCTGAAGACACTGTGGCATACCCAGCAACATCTGACTTCCCATTTATCTTAAAAATATAGTAATATTTTGCAATTGAGTCTATAATATACATCTACTGTTTCAATATTTTCCACAAAGAACAAAACAAAATGACTTCAGACAAAATCTGAGAAAAGATGTGGGAAAGGAGAGGAAAGGACAGATAACTATGTTTTTGATGCATCATCTTTTAGAAAATAATTTCCATTGAATGCTTTTTGTGTAATTTGAAGACTTTTTATCAGTCCATTCCAAAAGACATCATTCACACATTAGAAAGTTAAGTAAATTTTACTTAAGTAAATTATTTTTCAAATAATCCAAATTTTCCATGAATTAAATGGAATCCTTAATGAAAGTCTTCTTAGACTTGTGACACTGTCTATAATATACTCAAAAAGTTAGTGGTGGTTCTGAGAATTTAAAAACAAAACTATTAAAGAAAAAAAGATGCAAACTTTGTGGTTGGTTCTTCAGTCTTACCAGTTCTCTATAGACACCTTCATGTTTTCCCTCTGATTTGTTTGCCTTTTCTTTCTGTAAAATTTCCCTATTTCGGTTACCAGCAGCACTCATGTTGAGATTACTTCTAGCACCACCACCGCCGCCTCCAAATGTCTTGGTCTTCAGATAAGAAAAAGACAAAATAAATATAAACAAACAGAATTTTAAAAAGGTTTAAAGTTTAAGTTATGACTAAAAACATCTAGCAAAACTGAAGTACTTAAGTTTCCTAATTATGTTTAACAGGAAAAAAGTGAAATGCTAACTAATTCTTTCTAAATATCTACTAGTCATAACCTCCTCTTTCCACAAGTCCAGGTGAGGGAATTAAAAAAATTATATGATTATAATTTTTATATCTTCAAGGAAAATCATTAGAATAAACTCAAGTAGACAGCAATATAGAAAATAATACAAGTATTATGGAGATGAGATGTCAAAAATTATTCCAGTAAAATACTTGACTGATATAATGATACACATGTTACAAGTCCAGCTACATGTCAAGGTTTTCTTTAGCAAGGCACCAAACCTATTCAGCAATCAGTTACATTACACCCATGATCCAGTAACAGGAATAATATTCTATATTCTATAATTGAAGAATGTAAACAAATAATACAAATTTTAATACTGGATTAAAAGTCTCATTACTGATTTATTATCTATAGTAATTGCATAATATGCTATATCTTGGGGGCTTCCCAGATGACACAAGTGGTAAAGAATCAGCTTGCCAGTACAGGAGAGGCAGGGAAAACCCCTGAGTCGGGAAGACCCCCTGGAGGAGGAAACGGCAACCCACTCCAGTATTTCTTGCCTGGGAAATCCCATGGATAGGGGAGCCTGGCAGGCTACAGTTCATGGGGTTACAAAGAGTCAGACATGACTGAGCATGCATACACTGCGCCATGCTATACCTTATCAACCATGTATAAAACTTTTGTAGTCCTAGTTCTTATTTTGTCTGACTTATTTGAATATTTCTTTGTATAATGAAATTTGATCTCATTTCTGTTTTATCAAAACCACTGTGGAAACATTAGAACACTGGTTTAGAAAGATATAAATTCATGATTGAAAAGCACCTCATGGTTGTTATTTGTACAATATCAAATTATGCTTCTGGTTATATAATACCTTTATAGTTTTCTAAAAAGCCTAATAAAAGCAGAAGCCAACACTTGATTATTATTAGGGTAACTAGTAATAGTCTTAAAGTGTCTTACAATGACTACAATAAGAAAACATTTCAGATATACATTTAAATAAGACTGAGAAATTAATTTGAATCATATGAAAATATAAAGAAACAGAACCTGAAAAACAGAAAAATGATGTAATATGATCATCAATGGACAACACGATAAATATCTCTATAAGGTAGTTGATACATCACAATATTTAAATTTAACTCAAATCAAAATTAAAACCACATCTTCAGAGATTCATTATTGGATTCATTCAAATTTTGTTACCTGCAATCCAGCAAAAAAAAAAAATTTGAAATGTCTTGATAGTCATTATTTATGTAATCATAAGGAAAAATATGAGTTTATATTAATGTGATACAAAGTTTTTATCAGACTGAGAAACAATGTAGTATATGTAAGAATAGAGGCTTCAGTTCAGTTTAGTTGCTCAGTTGTGTCTAACTCTTTGCAACCCCACGGACTGCAGGACACCAGGCTTCCATGTCCATCATTAACTCCCAGAGCTTGCTCAAACTCATGTCCATTGAGTCGGTAATGCCATCCAACCATCTCATCCTCTGTCGCCCCTTCTCCTCCTGCCTTCAATCTTTCCCAGCATCAGGGTCTTTTCCAATGAGTCAGGTCGTTGCATCAGGTGGCCAAAGTATTGGAGTTTCAGCTTCAGTATCAGTCCTTCCAATGAACATTCAGGACTGATTTCCTTTAGGATGGACTAATAGGACCTCCCTGTAGTCCAAGGGACTCTCAAGAGTCTTCTCCAACACCACAGTTCAAAAGCATCAATTCTTCGGCACTCAGCTTTCTTTATAGTCCAACTCTCACATCCATACATGACTAATGGAAAAACCATAGCACTGACTAGATGGGCCTTTGTCGGCAAAGTAACGTCTCTGCTTTTAACATGCTGTCTAGGTTGGTCATGGCTTTTCTTCCAGGGAGCAAGCATCTTTTAATTTCATGGCTGCAGTCACCATCTGCAGTGATTTTGGAGCCCCCCAAAATAAAGTCTCTCACTGTTTCCCCACCCATTTGCCATGAAGTGATGGGACCAGATGCCATGATCTTCGTTTTTTGAATATTGAGTTTTAAGCCAACTTTTTCACTCTCCTCTTTCACTTTCATTAAGAGGCTCTTCAGTTGCTCTTCACTTTCTGCCATAAGGGTGGTGTCATCTGCATATCTGAAGTTATTGATATTTCTCCCAGCAATCTTGATTCCAGCTTGTGCTTCATCCAGCCTGGCATTTTGCTTGATGTACTCTGCATATAAGTTAAATAAGCAGGGTGACAATATATAGCCTTAACGTACTCCTTTCCCAATTTGAAAGCAGTCCATTGTTCCATGTCCGGTTCTAACTGTTGCTTCTTGACCTGCATACAGGTTTCTCAAGAGGCAGGGAAGGTGGTCTGATATTCCATCTCTTTCAGAATTTTCAGCAGTTTGTTGTGATCTAGAGTCATAGACTTTGGTGTAATCAAAAAAGTAGAAGTAGATGTTTTTCTGTAATTGTCTTGCTTTTTCTATGATCCAGAGGATGTTGGTAATTTGATCTCTGGTTCCTCTGCCTTTTTAAAATCCATCTTGAACATCTGGAAGTTCACAGTTCACGTACTGTTGAAGCCTGGCTTGGAGAATTTTGAGCATTACTTTGCTAGCGTGTGAGATGAGTGCAACTGTGCATAAGTTTGAACATTCTTTGGCACTGCCCTTCTTTGGGATTGGAATGAAAACTGACCTTTTCCAGTCCTGTGGCCACTGCTGAGTTTTCCAAATTTGCTGGCATGCTGAATGCAGCACTTTCACAATATCATCTTTTAGGATTTGAAATAGCTCAAATGGAATTCCATCGCCTCCACTAGCTTGTTCATAGTGATGCTTCCTAAGGCCCACTTGACTTCATATTCCAGGATGTCTGGCTCTAGGTGAGTGATCACACCATCATGGTTATCTGGGTCATGAAGATCTCTTTTGTATTCTTCTTTGTATTCTTGCCACTTCTTCTTAATATCTTCTGCTTCTGTTAGGTCCATACCATTTCTGTCTTTTATCTGCCCATCTTTGAATGAAATGTTCCCTTGGTATCTCTAATTTTCTTGAAGAGACCTCTAGTCTTTCCCATTCTATTGTTTTCCTCTAATTAAATCTCTGCTGAGTCACTTCCTAGTTCCAGCCCTCAGGCAAGTCACTTAACTTCTACTTTCCATAAGCTCTGGGTTTCTCATCCTTAAAACAGGAATAAGAATTTCCTGCTGGTCCAGTGGTTAAGTCTCCACGCTTCCACTCCACAAAGTACAGATCTGATTCCTTGTTAGGAACTAAGATTCCACATGTCACACTGCACTGTCAACAAAAAAACCTACCTCATTGGGATAATGGGAGGGTTAAATAACATCATCACATAAAGTAATGAATTCAGTAACTGGCACATGGTAAACACTCATAACAGAAAGATGGCAACATTGCTGTTTTAATATAATAGAACAGAGTTACCCGAAAAGTCTGAAGCCTGACCTGTTCCAAATTAAATATATTTCCAGAATTTAAATTCTGTAACTCCAAAAGTGCCTTTTTTTTTGGTGCCAGTGAAATAGTTCCATCTTCTGGAGACATTTCTTTATTATTTTCTTTCCATTTTATGGATTAAGGAACAAGATAAATAGCATTTTCAGAACTGCTTTTCATTGCTGTAAAATAGTTGTTCCTCATTAAACATACAAATATCTAAAGACATCACAACATAAACATTACCCATGAGGTAACTGATGTGAATCAGGCATCTGTGAGACCATCATGACCATGAAACCTAAGGGGGCCTTCATGCGGTCTAGCAATTGTAGTACATTCTCCTAGGCCATTCACCTCCCAATCTTCCCAACCACTATTTCACATGTCTCCTAGCCCCTCAAACTTCAAACATCTTCTCCCTCATTGTGACTGTATGACCATGCTTACTTCCTCACTGGAAAAACTAAAATAACCATTAAAGAACTTACATAGATTTTTACCACATCAACCCACTCACTGATATCTGTACATCTATAGTTTATCTTACCACCATCTATACAGAATGTGAAGAGAATGAACGACTTCCCTAACTCTACATTAATTTTCAAGCCACATCTTACAGAATGTTTAACAGCCCTTGATAAATTCAATACATCACACTCCATGATATGATTTCTGTATTCTCTTGTTTAATTCCTAACTTACTGGTCACACCTTGGCTGGTTCAACTTCTTTCATTCAGCTGGTAAGGTTAAAATGCTAAAGGGTTTATTCCTTATCCTCTTCCCTTCCCTTCAGCTCCCATTCCCTTGAGGATCACATGTGACCTCATGATTTTAAATATCATTCATACGCATTTCACTCTCAAATGCATACATCCATCTCAAACCTCACCCTTTACCTTACTGTCTCGCTGCCTATTAGACATTACCAGGTGGATGCCTGAAAGGCACCTCAGTGTTAACACGTTCAAAACAGAACACCGTGTTCAAACCCTGTCATTTCCAATTCAAAGTAAGCAACTTTAACCTGCTAATTTTTCAGGGCAAAATCCTTGAAGTCTTTTGTAAAACCTCTTTTCACAAGCTCTGTATTTAGTCTCTCAGAAACTCTGATGGTTTTATTTTTCAAAATAGCTGAATCTGAACAGTTCACGCTACCTATTACAGCTGCCATCACTACCAAAACTTTTTCTCCCCCTGGACTATTTCAATAATTCCCTAACTTGTATGATTCCCATCTTCCCTTTCTGAACACAACAGCCAGAATTAGACTTTCTAAATGTAGGTCAGCTGATGTATTGATGTGTTGACAACCCTCCAAAGACTCCTCATTTCCTTCTGACTGTCTTTAAGATGGCTTAAAGGGCCCTACATAAGCTAAACTCCATTATCACTCCTGATTTTATATTCTAGAATTTGTCCCTCTGTCTTCTCTGCTTCTACTCGTCACAGTGCTATTCCTTCAACATAAACTCCTGCTTTAGAGCCTTTGCAGCGGCTTTTCCTTCTCCCTGGAACACTCTTCTCAGATAACCATGTCACTAATTCTTACCACCTTCGATTCTTGACACAAATTTCACCATCTTGAAGCCTAATCAAATTTCTCTATTTAAGGCTGAAATTTGCAATTTACTTATTATGTTTCTATTATTTATTATCCTTACTAGAATATAAACTATATAAGAATTTCAAAGAATTCTCAATTTCTGACCATCCTATTTTATTTTTATCTTTTTTATTTCCACAGTCCAGTAATTTATTTTAAATTTGAATAATTTCTAATTCCACAAACAAAACTACTGAAGAACAGCAATATTTTGCTTGAATTCTTTCTTCTGTATACTCAGTGATCCAAAACACCACAATATCCAACATACACAAACCTCAGGAAGGGTTAGTAAATACACACAGATTGGAATCACAATGCTCTTTGCTCCTGAATGGAATGGTCCCACAGAAAAAGGACTGGATACAGCACAAGGTAAGGGCGCCTGTTATATGTGAAGTGAGCAGAAAACACTAGCATTTTCTGTATGCGTCCTGAGGAAACCTGCATAGGTTAGAGGGCCTTTTATGCTCACTTAAAAGTCAGCCAAGTTGTCTGTAATTCATTTTTCAAACAATTTGGACAGCACTGCGATCCCATGTAGGATATGCTCATTAGTGTTGTCTTTGTTGACACTGAAAATCTTGCATGGTCATATACGAGTGTTTTGGTTTCAGCTTTTCTTTGAATAAAAGAGATTTAAATGCACTTAAACAATACATATTGCAAGCTGTTCACATACACTAAATTTAGGAGATTCGATTTATTAGAGTTTTTTTTTTTTCTTTAAATACTACAGACTGCAAATCAGGTTCTTCAAGCAGTTCTTCAAAAAAGAATGAGGTAGGAGGAAGAAAAGCCCAAGTGAATAAAACATTGAAACTATTCCCCGTTGAAAATAAATTCTACAATGATGCAGAATGTGAAATAAGCTTTTAACATAAGTGATCTGAGTTTATAGTTAGAAACAAAAAGTAGTCCTTCATGAAATAAAGGTTAAGAGAACATGCGCCTGTTTTTCCCATTATAAACTGAGAAGTGGGCAGAGACGATGTTTTGGTATGAAAATAGGTGACTACAGATCAGCTTTCCATCTCACATGCCGTACCCAAAGCCAGGCTGTGGCTGCCCGTAGGGTGGTGCAGAGTAACCATAAGCGAAAGCTGCCTGCGGAGGGATTGCAACACTGTGTCCTGCTGTCAGCATCAACTGGGGCTGACCATAAACAATAGGCTGCGTTGCTGTAGCTTGTTCCTTTTCTCAGTGATTCTGAAGCATCTAACTCTGTCAAGTATTCCTTCATGACTTGAATGAAATACAGCATGGCAAAAGCCGTAATATTGTGCCTCTATGCAATTTCCAGGATAACATCTGGCCTTAAAAGATCAAAACCAGCAAAGAGACACACTCCAGAGCACTCTCTTCTTTCTTCCTGCAAAACCCACTGTAGGAGCTCTTCAGCCAATTCAGTATCTTCAGATTCAGAGGCATACTGCATTGTGTCCGTGTACAGGCTATCTTTCTCACACAGCTCCACACTGTTTCCAGCGATTATTGCCTTTGAAGAGGTAAGCAGCGATCCTTCTGAACTCAGTGACTTCATGCTTTTCCAAACGCTGACTCTCTCCTGGCCTCTCCCCATATTCACAAGTCTCTCTGTCTGCTTCTCCATTACTGCCCTGTAAATAAATTCTTCAGTACCATTTTTCTAGAAGCCATTTATATGTGTTAGAATACAATATTTATCTTTCTCTTTCTGACTTACTTCACTCTGTATTATAGGTTCTAGATTCATCCACCTCATCAGAACTGACTCAAATGTGTTCCTTTTGATGGCTGAGTAATATTCCATTGTGGATACGTACCAAAACTTCTTTATCCATTCATCTGTCGATAGACATCCAGGTTGCTTCCATTTTCCAGCTATTGTAAATAGTGCTGCAATGAACAATGGGATACATTTGTCCTTTTCAATTTTGGTTTCCTCAGGGTATATGCCTAGGAGTAGGATTGCTGGGTCATATGGTGGTTTTATTCCTAGTTTTTTAAGGAATATCCATATCATCTTCCATAGTGGCTATATCAATTTACAGTCCCACCAGCAGTGCAAGAGGGCTCCCTTTTCTCCACACCCTCTCTAGCATTTATTGTTTGTAGACTTTTTGATGATGGTGATTCTGGCTGGTGAGAGGTAGTCTGATTTGCATTTCTCTAATAATGAGTGGTGCTGAGCATCTTTTCATGTGTTTGTTAGCCATCTGTATGTCTTCCTTGGAAAAATGTCTGTTTAGGTCTTTTCCCCACTTTTTGATTGGCTTGTTTTTCTTGTATTGAGTTGTATGAGCTGCTTGTATATCTTTGAAATTAATCCTTTGTCAGTTGTTTCAGTTGCTATTATTTTCTCCCATTCTGAGGGTTGTCTTTTCACCTGGCTTATAGTTTCCTTTGCTGTGCAAAAGCTTTTAAGTTTAATCAGATCCCACTTGTATACTTTTGTTTTTACTTCCATTACTCTAGGGAAGAGGGTCATAGAGGATCTTGTTTTGATTTATGTCATCAAGTGTTCTGCCTATGTTTTCCTCCGAGAGTTTTATAGTTTCTGGTCTTATATTTAGGTCTTTAAGTCATTTTGAGTTTATCTTTGTGCATGGTGTTAGGAAGTGTTTTAATTTCATTCTTTTACATGGAGCTGTACAGTTTTCAGAGCACCATTTGTTGAAGAGGCTATCTTTGCCCCATTGTATATTCTTGCCTCCTTTGTTGAAATTAAGGTACCCGTAGGTGCATGGGTTTATTTCTGGGCTTCCTATCTTGTTCCATTGGTCTATATTTCTGTTTTTGTGCCACTACCATGCTGTCTTAATGACTGTAGCTTTGTAGTATAGTCTGAAGTCGTGAAGGTTGATTCCTCCAGCTCCATTCTTCTTTCTCAAGACTGCTTTGGCAATTCAGGGTCTTTTGTGTTTCCATATGAATTGTGAAATTTTTTGTTCTAGTTCTGCGAAAAATGCCATTGGTAATTTGATAGGGATTGCACTGAATCTGTAGATTGTGTTTGGTAGTATAGTCATTCTTTCTACCCAGGAACATGGAATCTCTATCTGTTTAATTTGTCTTTGATTTCTTTCATCAGGAACTGATGATTCTTTCTACCCAGGAACGTGGACTCTCTATCTGTTTGTCTTTGATTTCTTTCATCAGTGTCTTATAGTTTTCTGTGTACAGTTCTTTTGTCTCCTTAGGTAAGTTTATTCCTAGATATTTAATTCCTTTTGTTGCAATGGTGAATGGGATTGATTCCTTAACTTCTCTTTCTGATTTTTCATTGTCAGTATATAGAAATGCAAGTGATTTTTGTGTATTGATTTTGTATCCTGCAACACTGCTCAATTCACTGATTAGCCCTAGTAATTTTCTGATACTATCTTTAGGGTTTTCTGTGTACAGTATCATGTCATCTGCAAACAGTGAGAGCTTTACTTCTTTTCCGATCTAGATTCCTTTTATTTCCTTTTCTTCTCTGACTGCTATAGGTAAGACTTCCAGAACTATGTTGAATAATAGTGGGGAAAGTGGGCACCCTTGTCTTGTTCCTGATCTTAGGGGGAATGCTTTCAGTTTTTCACAATTGAGAACAATGTAAGCTGTAGGCTTATCATGTATGGCCTTTACTATGTTGAGGTAAGTTCCTTCTATGCCCATTTTTTGAAGAGTTTTAATCATAAATGGGTGCTGAATTTTGTCAAAGGCTTTTACTGCATCCACTGAGATTATCATATGGTTTTCATCTTTCAGTTTGTTAATATGGTGTATCACATTGATTGATTTGCATATATTGAACAATCTTTGCATCCCTGGAATAAATCCAACTTGATCATGGTATATGAGCTTTTTAATGTGTTGCTGAATTCTGTTTGCTAAAATTTTGCCAAGGAATTTTGCATGTATGTTCATCAGTGATATTAGCCTATAGTTTTCTTTTTTTATGTTGTCCTTGTTGGTATCAGGGTGATGGTGGCCATGTAGAATGAGCTTGGAAATGTTCCTTCCTCTGCAATTTTTTGAAAGAGTTTTAGAAGGATAGGCATTAGCTCTTTTTGAAATGTTTGACACAATTGTCCTGTGAAGCCATGTGGTCCTGGGCTTTTGCTTCTTGGGAGATTTTTGATCACAGCTTTAATTTCAGTGCTTATAATTGAGTTGTTCATAATTTTTATTTCTTCTTGGTTCAGTCTTGGAAGATTGAACTTTTCTAAGAATCTGTCCATTTCTTCCAGATTATCCATTTTATTGCCATATAGTTGTTCAAAATAGTCTCTTATAATCCTTTGTATTTCTACGTTGTCTAACATTTCTGGATTGTTGTAACCTCTCCTTTTTCATTTCTAATTTTGTTGATTTGGTTCTTCTCTCTTTTTTTTCTTGATGAGTCTGGATAAAGATTTGCCAATTTTGTTTATCTTCTCAAAGAACCAGCTTTTAATTTTATTAATCTTTACTACTGTTTCTTTCATTTCTTTTTCATTTATTTCTGCTCAGATCTTTATGATTTCTTTCCTTCTACTAATTTCGGGGGGGGGGGGGAGGGCTGTTCTTCTTTTTCCAGTTGTTTTAGGTGTAAATTTAGGTTGTCTATTCGATGTCTTTCTTATTTCTTGAGGTAGGATTGTATTGCTATAAACTTCCCTCTTAGAACTGCTTTAGCTGCATCCCATAGGTTTGAGTTGTCATGCTTTCATTGTCATTTGTTTCTAGAAATTTTTTGATTTCCCTTTTGACTTCTCCAGTAACCTGTTGGTTAATTAGAAATGTGTTGTTTAATCTCCATGTGTTTGTGTTTCTTACAGTTTTTTTTCCTTGTAATTGATACCTAGTCTCATAGTGTTGTGGTCAGAAAAGATGCTTGATACAAATTCAATTTTCTTAAATTTACTGAGGTTTGATTTGTGACCCAAGAAGTGGTATATCCTGCAGAATGTTCCATGTGCACTTGAGAAGAAGATGTATTCTGCATTGGAATGGAATGTCCCGAAGATATCAATGAGATTCATCTCATCTAATGTATCATTTAAGACTTGTGTTTCCTTATTTTGTTAAGATAATCTGTCCATTGGTGTGAGTGGGGTGTTAACATCTCCTATTATTATTGTGTTACTGTCAATTTCTCCTTTTACGTCTGTTAGTGTTTGTCTTATGTATTGAGGTGCTCCTATGATGGGTGCATAGATATTTGCGATTGTTGTGTCTTACTCTTGGACTGATACCTTGATCATTATGTAGTGTCCTTCCTTATGTCTTGTAATATTCTTTATTTTAAGGTCTATTTTGTCTGATACGAGGATTGGTACTCCAGCTTTCTTTTGCTTCCCATTTGCATGGAATATATTTTTCAATCCTCTTACTTTCAGTCTTTATGTGTCTTTAGATCTGAAGTGCGTTTCTTGTAAACAGCATATATATGGGTCTTATTTCTCTATCTGTTCAGCCAGTCTGAGTCTCTTGGTTGGCGCATTTAATCCATTTACATTCAAAGTAATTATTGATATATATGTTCCTATTGCCATTTCCTCAATTGTTTGGGGTTGGTTTTGTAGATCTTTTTACTTCTCTTGTATTTCTTGACTATATAAGTCAGTTTAACATTTGTTGTAAAGCTGGTTTGGTGGTACTGAATTCTCTTAACTTCTGCTTGTCTGAAAAGCTTTTTATTGCTCCATTAATTTTGAATGAGACCCTTTCTGGGTACAGTAATCATGGTTGTAGATTTTTCCCTTTCAGTACTTTAAATATATCCTGCCATTCCCTTCTGGCCTGTAGAGTTTCTACTGAGAGATCAGCGTAGGGGTTTCCCTTGTACGTTATTTGTTGCTTCTCCCTTGTTGCTTTTAATATTCTTTCTTTGTGTTTATCTTTGCTAGTTTGATTCGTATGTGTCTTGGCGTGTTTCTCCTTGGTTTTATCCTCTATTGGACTCTTTGTGCCTCTTGGACTTAACTGATTACCTCCTTTACCATGTTGGGGAAATTTTCAACTACAATCTCTTCAAAAATTTTCTCATACCCTTTCTTTTTCTCTTCTTATTCTGGGACCCCTGTAATTCAAATATTGGTGCATTTGATATTGGTTCAGAGGTCTCTAGACCATCCTCAGTTCTTTTCATTCTTTTTACTTTATTCTGCTCTTCAGAAGTTATTTCCAACATTTTATCATCCAGCTCACTGATTTGGTCTTCTGCTGCAGATATTCTGGTACTGATTCCTTCTAGAGTATTTTTAATTTCAGTAATTGTGTTGTTTGTCTCTGTATGCTAATTCTATAATACTTCTAGGTCTTTGTTAATTAATTCTTGCATTTTCTCCATTTTGTTTTCAAGGTTTTTTGATCTTCTTTCCTATCATTATTCTGAACTCTTTTTCAGGTAGTTTGCCTATTTCCTCTTCATTTATTTGGACTTCTGTGTTTCTGGTTTGTTACTTCATTTGTGTAGTATTTCTCTGCCTTTTTATTTTTATTTTTTTAACTTATTGTGTTTGAGGTCTCCTTTTCCCAGGCTTCAAGGTTGAATTCTTTCTTCCTTTTGGTTTCTGCCCTCCTACGGTTGGTCCAGTGATTTGTGAAAGCTTCCTATAGGGTGATATTTGTGCTGAGTTTTTTGTTTGTTTGTTTTTCCTCTGATGGGCAAAGCTGAGTGAGGTGGTAATTCTGTCTGCTGATGACTGGGTTGTATTTTTGTTTTATTTGTTGTTTAGATGAGGCATCCTGCACAGGTGCTACTGGTGTTTGGGTGATGCCAGGTCTTGTATTCAAGTGGTTTCCTTTGTGTGAGTTCTCACTGTTTGATACTCCCTAGGGTTAGTTCTCTGGTAGTCTAGGGTTTTGGAGTCAGTGCTCCCACTCCAAAGTCTCAAGGCTTGATCTCTGGTCAGGAACGAAGATTCTACAAGTGGTTTGTTATGGCATTAAGTGAGATTAAAACAAATATACAAAAACGAGAAACTAAAGATGAATCCCTGACAAATGGCAATTACAAAATCAGACAAATAATAATTAAAAAAATGGAATATACTCATATACATATACACCCATGAGCAAAGTCAATACAGTCCAACAAAAATAAAGTACAATAGATTGACCTAGTGAACAAAGGAAATAAAAATTATATTTAACAGGTAAGAACAAAACTAACTAAAGTACCAACTGGAAAACAAAACTAAAGCAAGGCACCAAGTGGGAAATAAAGCAATGAAAACAAAACTAACAAACATGTTGAGAGGAAAGGAAAGAAAGAAAAGAAAGAAAGAATAGATATGCAAAGTTAAATAAAGGTAGATTACGAAGATTTACATATATTAAAGACTAACTGCAAGGCAAAAAGAACAGTAGGAAAGGCAAAGGAATAAATGTAGAAAGAATATAATATGTTTAAAAAAATTAAAATTATAAAAAAGAGGAAAAAAACAGAAAAAGAAAGAAAAAGGGAAAAAAAAAAAAAGGAAAATTCCATAGAACTGCAAAAGTCCAATAAAGAGGCACAGGTTTATCACAACAGTAAAAAATGTGACTGAGAAAAAAAAGCTCAAAAGCTTAATTAGATTTCACAGTGCCCATAAAATTGACAACTGCATCAGAGAGGCAAAAAGAAGGGGAAAAAAGAGAAAAAAAATCCAAAAGAATCTATAAAACAAGTCAAAACACAAGAAAAATAAATGTTTGTCTTGAATCACTGCTCAAGAGTTCTTTCCCTTGCTGGGAGTCGCAGTCCACCTCACCTCCCTAGCATGCCCTCCAACACTCTGCTGATCTCTGGACCTACTGTGGGGGCAGCTCAGATTCTAATCTGGTCCTACTCCTGTATGTTCTTGCTTGCAATGCACAGCTATCAGAACTAGTGATTTCTTTTGTGGGCGCTCTCAATGAGCTTTGATAAAGAGTCTGCCTAGCTAATCGTGTGGATTTAATGCACAGCTTGTACAGCTGGTGGGAAGGTTTTGGGTTTTTTCCTTAATCACACTGTCCCTGGGTTTCAACTGCGGTTTTATTTTCATCCATACATGTGGGTCATCCACTGGGGTTTGCTCCAGAGGACTTGGGTTTGCCCCTATGAGGGTCAAGTGTGGAGATGATGCAGCTGCTTGGGTCGCAGGGGTTCTGGCAGCACCAGGTATTTAGGAGAGCTGGCGGCTAGGGCAGCAGGAAATACAGTACTCTAGAAGGATATGGCAACCAGTATTGGCCAGTACGCTCCAGTATTCTTGGCTGGAGAACCCCCCGCCCCCCACTCCCTGACAGAGAAGCCTGGCAGGCCAGTCTACAGGGTCACAAAGAGCCCAGACATGACTGAAGCGACCCTGCATGCACAGACACAAGACTTTTTTTGCCTGTGGCAGCTCTGCCCATGACAGTTGGGCGTGAAAGTGGCTCAGCTGCTTGGCTTGCGGGGACCCTGGCGGCGCTAAGTGTGCAGGGACACAGACTGCCTCCGCCGCAGGAGGTATGGCCTGATCAGAGTTTTTTTTCAAGCCTCTTGTAGCTGGTGATCAGCAGGCCTCTTTGGCTAGTCTTTTTCTGTAGCTCCACCTGTTCGGGCACCTAGAGGGCTCCCTTGCCTGGGGTTCTTCTCTGTTATTCGGCAAGTCAGGCACATAGAGGGGCCCCTGGGCTGGGGTCTTACTCTGTAAATCAGTGTGCCAGGCACTTCAAGTGGCACCCTGGGTCAGGCGCTACTCTATAGTTTGGCACATCAGGCACTTAAAGGGCACCCTGGATGGGGTCCTACTCTGTAGTTCAGGGCATCAGGTGTTTGATGGGTCAGCCTCTCCATTGTTCAGCTGCCAATGGTGGAGTGTGGAGAGAGAGGCTATGGCGATGGCTGCAGCCCCTACGCATGACTCAGCCGTATCCCTTGCTTCCATGGCTGCCTGGCTTTCCTCCACAGGCATGTCCCACCACAATCTCCTCCCTCCTATCCCCTCAATCCGTCTCTCTGCAGTCAACAGCAACCCTTACCCTGGCTGCTCCACAATCCCTAGACTCCACCTCCCAGCAGCTGCGCCTTCCAGGAGACCTGCATCCCTGTCTGGGGTATGTATGGCTGCGGCAAGGACTGTCTGATTCTCATTCCACTTAGGCTGTCACAGATCAGCTTCCTCACTCTCAGCCTTAAATGTTTCTCTTCTGACTCAGACAATTGCCCTGATGTGGAGATCGGACCCCTGCTTCAGTTCCCCCTCCCGCCGAGGGCAGGTCCAGTCCTACTAACACTCCTGTTTTTCCCCCTAGCTCCTTCGTCCTACCGAGTTTTGTGTGGTTCTATATATTCTTTTCCGCTGGTCAGGTGCTCCTGTCCGCTCTCAGCTGGTGTTCTGTGTGCACTTCTGTGTCTGAAGGTGTGTTCCTGATGTAACTGTGGAGAGAGATGTACTCCACGTCCACCCATTCCTCTGCCGTCTTGTACTCCTCCTCTGACCATCCTATTTTAAATTGCACCCCCCCAACTCCCCTCACCAACCAACACTTTCCTAACTGCCCATCCTACTTTACTTTTGCCCATGGCACTTAGCAACTTCTAAACTACCATATAATTTACATACTTATTACTATGCCAGTCTGTCTAACTTACTAAAAGGTAAGCTTGATAAAGGCAGAAATCTTTTGTATATTTAGTCATTGTTTAAACCAAGGCATTTAAGATACTTCCTGGCATATTACAGGTTCTCAAAAAAATATTTGTTGAATGAAGGACTAAAGGAAGAAAGGAATGAAAAACATCACTTGGTCACCTGCAGTAGATTTCACCAAATCCACATTAAGTGGTTAAATAGATGAACATAAAATATCTTTCCAGGGAAATGTTATATAATTTTGCTTTTTAGACACTCATTAAATATGAATTTGTATGTGTATACTCACTCAACTGTATAGAAAGATACATAGACACAGATATAATCTTCTACTGTAATACATGTAGGTTAGTCCCAGAATTGTCACTGGGTAACTTTGGGCACGTTCCTATAGTTTTGAGCCTCCAATCAACTCTTACATATAAACTGAAAAGCTGAAATTCTGCTTTAGAAAACTATGATTCTTTATTTACAAATACTTATGGGAAAATAAAATGTGATCAATTATGACTTTAAAAAATGAAGCCTAATACCATATATTAACTAGAGTCCAGTAAATAGACATCAAACAAAATTTTGGAAAGAAAGTTTGTCTGAGAAATATGTAAATCAAAATAATACCTTTGCTACAATCATTAAGAAACTGATATATTCCCAATATCCTCTTCTGAAACTCCACAATTTTAACAGTTTTTGGGAAAGGAAGAAATACATTTTATGCTAACTGGATAAAATGAATTAATTTCAGAGATATTAAAATGATTTTTAAACGTGCCTTAGAGAAAACACTGAGGAATAGCAATAGTCACATTTATGGAAGGCTTTTAGGAAAAGAATGAGGAGAGCGTGGCAACCACTCCAGCGTTCTTGCCTGGAGAACCCCCATGGTCCATGGCGTCACAGAGTCAGACACGACTGAGGGACGAAGCACAGCACAGCAAAGGCATACTGAGCCTGGAGCTGCAGTCTATGGGGTCGCGCAGAGTTGGACCCCACTGAAGTGACTTAACAGCCTAACACTGTAACTGAGGCTGTGAAGCTACAACTAGGGATCTCCTCTGCATCATTCCAGCACTGTTCCTTAGTTAGGATATGGCTGTGATCTTATGCTTGCGATGCCTGACTTCTACCCTAGTTCAACATTAGCTTAGCTTGCTGAATGAAGAAAACTGTTGGTGCTCACTGAGACTGAAGATTAGTTAGCTGTTCTATAAACCTCACCCTTGTTCCTTATTCTCCAGAAATAGTTAACCAAAGATTTATGACTTAGATAATGTTCCAATCACAAGTGAGACTTGATAGCTACTTGGAATTGGGTGATCAAGACAATCATCTCTGAAAATAGAAGATAGCCCCCTCCCTATGAGCACCGTAGCCCTTTCCTCTTTCCCCTATGTAATCTCCAAGCAAACCCTGGCAAGTTGGGAGCTGGCTTTTTGGAACATACTCCCACCTTTCTCTTCAGAATTTTCATCCTCCTCAATAAAGCCATATTTCCTTTTAATCAACACTCTCAGGATTGGATTCTTGAATGATAAAGCAGCTGAACAGGAATTCGGTAACAACATCATGACCTGTGCCATGTAGTATCCTAAGTGTTTTAAATATTAGCAATTTTAATTCTTACAGTAAACATATGAAGTAGGTACTACTGCTATCATCTTTTCATAGATAAATAAAATATGGTACAAAATGTAAGTAATCTATCCAAGTTCTCAGAAGTATATGCTTCTAGGCTGTCTGATTCCAGAATTTGTGCTCTTGTCCCACTGCTATCATCTTTTCATAGGTAAAGAGTATGGTAAAAAATTTAAGTTATCTATCCAAGTTCTCAGTAGTATATTCTTCTAGGCTGCCTGATTCTAGAATTTGTGCTCTTGTCCGCCTATCATAAACAGATAGTAGAATGACACTGTGGGAAGAACTACCAAAATTTAAGAAGTCCCCTCTTAAATTTTGAATTTAAATAGGAAAAAAATTGTTAGCTAAAGTTTATTGCTGGTTTTAAATAAAGAAATTTATTTCAATATCACTGGTTAAGAAAATACTGTTTAAGCAACCAACTAATTCATGAACTAAAATTTCTTATAGAAAGCTACAAATCAATAAATAACTAGAGAAACAACCTATTTCAAATAAGTAAGAAATTAAAAATAATGAAAAGAAAATCTTTTGTCTAATAATGATAAATAAGAGAGGGTATGTATAAATGCACATTTAATCCAAAGATAAAAACTGTTTTTTACTATACATTAGGTTTAAGAATGAAAACTGACAAAACTGTTAATCCTGAGCCATTGATTTACCTTCTAGTTTTTACCTGAACCCCCCTCCAAGGTTTCTACTATAGGTGAAAACTTTCCTCAGAAATATCATCTATCCCAACTAATAATAGGAACCCCTCTACCATTAAAAAAAAAAAAAAAGTTACTGTGTTCACTGTGTTCAGTTGTATACTGTTAAGTTAAAAAGAAAAGAAGGAGAAAAGAAGGGTGGTTTGTCAGCAAAAGCAACTTAATGGAATTGTTAAGGAGACTCGGAAAAGGAATGTTTACAAGTAAAATGGTGTAAGCTTAAGACTCCAAAAGGTACCAGGATATTCTCTACTGATAGAATATGGAAAAAGAATGTCAAAAGTTTGTTCAATTAGTTACTTTATGTGAAAAAACAATAATGATTGTGAGTAATCTAAATAGAACATAAAGGCAAGGAATAAGAGAAATTTGCAATGATTTAGCTTCTTACTTCTTTGCTCTTTGCAACTTCTGCGATGGCAGCAGTCCTTTGCTTTTCAAATTCATCATTATCATTTGGAGGTTTGACAGGCATTGTCACTTGTAATGTCTTTCTTCGATCAAGTTCTCTGCTATCCACTTGTATATGAGACACACACTTCTGGTAACAATAAATAAAAACAAAATGCTTCAGTAATATCAGAAGGGATACAACTGCTTGTAAGAAAGTGTATATCTTCAAAAGAAGTCAGTCACAACAAGTAAGAGTCCATAAAAATATAACTCTATAACCAGATTTTAAAATAAAGGTAGAAAACTAACTGAAGTAACTTTAACTGTAACTAGTAAATGAAAGCTACACTAAATATAGCCATCTAAAAGGGGGGAGCATATTTAAAACCTTCATTAAACCAAAAGTTCTAAGCTTCATTTTAGGATAATGATTTAAAATAATTAAAAATTTCAAACAGTCTAGACTATTGCACAAGAAGAAAATTTGGTTTTTTATTAAGAGCTGATTTCCACATTATGTCACAACATCCATGAGGGTTAAGTAGTATAGTTACTTTTACATATAGAATGATGTCTTTCAACTTATAAACCAAATCAAAAGCTAAAAACATACTCTCTCCCCCAATCAGGCTGCAAAGTTGTGGGATTTTAGTCTCTTGAGACAAATGAAGAAAGCCCTCAATGATTAAAATAAGCCCTGAATTCAATGCTCCCTTTTAATCCTAGCAGCAAAACTCCTATAAAATGAACCTTTTTCAACTCAATAATTTTAAAGAGGAAGAAAAATATGCTTTCAAATAAATTCAAATAAATACAGATGTTCAATAATATACATATAACATAGCTGATTCCAACACACAGCCAGCATACTCTGTCTTTAACCAATGTACAAGGCTAAGATGCTGAATAAGAGATTTTCACGATGAACTTCATAAACAAATAACATTATTGAAACTGTAACTTTTAACATACTTCCTAATTCCAAAGAGTATAGCTACTTTTACACATAGAAAGATGTCTTTGAACTTATAAACCAAATCAAAAGCTAAAAACATACTTTCTCCCTCAGTCAGGCTGCAAAGTTGTGGGATTTTAGTCTCTTGAGACAAATTCCAGTAAATCCTAAAGAAAATCAGTCCTAAATATTCATTGGAAGGACTGATGCTGAAGCTGAAATCCCAGTACTTTGGCCACCTGATGTAAAGGACTGACTCATTGGAAAAGACCCTGATGCTGAGAAAGATTGAAGGCAGGAGGAGAAGAGGACAACAGAGGATGAGATGGTTGGATGGCATCATTGACTTGATGAACACGAGTCTGAGCAAGCTCCAAGAGTTGGTGATGGACAGGGAAGCCTGCCATGCTGCAGAACATGGGGTCGCAAAGCATCGGTCACAACTGAGTGGCTGAACTGAACTCCAAAGAAAAAAACAAAGAGCTATATATACATTAAATTCTTGAAAATAATTAAAAGTCTCTGTTAGCAATTTTTGAAAGAAATATTATCCCCAAAATGTTTATGAGGAAAGAACATTTTTAAAAACAGCACTTATTATTTTCAAATATAAGTTAATAGAATCTTTTCATTCTTGGGATTTTTCACTATAGAAATGAGAATATCATCAGCATAGATCATGCCTCCTTTTATATTGAATTTCACATGTTCTTAAGCACAGTAAAAAATGGCATATGTTTTAAATAGTTTCAAAATAGCCATGATGCAAGAATGAATTATTTAACTTTGAGTAGATCCTCCAAAAAAGGGTTTTGAAGAGGATGCCATTCAACTGATTCTGTTCATTTATTTCCTGATCAACTAAATATGTTTCTCATATCAAATTTTTTAAAATTGTTACTGAGATGTACATCTCAATTTCCTAGCTGCTGTGTTTGCTTATCTTCACTTTTGAGTCAGCACTCTTGAAGGAAATAAAGCTCAAATGCAAGGCAGGTTACCAAGAGCTAAAGTTTAGTAGCATCATATGACAAAGAAAAAGCAGGATTACTCTCGGATCCTTCAGGTATAAAGCAGGGACAAGCTAAAGGAGATTTTTTTGAATGCAATCTGATGTTTAGCACAACCAGAAAGACAAGATACTGGCCAGCTGAGGAGCTACCTTGAGGTAACATTCTGCAGCAAGGTGGTTGAAAATTAGGAAATAATTAGGAAATAAAAATGTTTCACTTATGTGAGAGAAAGATCAGGGCTGCCGTAGTGGAAAAGGAAAATACCAACTGGAAAAAAAATTAAGTCTCTGACTAAGATGGGTCTTTGGATGAAGGCAGACAAATAAGAGTCTGAGAAGGGACAGCTGGGAGAGTAGGTCCTCCTAAAGTGCAATGATGCCCTTCCTCGTTCCAACTTTTTTGTCTCCTACCAATTCTTCTGTTGATGCTTTTATTTTTCCTCCCTCTTTTGTTTTTAATGAACAAAGTGAGAAATTATAGCATACTTTTGTCTTCTTACATTTGCATTTCTCTCTCTCTCAAAAAGCAAAAGCCCCCACCACCACCTTATCTTAGTCTTAAATTGACATCGGGTGTGTCTCTTAACTCTTTGAATCTTTGAATCTTTGGGTTAACGGCTTTTAAGAAAAGAATCTACACCAAAACTTTAATTAAAATAAAGGGAAAAAAACACAATTATCAATTTCATATAATTAATATATTTCCACGTAACTCCTATGACCACTGGGTGAAGAGGTCAGCACAAAACTGAGCACAATGTGAATATAAATGAAAAATACTTTTTGCTGATTAAAATGCATCTGCCAAAATGAAAGTCATTACCTGTCCAAAAGGCACAAAAGGAGGTGGTCCACCTTCGGTTCCAATATTGCTTCTATTGTGTTTTGACAAGCTCTGTGAGAAAAGTGAGTTATAAAATAGATTTATACTTTAAAAATATATTTAACAACACTTATGCACAAGAAATGCAATTATTTTAGTAGATTGCTAAAACAGAAAAAAAGCCTATTAATTATTTTAAACTATATAAAACATATGCAGAGTTCAAGAAAATAGCAAGGAGAGATGAGAAGGCCTTCTTCAGTGAACAATGCAAAGAAATAGAGGAAAACAACAGAATGGGAAAGACTACAGATCTCTTCAAAAAAACTGAAGCTATCAAAGGAATATTTCATGTAAGGATGAGCACAATAAAGGACAGAAACCATAAGGACCTAACAGAAGCAGAAGAGATTAAGAAGAGGTGGCAAGAATACACAGAAAAACTATACAAAAAAGGTATTAATGATCTGGATAAAGACAATGGTGTGATCACTCATCTAGAGCCAGACATCCTGTGTGTGAAGTCAAGTGGGCCAGAGGAAGCATTACTATGAACAAAGCTAGAGGAGGTGATAGAATTATAGCTGAGATATTTATAATTCTAAAAGATGATGCTGTTAAAGTATCAATATGTCAGCAAATGTGGAAAACTCAGCAGTGGCCACAGAACTGGAAAAGGTCAGTTTTCATTCCAATCCCAAAGAAAGGCAATGCCAAAGAATATTCAAACTAACACACAATTGCACTCATTTCACATGCTAGTAAAGTAATGATGAAAATTCTCTAAGCTAGACTTCAACAATATGTAAACTGAGAACTTCGAGATGTTCAAGCTGGATTTAGAAAAGGCAGAGGAATCAGAGATCAAAGTGCTAACATCTGCTGGATCATGGAAAAAGCAGGAGAATTCCAGAAAAATAATTGCTTCATTGACTATGCCTTTGACTGTGTAGATCAGAACAAACCGTGGAAAATTCTTAAAAGATGGGAATACCAGACCATTCTACCTGTCTCCTGAAAAACCTGTATGCAGGTCAAGAAGCAATAGTTAGAACCTGACATGGAGCAACAGACTGGTTCAAAGTTGGGAAAGGAGTACAATACGGCTGTATACTGTCACCCTGCTTATTTAACTTCTATGCAAAGTACATCATCAAAAATGGTGGGCTGGATGAATCACAATCTGGAATCAAGATTTCCAGGAGAAATATAGCAACCTCAGGTATGCAGATAATACCACCCTAATGGCAGTTCTCTTCAGGAACTAGAGAGCCTCTTGATGAGGGTGAGAGAGTGAAAAAGCTGGCTTAAAATTCAACATTAAAAAAAAACTAAGATCATGATATTCAGTCCCATCACTTCATGGCAAACAGAAAGGGAGAAAGTAGAAGTGATAGATTTTGTTTTATTTCATTTCTTGGGCTCTAAAATCACTGCAGATGGTGACTGCAGTCATCAAATTAAAAGATGCTGTTCCTTAAAAAGAAAGCTATGGCAAACCTAGACAGTGTATTAAAAAGCAGAGGCATCATTTTGCCAACAAAGGTCCAAAGAGTCAAAGCTACGGGTTTTTCCAGTAGTCATGTATGGATGTGAAAGTTGGACCATAAAAGAATGTTGAGCACGAAAGAACTGATCTTTTGAACTGTGGGGCTACAGAAGACTTTTGAGAGTCCCTTGGACTGCAATGAGATCAAACCAGACAATCCTAAAGAAAATCAACCCTGAATATTCATTGGAAGGACTGATACTTAAGCAGAAACTCCAATATGTTGGCCACCTGATGTGAAGAGCCAACTCAATGGAAAAGACTCTGATGCTGGGAAAGATTGAAGGCAAAATGGAAAAGGGGGTAGCATAGAATGAGATGGTTGGATGGCATCACTGACTCAATAGACATGAGTTTGAGCAAACTCCAGGAGACAATGAAGGATAGGGGAGGCAGGTGTATTATAATCAATGGTGTCACAAATAATCAGACAGGACTTAGGAACTGAACGACAAGAGTCCCTGCATTATATAAAGTATATTTTGCATTTTATATCATTATATTAAAAAGCACTAAGACTAAAAACAACAATAATATTCAGTTTAATTAAAGAACAATTTAAACTGTATATGAATATTGTATTTCTTGATAAGCTGTATTTAAGATATTAATCTATTAAAAAACACACAAATGCATAAAATAATTGAGAGGTTCATTCCCTAGTTTTAATTTAGACACTAAAAAATCAAGGTCATTTTATGCTATGACTTTCTTATAGTTCACATAAGCTGCCAATAATACCATTTTCCAATACACATTATATAGTAAAAAGCATATTACAGGATTTCTACTTTCCATCCTGATGAACATATAAGAGTTAAGACTTAAATCTCCCTCTACACCTAGGAATATGGACAACACATAAGAAACAAATGTTTTATGACACATGGCAAGAAGTAATGCAGGAATCTAAGTCCAAAGAGAAAGAGAAAAAATGACAGATGAGTTCTGCCTTTCTGAGACATGATGCAGACAGAGAGCACAGAAACCTACATTGAGAAAATCAGTCTCATAGCTCAAGGTGGGCTGAAATAATTGGAAGCCCTGGGGCAGAGGCTTGAAAAATAGAGTCCCGTATGGAAAAGATGCTCCAGAAACCTGCACAGGATCTCCCGTAAGTCAATGCTGAGAACTAGGCTAAGCAAAAAACAACAGCAAGTTACAGGTTTCCATTTATACTAGAATTAAACAGAATAAAACATTTAGGGATAAACTAAACAAAGAAGCAGAAGTTCTATGCAATTAAAATTACAAAAGATTGCTAAAGGAAATTAAAGAAGATATCAATAAATGAAAAGACATGAGAGGGTCATGACTTAATGGAAGATTTAGTGTTAAGATATCAGTACTACTCAAATAGGTCTAGAGATTCACTGCAATTCCTATCAAAATCCTAAGAATTTTTTTCGCAGAAATGGAAAAATCCACACTAAAATTCATATGGAATCTCAAGGGACCCTGAATAGTCAAAATAATCCTGTGAAAAGCTCATACTTTTCGATTACAAAACTTACTACAAAGTTATAGTAACCAAAACAGTGGCAGCAAGACAGACTAACCGAATAAAGAACCCAGAAACAGATTCCTGCATGCACTTTGCTGTTGTTCAGTTGCTCAGTTGTGTCCAACTATTTGCGACCCCATGGACTGCAGCACGCCAGCCTTCCCTGTCCTTCACTATCTCCTGGAGTTTGCTCAAACTCATGTTCATTGAGTTGGTGATGCCATCCAACCATCTCATCCTCTGTTGCCCCCTTCTCCTCCTGCCCTCAGTCTTTCCCAGCATCAGGGTCTTTTCCAAGGAGTTGGCTCTTCGCATCAGGTGGCCAAAGTATTGGAGCTTCAGCTTCAGGATCAGTCCTTCCAATGAATATTCAGGGCTGATTTCCTTTAGGATTGACTGGTTTGATCTCCATGCTGTTCAAGTCAAGGGATTTTTGATGAAGGTGATAAGGGCATTCATTAGGGAAAGGAGAGTCTCTTCAACAAATGGTGCTGGGAAAATTGGATATCCACATGGAAAAGAATGAAGTTTTACCCTTTACTTACACCATGTTTAAGAATTAGCTAAAAATGGATCAAACGCTGAAATTTAAGAGCCAAAGAGATAAACCCATAAAACTTTCACAAGAAAACCCCACTGCTTCCAAAATTTACTCTATGGTTTAGGATTTTTATGTGTACATTTAATTTCTGTGAGTATCACCTGCCAGGTGTTTAAGTAATTTGAACGCTCCATGATTTCTCCATCACTATGGTTACCAAAATCAAAAAACTATAAAACCAAAGAGAACTATTATCATATTAAGACATTTTCAAACTTTTTCATGTAAATTTTTACTGCCCTCTAAAAAGAAATACTAGAGCTTTTTTTTTTTTTAAAAGGCTTTAGAAAGAAATAATAGGGCTTCCCTGGTAGCTCAGTTGGTAAAGAATCCACCTAGAATGAAGGAAACCCCATTTCAATTTCTGGGTTGGGAAGATCCCCTGGAGGAAAGCATGGCAATCCACTCCAGTTCTTGCCTAGAGAATCTCCATGGACAGAGAAGTCTGGTGGACTGCAGTTCACATGGTCACAAAGAGTTGGATATGACTAAGTGACTAAGCACAGCACAAAAAGAAATACTAGCATGGCTCTCAGAAAACAAAGTGCAAAAATATATAATAAAACATTATAAGGATAATTGTCAAACTACCACTGATCCATGCATGTGTATGTGTGTGTGTGTGTGTGTGTGTGTGTGTGTGTGTGTGTGAGTATATGTGCTTGTATGTTTGCATGTTTGAGATGAGCAATTTCTGAGGAATGTTTGATCTACTTTACAATTAGTGAAGTAGGTTGGTGCAAAAGTAACTGCAGTTTTTCACTGATCAACTTTTGTCATTTGATATTGGAATACATGCTTAATTATTAATAGTTTTGTCTGGGTTGGAAAAATTATGTATAATATGTTTGTGTGACTTGAGAACATATTAACACACTTTTAAAAAAATCTCTAAGGATACAATATATCAACTTATAAAAGGAAAAGATCACAAGAAATGAGTGAGATTTCTCTAGGAAACTCACAGTTCATAAACTTGGCTATTTATATGAAACTATCAAATTGCTTTATTTATTACATGTAAGACTCAGGGCCATCACTCAGGAGATACAGGAAGGCTCAGATCCATCTCCTATTAGCTATAATCATAAAATAAGTTTAACAGTTCTCAAAGCCTATTTCCTGATCCATATGGACATAATACTCTCTTATAAGACTGCTAGGTGGATTACATGATATACAGATATAAGAGTCCAGCACAAGGCATACACATTGTTCAACAGATATTTGTAGAACTGAATAAAAATAACAAAAACAGGAATTTTGACCTCAGAAAGCTTACAATCAAAGGATATAAGAAGTAAATATAACTTTATTGCTAGGTAAAAAAAAATAATATGCTTCATATCACGAAAAAAGTATTCTAAGAATTCAATAAAGGAACAGATATTTCACTATGTGAAAAAAAAGCATCTTGAGTTTAAAATTATGGTCGATTCATGTTGATGTATGGCAAAACCCAGCACAATATTGTAAAGTAATTATCCCTCAATTAAAATAATTTTAAAAAATAAATAAAACCAAAATAAAAAAAGCATGGGGACAATATGGTCATGCATGAATTAGGAGAGAAACTGGGACTACCCTGGTTCCAGTGTTTAAGACTGCCATTCCAATTCAGGGGCCAAGGGTTCAACCCCTGGTTGAGAAACTAAGATGCCACATATTACAGTCAAAAAATAAAACTAAATAAAATAACAATAAGAATAATAAAATAATTTTAAAAAATAAAAGAGAAACTAAGATGAATTATCTTAAAATTGGGAAAATCTTTCTTCTTTTCCAAAAGAACAACTGAGAAAAGCCTAGGGAATCAAAGGAAGAGTAAACAGTTCCATTTAGCTAAAACAAAACCCATGTGAAAAAAGTTAAGAAAGCTGAAAAGATAAACTAGAACTAGGACTAGACTATAAATGACCCTGAATCCCTGACTAAGGTATGTGAAATAAAAGTAGGGTATAGCATTGGTCTGAGTTATGTTAAAGATACAGAGTACAGTAAATTAGAAAATAGAAAAAGGATATGTGGCAAAACCAGCTAAAAGGCTACTACAAATAGTTCAGGCCAGAGACTTAAACTACAGTAATATCAATGGAACCTGAGAGCAAGACACTGATGAGAGATCTGACTGCAGCTGACCAACAGAACTGGTGGCTAGAAGCAAAGTAGAAGGATAATTATTAGATAACATAGATGACTAGGAGGATGAAGATACTGTTAACAAAAATGGTGAAAACATCAACTAATGTGACTAGAAAGTGAAATGCAACAAGAATCCTTTCATTATAGTGAAATTCTAATTTCCTTTCACTTGCATCTATGTGTGTTTACAGATAAGAGAAGTAGACGTTATTCATACATATGCACAAACACTTGTTTTCTGCAGAAAGAATTAAACATAGGTATATTATACATAGGGCTCTCCTGGTTTAATTCAGTGGTAAAGAATCCGCCCACCAATGCAGAAGACATGGGTTTGTTCCCTAGGTCGGGAAGATCCCACAGAGAAGAAAATGGCAACCCACACCAGTATTCTTGCCTGGGAAGTCTCATGGACAGAGGAGTCTGGCAAGCTATGGTCCATGGGGGTCACAAAAGAGTTGAACATGACTTGGTGACTAGACAAAAGCAATATTATACATAGCTTATAACTGGTATTCTGGCAGTTGTAAAAACTTGTCAGTAAAGACTGACTTATAAAATATGTAATGAAATATAACAAATATTGAAAAAAGGCATCTGTTTTAGAAGAACAATATGCTTAAACAAAGGTAGATAATTTCTATACAGATCACTGTATTCCACTCTATTCAACTCTGGCATAAAGAACTAATTTTACTATTCATTATAGGATGATCCTTTAAAAGAGAGACTATAATAAAAAGAGTGTAATATTTTAAAAGTTCAAACCATTCTTCTTAGTCTACACTTACTCTCTGTAACTCCCATTTCTCAATAAGGTGTTCTACTTCACCGCCAAGAACTGTGGTGTTAGAGTCATTCAAGAGCAGGAATCCATTTTTTATGTCCACAACGCCTGAAAGTTTAACTTTAGTTCCAGGTGGTGTGTTTAGGCTAAAGCAAAGGGAAAAAAAAAAAAAAAGAGTTAAAACACATTGAAGCTCCTTTCCCGAATTGGAATTCAGTCCCATATTACAACCTAGTAAAATTCTTCAAAATGTACTAATGTGAAAACTATTTTTCAGGTGATGGGCTATATAGTGTGAACAGGTCATCAGGGAGGAAGTAGAAGACCAGGTACAAGACTATCATTTTCTACCTTAATTTTTTTCTACATGTAAAAATATATGGATAATAGAAATCACAGCTCATAAACTTAAAGAGAACAAAAGATGTGAAAGTACTTCCTTGACTCTATCATATTGCATAAATGTAAGATTTGCTCTTTTTTCCCCTGAGCTTTACAAACCTCATTTTTTAAGGTGTTTAAAAGAAGCCTTTTATTAAGCACAAACAATTTTTAATATATTACCAATACAAATAGGAAAATGTCTTTTAATGAATATAGTATATCAAAAATCTGAAGGTTTTTCTTCATACTGACACAACAAAAATAATCAAATTTGAAGGAGACGTACAAAGCAAAATTTTGCGGACACCACTGTCATTTACTATAACAGTTGAACTATAGTCTAAATTTACTACATCACCTGGGGAGGAAGGGCAACCATTGTTTATAGAGAGAATTTCTAAACTCTTATTAGCACCATTCAAAGCTTATTATCAGTTGTTCATCTACAAACTAACAGGTCAGTTCAATTCAGTTCCGTTCAGTCATTCAGTCATGTCCTACTCTTTGCAACCCCATGAACTGCAGCACACCAGGCCTCCCTGTCCATCACCAACTCCCAGAGTTACCCTAACTAACAGGTCAGGTATAGCTTTAAAGCAAGTTTTCAGTGCAATGTTTACAGCTCCTTCTTTTAAGATACTTGAAGTCTATGATCTCAAAGGATGTTAACCAATTCTGCCTTGATAATTACAAGGTGTTAACATGTGGAGAGAAATGTGTAATGGAAAGAATTTCCCATTTTTCCAAACCTCATTTTATACTATGTTAAAAAATTAAATTACAATACAAAAGAGATAACAAATCCGTAAGACAGAGACCTTTAACATCTATATAAGCTACTGTAATCCACATAAAACAATGGTCTTTTTGTTAACCATCCAGTTAAAGATCAAATGAGAGTTATTTACTCTAAAGCATACTGACTTCAAAAGGATTTTTCCATAACAGGTTAACATTATCTGATTTGGGACAAACATTATCACACCATGACCCCTTTTACAAAAACCAGAGAAAATATTGTTTATCCTCCTACCAGTCTTTCAGTAAAGAAAAAAATGGAAGAAATCAATTTCATCACACAGGTTTATCCTAAAGTAAAAGCATATATACTAAGCCCCACTGCATCTCTTCAAACAAAGCAGCAAGGGGTAAAGAACTGCAAAGAGGAATAAAGACAGTCCTAAAGCACTTAGGATAAATTAGAAAATCATGCTGAAAGGCTTCCACACTGTCACATTTTAAAAAATTTATAAAATTCACCATGTGATATGTGTGTGTGTGTACTAAGTCACTTCAGTCATGTCTGACGCTTTGCAACCCTATAGACTGTAGCCTGACAGGCTCCTCTGTCCATGGGATGCTCCAGGCAAGAATACTGGAGTGGGTGATGGTGCAAAAGCAAACCAACTGGTGGGAGGATGGGGGGAGGGTGGGGGTGGTTCAGGATGGGGAGACACATGTTACTCCCCAAGATGGGGAGCACCCTTGGCTGATTCACGTCAATGTATGGCAAAAAACCACCACAATATTGTAAAGTAATTATCATCCAATTAAAAGAAATAAATTAATTTTTTAAAAAGCAAATCAATGAAAGCATTGGTATCTCTGGTTTATTTTGAAGAAAAATGGTTGATAAAATGGTCATTAACAAGAAGAAACAGAATGTGCCTATTTTTAAGGTTTCAAAGATCCCATGTGGAGTAAAACATTATTTGGTAAAAATTATCCTGAGGACCCCATGCTTAATCATTCTTAGTCATTTTATGAAACTTAACAAAACAAATAGTCATGGACAGTCTTGCCTAACTTAACTCTTAAGTAGAGAGCTATATGGTGATAAATGTAGGAAATTGCACAATGCCTATCAAACTTCAAAATCAGCAACAACTGAATATAGATACACTAAGTAAAGTTTTTCCCAGTTCCAGGTAAACAGCAGATACAGATTTTCTAACTCTATAGTCATCATGTAGGGATAAATTAAAAAAAAAATAAGCACCAAGAATACCAGGCTGCCCTACTCTTAACCTCTAAAGAAATTATTAATGAATTACAATATTTGCAGAAAACCAATGTGTTCTTTAGAGCCATTTTTAGCCAATAATTTCTAACATATTGATAAAATTGCACAGTGTAATGAAATGTAAAAATCACAAACTAGCAATATGAGAAACTATATAAGACCTTAAAAAGTAGGAAGTAAATTACAGGGGCATTTCCATTATGATAATATATTTTTAAAACCAAAAGCTAATGTGAAAGCAGATAATGAGTTATCTTTATGTAAAATGACTGTACCTTTCCAAACTCTTTCTCTAATAGGTTAAGAGGGAAAAGATAGTGAATTATTTTAAGTCAAACATACAATCTCACTAGGATAATTGATAACAAGTTATAGTCACCGAATTACAATTCTATTCCCACAAAAGAATAAACAGGTGCCAAAATTTTAATGTAATTTTTATTATATCAGCTTCAGGGTCATAACTTACTCAGAGAGCATATTGCAATTTAACTAATATTTGATTGGCACTCCAAAGTTCCTTTATTCTCTCTCTTCATTGAAATTAAAAAAAAAAAAACACAGTATAAAGTGGGGCTGGAGGTACAATAAATGAGTGGAAAGAAGCACCCCAGAGAAATGCAATGCCCAGTGGAGAAAACACATTCTATACCAACTCCTGGTTTATCTTCCCTAGTGAGCTCTTACACCTCCCTTCTAAGACAACCACTAACCACCAAACTTATTTTGAAAATAGCTTCCCAAGTTGTTCACATAGGAGAACACTTCTGTAAGCTGTTGTTTCTATAGAACCAAAAGTAGTCATGCTGTTTCAATGATGTGCAAATGAGAAAGAAGCAACATTTTTTATCAATTGTCAAAATGTAATAAATTCAACAAAAGAAAATGGTGAATAGCATAAGAGACTCTCTTCTCTGGGCCGATCTTGTGCTTTCCTTTACCGCAGAAGAATATACAGCAGTAAAATGAGAGAATGAGCCATTACAGAGCAAGTCTTCCTTCTCAGTCATTTTTCACTAAATGTGTCAAAGGAAGAATATTTCTCCATAAAAGTAGGAATCATTCTACTCTTCAAAGAAAAGACAACATAATCACAAAGTCAATATACCCCGCTTTGTATATGAAAATCAGCATTTTAGACGAACATACATATTATCTTCTAAGGAAGGAGCCTCCCTCACCAAAGGCAGACACTAGCTGAAGGAAGAAAGAAAGAATGAGATTGCTGAATGTGGAATACAAGGCCTCAACCTACTGTATTTCCTCCCATATACCACCATGCCAATCACCTAAGCTCCGCTAAGTATAACTTTTCACTCATCTGTTGTCAGGGTACCCTGTCTTTGCATGTGCTACTCCACCCCCCATCTCTCTCAAAACACCTATTCATATTTTAAGTCCCATTCCTGGCTCCCCTAGGTACAGGCAATTTCCTGAACCTCTATTCATTTCAAATTATATATATATTATAATCTGTATGCTGTGTGCTTATCTCATTGCCGTATAAGCTACTTGGGGGCAAAATCTAAATTCTTTTTATCTTTGACCCTCCAGCACCAGATAAAAATATTAAAACAAATGCTTGGGCAGGAAAGAAGTATGGTCTCAGCATTAATATGAAATGGAAAACGCTCAAAAGACCCTGAGCAGCAAACATAAGCAAATAAAATGACTAAGAAAATAAAAATGGGAGGGGGACTGTTTGCAAATGTCCACTGAAAATTCCCATCTCAGAAAAAAAGAGTTCAAACAGATCTAATGGAGACACTGAGAATAATGGAGACACTTTCCCTTGCTTCTCATTGCTTTTTTTCCATTCCAACAGGCATGACTCTAAATGCCTATTATAAAAACAGGCAAAAGGATTTGGAAATTTTTCCTTTAAGAGTTATTCCTCCTTTTAGACAGTGGAGTAACATACAAACCTCTCTAGCTTCAATCATTTCCCCCAAGAAAACTCATTTGCCTATAACTTTTCTAAAACACTAAACAGTGTGATGGACACAACTGTCAAGGAAGAAATTGTAACATATTTAAAGAAATTTGGCTCAGACGGTAAAGTGTCTGCCTACAATGCGGGAGACCCGGGTTAGATCCTTGGGCCGGGAAGATCCTCTGGAGAAGGAAATGGCAACCCACTCCACTACTCTTGCCTGGAAAATCCCATGGACAGAAGAGCCTGGTAAGCTACAGTCCATGGGGTCGCAAAGAGTTGGACACGACTAAGCGACTTCACTTTCACTTTCTGTTCTCAAAATTTTTAACGATCAAAATTTAGTGATAAAATTGACAAAATTACTTTCCATGTAAGACCACCTTAAATTTCTGTTTTTGTTATTAATATTAAAGCAATTAAATCCAATTTAAACTATTTCTCTTTATAGATACAGTACAAACTCTCTGATCTATCCTAAAAAACTGTAACATGTACTTAAGAGTTCTTTCCTTCTTTTCAAAGGTCTTAGAAACAAAATCCATTGTGAATTGTACCTTTAGACACAACAAATATACACAATAAAGAGCTAATTACCTTATTTTTGACAAGTAACTAAATTCTACTGCTGTGCAACTTATATGACCATCAGTCATCTGTAAACGCAACATTCTTGGTGCAGCCTGAGATTCTTCATTATCCTTTGGTGCAGCAACATTGCGAATTTTTTGAATTTGCAAAACACATGGACCTTCAAGCTGTCAGAAAACAAAGGAATAAATATCACCTTTAGCCACAGCACTCTTTTCATTTTAATCATTCTCTTTTCCTTAATGGTTATAATTTATTATTTATAATAATATTTCAATTAAATAAGCTCAAATTTTAAACTGTTACATACATTAGAGGTTTTTTATTTTGATAAAACTTCAAAAAGGTCTTTTGAAGGATTTTTTAAAATATAATTCTGAATTAATTTTCAGAAAACAAAGAAAAAAATGTTAGGAAAAAAGTTATTTTCTGAATTAATGTTATATTAAAAGATGTTTTTCATCTTATGTACTCTAAATTGTTCACATACAGCCTCCCTTTTCCACCCATGTACATTAACAGACATTCTGGAATTAAAGACGTTGGCAATTTTTTAAGGGATATCAACTTTACAACAACAGTGGAAAGAATTGTTTTCTGTTCAAAAGTATCAAGTTTAAAGTATACCCTCAGGGGGGTCCCAAGATAGTAGATAAATAGGACAGGGAGACCACTTTCTCCACTATAAATTCATCAAAAGATCATTTGAATGTTGAACAATTTCCACAAAACAACTTGTGAATACTCGTGGAGGACACCAGACACCCAGAAAGGCAGCCCAATCTCTTCGAAAGGAGGTAGGACAAAGTATAAAAGGCAAAACAGAGACAAAGGATTTAGGGAAAGAGATCTGTCCTGGGGAGAAAGTCGTGAAGGAGAAGTTTCCACACAACAGGAAACCCTCTCACAGGCAGGTCAGTGGGGAGCTTTGGAATCTGAGGGCAATGTAACAGGAAGAAAAAAAAAAAACACAGAATATGCGCCTAACCACAACTACCATGGGAGAAGCAGCTCAGACACTCGCGTTAGCCAGCGGTGAGTGGAGGCCAGGCAGGGAGGTGTGGGCTGCACTGTCAGTCCTTAGGGTGAGGACCGGGCTTGAATGCCCTGAGGACAATGTGAGGGGGGCTAATGTGACATAGCAACCCAAACCGCGGCATTGCCAGGGAAACAGAAAAAAAGAAAAAGGACCTTTCCCTCTAAAGGTTCTGACGCCTCATGGTGACCCCTGGCACACTCATAGAACAAAGGCTTCTGCCCTAGCAAATACCAAAGGAGAACAAGCCAGCTGCTGTTTAGGGCCCTCCCTCCCGGGAGGCAGAGATGCAAGTGTGTGACAGCCAGAGCCGGAAGGCAAGGGGCCACTGCAATCTCAGCTCCAGTTGAGATTGCACCAAACTCTTCCACCAAACTGTGAGTAGGTTGCCAGTTGCTAACCACATCTTCCTGGGATCCTGGATGGTTGACATCTGCCAGGAGGGTTGCAGCCTGAGATCAGCTCCCCAGAAGAGACACACGGCACACCTGGGACTGCACCTCAGTGGTAACACCCAGCAAACCGAGCAGCCGGGCCCAGGGAGGTACATAAGACACACAGCTAACGTGGAACAGTGCTCTTGCCAAGCAACCAGCCACCTGAGCTGCCTGGACCTGGAAAGGGCACAAAACGTACAGCTCAGCTGCGTCTGTGCCCTTGCAGAGCGCCCGAGAACCTCAGCGGCTTAGACCCGGGAAGTGTACGAAACACAAGGTCCACTTGGGACAGTGCCCTTGCAGAGCACCCTGGAGCCTGAGCAGTGCAGACTGGAAAGTACATGCCGCCTTGGCCTGTGGCAAACCAAGTGTGGTCCCTCCACTGCGAGCACTCTCCACACATGCTGGAGGTATTTGTTTGCAATGTCCCTCCCTCTCCACAGGACAACTAAACAAGTGAGCCTAAATAAGTGGCCACCTTCGGCCCCTTGAACCAGGGCAGAACTTATACCCTGAAGAAACTTGCGAAAGAAGAAGCCAAAATAAACAAAGAAGGGGGAAATGCCCTGGAGGGGACAAGGTCAACAGACTAAAACCCTGCAGTAAATGCTGGGACTGCAGCTCTGAGGGGCACCTGTAGACCTTGAGAAGAAGTACAAGCCGGAACAAGGGGCTATCTGACCCTGAACTGACCCCACTGCCCACAACAGTGCCAGAGAAATCACCAGATATATTTTTCCTATTATCACTTTGTAATTAAAAAAAAAAATTATTTATTGCTCCTTTAACTTTCATTTTTATAGCCTACTATTACCTTTCTGGATAAAAAGAAAGACCTATTTTTTAAAACAAATTCCATATATATATATTTTTCATTTTTCTGACTGATTTTCTTTTGTATTTTTATATTAAATTTTTGAGAGTCAAATCTCTACTCTAATTTTTAATCTTTGCTTTTTTATAATTTGTTATCAATTTTGTACCTTTAGGAATCTAATCTTCATTATCTATTTTCACTAAGGGACTTGATTACTGGCTTGACTGCTCTCTCCCCTCTTAACTCTTCCTTTTCTCCTCCAGGTCACGTCTATCCCCTTTCTCCCTCTTCTGTTGTTTATAAAACTCTGTGAATCTCTCCGGTGTTCCTGGCTGTGCAGAGTTGCTTCACCATTAACCTAGGGGTTCTATCTTCTGTGCTGTATGGATGGAGAAGTCTTGACACTCCTGTAGGAGGAGGAAAGAAACCCTAAGGCAGGAGGCTCAACTCCAGAACTTTAGAATATCAGAAAACTCTTGACTCCAGGGAACATTAATAGACAAGAGCCCACCAAAAGTCTCCATAACTACACTGAAACCAAGCTCCACCCAAGAGCCAACAAGCCAACTAAGCTAATTAACACCACACTAATTCTCCAGAAAAACACAGCCCTGAACATTAAAAGATGGGCTGCCCAAAGCCATACCAAACCCACAGACATGCCCAAACTCACTACTGGACACTTGATTGCAGTCCAGGGAGAAGAGATCCAGTTCCACCCATCAGAACACAGACACAAGTTCCCCCAAGGAAACCCGGAAAAGTCACTGGTCCAACCCCACCCACAGGGAGCAGACTTCAAAATTAAGAGGAACCACAACCTTCTAGCCTGCAGAAAGGAAACCCCAAACACAGCAATCTAAACAAAATGAAAAGGCAGAGAAATATTCATCAGGTGAGGAAAAGTGACAAAAACCCATCAAACCAAAACAAAAGAGGAGATGGGGGTCTACCTGAAAAAAAATTCAGGATAATGATAGTTAAGATGGTCCAAAATCTTGAAAACACAATGGAGTTACAGATAAACAGACTAGAGACAAGAATTGAGAAGAAATGTTTAACCAGGATCTAGAAGAAATTAAGAAGGGTCAATCAATAATGGACAATGCAATAACTGAGAATAAAAACACTCTGCAGGGAACCAACAGTAGAAAAACTGAGGTAGAAGAGAGGATAAGTGAGGTGGAAGACACAAAGGTGGAAATAAATGAAGCAGAGAATTAAGAAAGAGAAAAGAAAAAAAGAAATGAGGACAACCTCAGAGACCTCTGAGATGATGTTAAACGTCACTATATTCAAATCATAGGTGTCCCAGAAGAAGAAGACAAAAAGAAAGGGATAAGAAAAAACTTGAGGAGATAATAGTCAAAAACTTCACTAAAATGGGGAAGGAAAAGTCATCCAAGTACAAGAAACCCAGAGAGACCCAAACAGGATAAACCCAAGGTGAAATGCCTGAAGACACATATTAAACAAACTAACAAAAATTAAACACAAAGAGCAAATATTAAAAGCAGCAAGGGAAAAGCAACAAATAACATACAAGGGGATAAGGATAAAAGCTGATCTTTCAATAGAAACTCTTCAGACCAGGAAGGAATAGCAGGACATACTTAAAGTGATGAAAGAGAAAAACCTACAACCAAGATTACTCTACCCAATAAGGACCTCATTCAGATATGAAGCAGAAATCAAGTTTTACAGACAAGCAAAAGCTGACAGAATTCAGCACACCAAACCAGCTCTTCAACAAATGCTAAAGGATCCTCTCTAGAGAGGAAACACAGAAAGGGTTTACAAAAACGAACCCAAAACAACAAAGGAAAGGGTAAAGGGATCATACTTATCAATAATTACCTTAAATGTAAAGAAAGTTACCTAAAATAATTACCTTAAATGAGAAGAAAATTTTGGGGTTAAACGCACCAACCAATAGACAGACTGGCCAAGTAGATACAAACACAAGACCCCTATATATGCTGTCTACAAGAGACCACCTCAAACCTAGGGACACATACAGACTGAAAGTGAAGAGCTGGAAAAGATATTTCATGCAAATGGAGACCAAAAGAAAGCAGAAGAAACAATACTCATATCAGATAAAACAGACTTTGAAATAAAGACCATGATGAGAGACAAAGGACACTACATAATGATCAAAGGATCAATCCAAGAAGAAAATATCACAATTATAAATATATATGCACCCAACATAGGAGCACCTCAATACATAAGGCAAATGCTAACAAGTATGCAATGGGAAATTAACAGCAACAGTAATAATGGGGACTTTAATACCCCACTCACACCCATGAATAGATCAACAAAGCAGAAAATTAGCAAGGAAACACAAGATTTAAATGATACAATAGACCAGTTAGACCTCATTGATATCTACAGGGCATTTCAACCAAAAACAATGGATTTCACCTTTTTCTCAAGAGCACATGGAACATTCTCCAGGATAGATCACATTCTAGGCCACAAATCAAGCTATGGTAAATTTTTAAAACTTGAAATCATTTCAAGCATCTTTTCTGATCACAATGCAGTAAGATTAGATATCAACTACATGAAAAAAACTATTAAAAAAACAAAAAACATACTGAGGCTAAACAACACATGTCTGAGCAACAGATCATGGTAGAAATAAAAAAGTAAATCAAAATATGCATAGAAAGAAATAAAAATGAAAACACAACAATCTAAAACCTATGGGATTCAGTAAAACCAGTGCTAAGAGGGATATTCATGGCAATACAAGCCTACCTCAAGAAACAAGAGAAACATCAAATAAACAACCTAACTTTACACCTAAAATAACTAGAAAAGAAAGCACATAAAAACACCAAAGTTAGGAGAAGGAAACAAATCATAAAAATTAGAGCAGGAAAAAATGAAATGAAAGAGACTCTAGCAAAGATCAACAAAACTAAAAGATGGTTCTCTGAGAAGATAAATAAAATAGACAAACCATTAGCCAGACTCATCAAGAAAAAAAGGGAGAAGAATCAAATCAACAAAATTAGACATGAAAATGGAGAAATTACAACAGACAACACAGAAATACAAAAGATCATGAGACTACTATGAGCTACTATATGCTGATAAAATGGATAACTTGGAAGAAATGGACAAATTCTTAGAAAAGAATAACCTTCCAAAACTGAACCAGGAAGAAATAGAAAATCTGAACAGACAAATCAGAAGCACAGAAATCGAAACTGTAATCAAAAATATTCCAACAAACAAAAGCCCAGGACCAGATGGCTTCACAGCTGAATTCCACCAAAAATTTGGAGAACAGCTAACACCTATCCTACTCAAACTCCTCCAGAAATTTGCAGATGATGGTAAACTCCCAAACTCATTCTATGAGGCCACCATCACCCTAATACCAAAACCAGACAAAGATGCCACAAAAAAAGTGGAGAGGGAGGTGGGAGGGGGGATCAGGATGGGGAATACATGTAAATCCATGGCTGATTCATGTCAATTTATAACAAAAGCCACTACAATATTGTAAAGTAATTAGCCTCCAACTAATAAAAATAAACGGAAAATAAATAAATAAATAAATAAATACCAAAGGCGAGATTAAAAAAAAAAAGAAAATTACAGGCCAATATCACTGACGAACATAGATGCAAAAATCCTCAACAAAATTTTAGCAAACAGAATTCAACAACATATTAAAAGAATTATATATCATGAACAAGTGGGCTTTATTCCAGGGATGCAAGGATTCTTCGATATTCACAAATCAATCAATGTGATATACCAGATTAACAAATTGAAAGATAAAAGCCATTATATTATCTGAATAGATACAGAGGAAGCCTTTGACAAAATGCAACTCCCATTTATGATAAAAATTCTCCAGAAAGCAGGCACAGAAGGAACATACCTCAACCTAATAAAAACCATATATGACAAACCCACAGCAAACATTATCCTCAATGGTGAAAAATTGAAAGCATTTCCTCTAAAATCAGGAAAAAGACAAGAGTGCCACTCTCACCACTACTATTCAACATAGTTTTGGAAGCCACAGCAATCAGAGAAGAAAAAGAAATGAAAGGAATCCAGGTTGGAAAAGAAGTAAAACTCTCACTGTTTGCAGATGACATGATCCTCTACATAGTAAACCCTAAAGGTATAGCCAGAAAACTGCTAGAGCTAATCAATGAATATGGAGAAGGAAATAACAACCCACTCCAGTATTCCTGCCTAGAGAATCCTGTGGACAGAAGAGCCTGATGGGCTGCTGTCCATAGGGTCACACAGAGTCGGACATGACTGAAGCGACTTAGCAGCAGCAGCAGCAGCAATCAATGAATACAGTAAAGTTGCAGGATATAAAATTAATACACAAAAATTCCTTGCATTCCTATACACTAAGAATGAAAAAACAGAAAGAGAAATTAAGGAAACAATCCCATTAACCATCGCGATGAAAAGAATAAAATACTTAGGAAAAAACAAAGAAATGGGACCTAAATAAACTTAAAAGCTTTTTCACAATGAAGGAAACAATAAGCAAGGTGAAAAAGGAGGCTTAAGAATGGGAGAAAATAATAGCAAATGAAACAACTGACAAAAATTAATCTCCAAAATAAATAAGCAGCTCATGTAGCTCAATACCAGAAAAACAAATAACCCAATCAGAAAGTGGGCCAAAGAGCTACAGACATTTCTCCAAAGAAGACGTACAGATGGCTGATAAACACATGAAAAGATGCTCAACATCACTATTAGAGAAATGCAAACCAAAACCATGAGGTATCATTTCACACCAGTCAAAATGGCCACCATCAAAAAGTTGACAAACAGTAAATGTTGAAGAGGAAGTGGAAAAAAGGGAACCCTCTTACACTATTGGTAAGAATGCAAACTGGTACAGTCACTATGGAGAACAGTGTGGAGATTCCTTAAAAACTTGGAATCTGATAAAGAACTGCCATATGACCTAGCAATCGCACTGCTGGGCATCCACACTGAGGAAACCAGAAAGAGACCCCAATGATCATCACAGCACTGTTTACAATAGCCAGGACATGGAAGCAACCTAGATGTCCATGGACAGACGAATGGATAAGGAAGTTGTGGTACATATACACAATGGAATATTCAGTTCAGTTCAGTTTAGTTCAGTCGCTCAGTTGTGTCCAACTCTTTGCGACCCCATGAATCGCAGCACACCGGCCTCCCTGTCCATCACCAACTTCCGGAGGTTACTCAAACCCATGTCCATCAAGTTGGTGATGCCATCCAACCATCTCATCCTCTGTTGTCCCCTTCTCCTCCTGCCCCCAATCCCTCCCAGCATCAGGGCTTTTCCAATGAGTCAACTCATTACTCAGCTATAAAAAGAGAACACATTCGAGGCAGTTCTAATGAGGTGGATGAAACTGGAGCCTATTAGACAGAGTAAAGTAAGTCAGAAAGAGAAACAGAAATACCATATATTAACAAATATATATAGAATTTAGAAAGATGGTAACGATGATCCTTTATGAAAGGTACCAAAAGAGATACAGATGTAAAGAACAGATTTTTGGACTATGTGGGAGAAGGCGGGGTGGGGGGGATGATTTAAGAGAATAACATTGAAACATGCATATTACCATATGTAAAGCAGATGACCAGTGCAAGTTCGATGCATGAAGCAGGGCACTTAAAGCCGGTGCGCTGGGACAACCCAAGGGATAGGGTGGGAAGGAAGGTGGGAGTGGGTTTCAGGATGGGGGGACACATGGGTACCCACGGCTGATTCATGTTGATGTGTGGCAAAAATCACCAAAAGATTTTAAAGTAATTATCCTTCAATTAAAATAAACTAATTTAAAAAATGTATAGGGAGGAAAGAGGGTTAAGTTGGCTTCAAGCATAGATCATATTATACACAAGATTACTACTGAATGCCAGCTGTGACTTTCTTTGAAGTAGCAGGTTTATTTCTTTTTAAATATTGAATGCAATTGGTTAATTTAATATAAAAAATTTTGTGATTTCCAGATAGCAAAAATGCACTCATTAAAAATATTTAAAAGAAAAGAAAAAAAAAAAAAAAAGAGGCCGTTCACTCCAGATAGGTAAGTGGAAGGTTTATAAGTAAGAGAATGTACACAGGAAGCTTGTTTTGCATGGCTACAAGGTGAGCAGATCTCTGTGGCCATCCATCACAATCTTAAAAGTGTATATGAAGGTTTCAACTAGGTTCAGTCACACATACTGTCCAGATGGCCTCAACAGCACTTTGTTCTCTCAGGGTTACATCCTTAAACCCAGCTCACACTGTGGGAATGGTGCACAGCACATACATTCCAAGTACAGGAAAAGGGTGAAGAGTCTCTGATTGTCCAGGTCCAGTTCTAGGGTCAACAGGAAGTCATGACCTCTGGCTTCCTCTAATGCCTTCTCTTTCAGTATCCTCAAAGGTAAGTTCTAAAGTTGAATTTAGACATACTTGCAGATCTGTAGTCAAAGTGTTCTCCCTATTACAAAAGCCCCCTTCCCTGTATTACAAGAGACATTTCCCCAACGTGTAATAATTCTTTTAAATAAAATCTCTTTACTAAAAAAAGTTTTTTTAAACTTTTTAAATAAAGTACACCCTCTTGTAGAAGTTAAAAAATTCCAAAATTTAAACTACATAAAATCTAAGAAGTGTGAACTATATTAATTTTCATATTTTCCTCAAGTGAGTTTAAATCTAATGCAATATTATATGCATTGGCAATAAAGAGAAGAAATGTTCTCTCTAGCCATATTTTAATCAAAGACAAAAAGAAAATTGATAGGCTATTAACTCAAAAGTTTTAGTATAATAAAATCAGTCAGCTGACTCATGTATCCCACCTGGGCTGGTGGTCCGTTTCACCATAGATAATATACATGCTGTTCTTTCAAAACATCCCACCCTCACGTTCTCCCCCAGAGTTCAAAAGTCTGTTCTGTACTTCTGTGTCTCTTTTTCTGTTTTGCATATAGGGTTATCGCCACCATCTATCTAAATTCCGTATATATGTGTTAGTATACTGTAATGTTCTTTATCTTTCTGGCTTACTTCACTCTGTATAATGGGCTCCAGTTTCAGGGTGGGGAGGGAGGTGGGAGGGGGGATCGGGATGGGGAATACGTGTAACTATATGGCTGATTCATGTCAATGTATGACAAAACCCACTGAAATGTAAAGTGATTGGCCTCCAACTAATAAAATAATATTTAAAAAAAAAAAAAAAAAATCAGTCAGTTCAGTACAGTTCAGTCGCTCAGTCATGTCCGACTCTTTGTGACCCCATGAACCGCAGCACACCAGGCCTCCCTGTCGCTCACCAACTCCCAGGGTCCACCCAAACCCATGTCCATTGAGTCGGTGACGCCATCCAACAATCTCATCCTCTGTCATCCCCTTCTCCTCCGGCCCTCAATTTTTCCCAGCATCAGGGTCTTTTCCAATGAGTCAACTCTTCGAATCAGGTAGCCAAAATATTGGAGTTTCAGCTTCAACATCAGTAATTCCAATGAACACCCAGGACTAAACTCCTTTAGGATGGACTGGTTGGATCTCCTTGCAGTCTAAGGGACTCTCAAGAGTCTTTTCCAACACCACAGTTCAAAAGCATCAATTCTTCAGCACTCAGCTTTCTTTACAGTCCAACTCACATCCATACATGACCACTGGAAAAACCACAGCCTTGACTAGACAGACCTTTATTGACAAAGTAATGTCTCTGCTTTTTAATATGCTGTCTAGGTTGGTCATAACTTTCCTTCCAAAGAATAAGCGTCTTTTAATTTCATGGCTGCAATCATCATCTGCAGTGATTTTGGAGCCCAGAAAAATAAAGTCAGCCGCACTGTTTCCACTGTTTCCCCATCTATTTGCCATGAAGTGTTGGGACCAGATGCTATGATCTTAGTTTGCTGAATGTTGAGCTTTAAGCCAACTTTTTCACTCTCCTCTTTCACTTTCATCAAGAGGCTCTTTAGTTCTTCTTCACTTTCTGCCATAAGGGTTAGCCAGGCCTTGTGGGACCACCCAAGACAGATGGATCATGGTGGAGAGGTCTGACTGGAGAAGGAAATAGTAAATCGCTTCAGTATTCTTGCCTTGAGAAACCCATGAACATTATGAAAAGGCAAAAAGATAGGACACTGAAAGATGAACTCCCCATGTCAGTAGGTACCCAATATGCTACTGGAAATCAGTGGAGAAATAACTCCAGAAAAAATGAAGGGATGGAGCCAAAGCAAAAACAACACTCAGCTGTGGATCGGACTGGTGACAGAAGCAAGGTTCGATGCTGTAAAGAGTAATATTGCATAGGAACCTGGAATGCTAGGTCCATGAATCAAGGCAAATTGGAAGTGGTCAAACAGAAGATGGCAAGAGTGAACATCAACATTCTAGGAATTCGCAAACTAAGATGGACTGGAATGGGTGAATTTAACTCAGGTGACCATTATATCTACTACTGTGGGCAGGAATCTCTTAGAAGAAATGGAGTAGCCATCATGGTCAACAAAAGAGTCCGAAATGCAGTACTTGGATGAAATCTCAAAAACGACAGAATGATCTCTGTTCGTTTCCAAGGCAAACCATTCAATATCATGGTAATCCAAGCCTATGTCCTGACCAGTAACACTGAAGAAGCTGAAGTTGAACAGTTCTATGAAGACGTACAAGATCTTCTAGAACTAACACCCAAAAAAGATGTCCTTTTCATTATAGGGAACTGGAATGCAAAAGTAGGAAGTCAAGAAACACCTGGAGTAACAGGCAAATTTGGCCTTGGAGTACAGAATGAAACAGGGCAAAGGCTAATAGAGTTTTGCCAAGAGAACACACTGGTCATAGCAAACAGCCTCTTCCAACAACACAAGAGAAGACTCTACACATGGACATCACCAGATGGTCGACTCTGAAATCAGACTGATTATATTCTTTGCAGCCAAAGATGGAGAAGCTGTATACAGTCAACAAAAACAAGATGGGGAGCTTACTATGGCTCAGATTATGAACTCCTTATTGCCCAAATTCAGACTGATATCTAAGAAAGTGGAGAAAAACACTAGACCATTCAGGTATGACCTAAATCAAATCCCTTAGGACAATACAGTGGAAGTGAGAAATAGATTTAAGGAACTAGATCTGATGGAGAGAGTGCCTGATGAACTATGGATGGAGGTTCGTGACATTGTACAGGAGACAGGAATCAAGACCATCCCCAAGAAAAAGAAATACAAAAAAGCAAAATGGCTGTCTGAGGAGGCCTTACAAATAGCTGTGAAAAGAAGGGAAGCAAAAATCAAAGGAGAAAAGGAAAGATATACCCATTTCAATGCAGAATTCCAAAGAATAGCAAGGAGAGACAAGAAAGCCTTCCTTAGCAATCAAATATAATAAAATGCTATGGCATAATTGGAGAATGAGAGCAAAATCTGCTTATATGTATGAAAAATAAATTTAACAAGCTGATACTTTCTACATTATAAAATATTATACCTTTAAGTACTATCATTCTGACAAAGAAAAAAAGCTTCTTTGTTATAAAAAGACTTTTATGTAATATCTTTTGGTACATATTAGTTCAATACGTATTTTTAACAAAGAGAAAAAGAAATATGAAAAGACATTTACACTTAATTTCTTGAGTAAACATGTTCCCAAGTTGACAAATTTCTACCCTATATTTACTAGTATTTTGCCCACAAAGAAATAATTCTGTTATAAATTGAGCCTTAGAGAATATAATTGGGCTTCCCTGGTGGCTCAGTGGTGGAGAATTCACCTGCCAATGCAGGAGATATGAGTTGGATCCCTGGGTCAGGAAGATCCCCTGGAAAAGGAAATGGCAACCCACTCCAGTATTCTTGCCTGGAAAATCCCATGGACAGAGGAGCCTGGCAGGCTACAGTCCATCGGGTCACAAAGGAGTGGGATATGACTTAACAACTAAAACAACAACAAAAGAAGAAGGGCTAGGATCTTTCAAGAATATAATTAGAGAAAAGAGAAAAAAATTACATCTAAGTTTCTGTTATGAAATAAAATTCTAAGCTGAAATAAGCCAACCTTTAACAACAATAAGCTACTGATTCAGAATAAACTTTTTCTTTTATTATTGTTAACGCCATTAAAATAAAGTTATTTAAACCAAAGGCATATTATGGTTTTTATAATGGTCATGATTTTCTTTATTCTACTACTCCCAATATTTTAGCCTAGAGAGTGACATATGTTTAGCCTTTGCTGTCCAACAGAGTTCACTAACCATATAAAACTTTTACAATTTCCATTTAAATTAACTAACATTTAGTGAAATTAAAAGTTCAATTCTTCAGTCACACGGGCCTCATTTTGAGTATTCTATACCTGCATAACACAAATACAGACTATCCTACATCACTGCAAAAAGTTCTATTAGACAATCAGTGAAGATCTAGACTTATGTGAACCAAAATGATTCTACGGAGTGTACATTCACTTAAGTGTGGGATGAAAACAACTGTTTCTATTAAATTCTTAGTTAACAAAGAAATTAAATACTATTAATACTTCATAATCGGAGCAACAAGGGCACCCTCACTCAGTCCATATGAATTATAGGCACAAGGCATCTTAATAGAATTTTGGGAAAATCTCCATCACAGGGGCATTGACATGGCACCTTGAGTGGTTTGTTTGTTTCCAATGTACTATGACAAACTGACATTTATTTGCACGCAGTTAAATGAATATACTTGTAATGTGACCTAGTTTTAACCATTAATGATAACAAAAATGAAAAGTGGTTTTAAAAGATTCTGCCAAAGAAACACAAATTGAAGACAATGACAACCATGCAGAGCAGGACTGCTTTGCTCATCTCCTACAAGTGATTGATCATGAGAACAAAAAGCTAGGAGTGCTAGGGAAGAACACTTGCTCCCAACTCCATGTTTCCTAGCAAGCAGCAAGTTTATTTCATCACTCCAACTCTTGGCTTCCCTGGTGGCTCAGCTGGTAAAGAATCCACCTGCAATTCAGGAGACCTGGGTTTGATCCCTGGGTAGGGAAGATCCCCTAGAGAAGGGAACAGCTACCCACTCCAGTATTCTGGCCTGGAAAATTCCACAGACTGTTTAGTCCATGGGGTCACAAAGAGTCAGACACAAATGAGCAACTTTCACTTTCACTCCAACTCTCAGTCTCTTCATCTCTTCTAATGAATTAAATAGTGGCCCTGCCAAAAGATGGTTCCACATGAAACCTGTAAACAAAGTCCAATTTGGAAAAAGGGACTTGATATATCTAATTAAGATCAGTATCTAAAGATGAGATGATCCTGGATTAGGAGAAACACAATGATGAGTGTCTTTAGAAGAGAAGGAGAAATAAACACAAAGACACTGGGTACAAAGGTCATTGAAGAAGAAAATGGAGGCAGAAGTTGGAGTTACACATCTAGGAGCCAAAGAACACCAAAGACTGCCCACAGCTACCGGAAGCTATGAGAGGAGCATAAAACAGACTCTCCTTCAGAGCCTCCAAAAGGAACCAACCCTTCTGACACCTTGATTTCAGACTTCTGGCTCACAGACCATGAAAGAATAAATTTCTGTTATTGTATGCCACCAAGTTTGTGGGAATTTGATACAAAAGCTTCAGGAGACTAACATACCCATTTATCGAATTACTTATCCGACTGGGAAGAATATACTGTAAATGTTGGGCTCATCTTTACCCTTCATTTCTTGGGATCTAAGTAGGGACCCTGAAGAGGAGGTACCTACTCAGCCTCTTCACTGTACTGGCATTGCCATAATAAATGTATAAATCTGCCAGGTTTGTGCTTCAATTAATGCATCCATTTGTCTCTCCTACAAGCTATATCTTCCAAATTAATTTTTGTCAATGGTAAAGTTAATCGGGAAGATCCCTGGAGTAGAAAATGGCAACCCACCGTGGGGCCGCATAGACTCAGACACGACTAAGCAACTATGCACAGCACATTTTGGCCCACATTTGTCACTTCTTTCCTTCTCAATCAATTCAAAACCAAAGTAAAACAGGAGGAACTATTGATTAGACTCTCCTGAGAAACTCCTGAATTACACAGTCTTTTATAGTCGATTCTCAATTTGAAACAACAGGTCTTAAGACTAATTCCACACAATTCAGAAAGATTCCAAAATATAAATAAAAGATCAGATAAAATGATTTTTCAGTATAATGTTTATAATATGCAATTAATTATACAAAGCAGTCAAAAAATAGGGAAGTACTAGATCTAAATAAAACAAAGAATAAAATGCAAAGATCCTAAATCCTAACTTTAACCCTGTATCTAAAAGCATCCACAAAACTGTATGAGAACTAACTTGCAACTCCTTCTTCAATTAGTGTCAAGAGCAACCCTGAAGTAAAAAAAGATATCCAATTTAAATGAAAGTAATAAAAAACAAGTACTTTTTCCCCAAGATTTCTTTAACGTTTGATATTCACTTTTACATGAGCAATAAAGAGCAAATGAAAGAAATTATTGCAAAAATTTCAATAGTTAAAAAGGAAGAGCTCTAATTTTAATAAACAATATGAGGTATATACTGGAAATATTCTCTGAGGCCAAAAAGAAATGACCTAGGCTTCATTCTTTTCTTTCCTTTGGTTGACAGACATCTGTGTCTTTGTCATCTATGTCATCTGAACTCTAACATGTCAATTGATATGGAATATCAAATTTAAATGACTGTATTCATTTATTAATTTATTGATCATGTTAAATAATATTCTTATTTACAATCAGACTCTCCAAAGTTTGGATGACATAGAACCACATACCTATAGTCTGAACACAGCAATCAGGAAATTATTTAAATTTAGACATTCTATGATACTATGAAAAATCTACTAGCCATTTCTTTTAATAATTTTATCAACTTCCTTGAGGAATGAATTTATCAATACCTAACAGCACAAGCATCACAATTTCTGTCAACCCTAAAATAGGGTTGTAAACAAAGAAGAACTTCCTGAGTATGATTCAGCTCAGTTCATTCGCTCAGGTGTGTTTGATCCTTTGTAATCCTAAGGGACTGCAGCACACCAGGCTTCCATGTCCATCACCAACTCCTGGAGCTTGCTCAAACTCAAGTCCATCAAGTCTGTGATGCCATCCAACCATCTCATCCTCTGTCATCCCCTTCTACTCCCGCCTTCAATCTTTCTCAGTGATAGGATCTTTTCTAATGAGTCAGTTCTTCTACTCAGGTGGACAAAGTATTAGAGTTTCAGCTTCAGCATCAGTCCTTCCAATAAATAGTTAAGACTGATTTCCTTTAGGATTGACTGGTTGGATCTCCCTGCTGTCCAAGGGACTCTCAAGAGTCTTCAACACCACAGTTCAAAAGCATCAATTCTTCAGCGCTCAGTTTTCTTTATGGTCCAACTCTCACATCCATATATGACTGCTGGAAAAACCATAACTCTGACTAGATGGACCTTTGTCAGCAAAGTAATGTCTCTGCTTTTCAATATGCTGTCGAGGCTGGTCATAGCTGTTCTCCCAAGGAAGGAGGGTCTTTTAATTTCATAGCTGCAGTCACCATCAGCAGTGATTCTGGAGCCTGAAAAAATAAAGTTGGTTACTGTTTCCATTGTTTCCCCATCTATTTGCCATGAAGTGATGGGACCAGATGCCATGATCTTAGTTTTTTGAACGCTGAGTTTTAAGCCAACTTTTTCACTCTCCTCTTTCACTTTCATCAAGAGGCTCTTTAGTTCTTCTTCACTTTCTGCTATAAGGGTGGTTTCATCTGCATATCTGAGGTATCTCCCAGCAATCTTGATTCCAGCTTGTCCTTCATCCAGCCCGGCATTTCGCATGATGTACTCTGCATATAAGTCATATAAGCAGAGTGACAACATACAGCCTTGATGTACTCCTTTCCCAATTTGGAACCAGTCCGTTGTTCCATGTCCAATCCTATCTGTTGCTTCCTGAGCTATATATAGATTTCTCAAGAGGTAGGTCAGGTGGTCCGGTATTACCAACTCTTGAAGAATTTTCAACAATTTGTTGTGATTCACACAGTCAAAGGCCTTAATAGTCAATGAAGTGGAAGTAGATGCTTTTCTGGAACTCTCTTGCTTTTTCGATGATCCATTGGATGTTGGCAATTTGATCTCTGGTTTATCTGCCTTTTCTAAATCCAGCTTGAACATCTGGAAGTTCTCAGTTCACACACTGTTGAAGACTGGCTTGGAGAATTTTGAGCCTCACTTTGCTAGCATGTGAGATGAGTGCAATTGTGCGGTAGTTCGAATATTCTTTGGCACTGCCTTTCTTTGGGACTGGAATTAAAATTCACCTTTTCCAGTCCTGTGGCCACTGCTGAGTTTTCCAAATTTGCTGGTATATCAAGTGCAGCACTTTCATGGCATCATCTTTCAGGATTTGAAATAGTTCAACTGGAATTCCATCACCTCCACTAGATTTGTTCGTAGTGATGCTTCCTAAGACTCACTTGACTTTGCATTTCAGGATGTCTGGCTCTAGGTGAGTGATTATACCATCATGGTTATCTGGGTCATGAAGATCTTCTTTGTATAGTTCTTCTTCGTATTCGTGCCACCTCTTCTTATCTTCTGCTTCTGTTAGGTCCATACTATTTCTGTCCTTTATTGTACCTATCTTTGCATGAAATGTTTCCTTGGTATCTCTAATTTTCTTGAAGACAGTGTGATTAAGTTCTTATAAATCTTTCATCATTATTGCAAACTGCATCATTATTGCAAAAATTAAGAGAATAAAAAAGTTGTATCCTCCACAGTCCTTTTTAAGTAGTTAAAATCACAATTTATTTTTCTTTACTCTGTCACTACTTCTGAAAGCATTTCCTGTGGCTTCAGTAGAGATTTTGAGAGGCTCATTTTTTTCATAGGCTTATATTTGTATCAAGAGAAGTTTTTGCTAGACTATTCACATCCCTACCTGAGGATCCAAGCATCTGGGTAATCATTCAAGTTGCCTTGAAATATGAAATATTGGTTCTCCCTTTAGCTGCTTTAAAAGCCTGAAGGATACATTTCTATGATGCCCTCCTTCTTACCTACTTCTTTGCTCTGTCAAAATAACTGAGTATCATTTTTATAAATTTGATAATAAAATAGGGCTAAGACAGGAAACGATCAGGAAAAAATAGTATTATTTGTCACACCCTCTACCATCCTAAGGATGGTATCAGACTCAATAAAACTGGAACAAAAAAGAACTGTTTATTACAATGTTAGAAATTTTATAACTTTCCTCATGTCACCCATGTAGGCATCTACAGTAAGTCTCAATCTGGAAGACATTTTCCTCCAGAGAAGATCTATATTTGCTTCTTGTAGTAACAACATTGCAGTTGAGAGTCTCAGCTTTGGGCTAGTGGAAAAGTAACAAAGGTAACCTTAGCCAGAATCTCAATTCACTGTAAAGTAATAGTACCACAGTAACTCCATAATCCGTTCTACCAGCTTTCATGATTCCAATGCCTAAGATTTCTATGCAGAAAGATAAAGAAACATAAAATTATAAGAAAATATTGTGACACAAGGAAATAATCCATGAAACCTGAGAATCACAAAAAGGTTATTTTTTCAAAAACTTAAGACTCTAACAACAAGTTGAGAATTTAGAATTATAAAACACACACTACAAGACAGTAAGCCTAATCTAGAGAATTGACATAGAACTGTGAAGCTAAGAACTAGGAAATAAAATATTTTGCTGAAGCAAGCATATGAAATTCATAAACATATATCAAGCCATAAACTGCAAACACAGCTATCTTTCAGTCAAAATTCTCTGGTCACAATACAACTGAATAGAAATCTATAACAGAAAGAAAAAAGGTAATGTTCTACAATTAAAGAAGAAATCTTAATATAAACTGGAAAATATTTAGGACTTATTGATATTGAAAATAACATGTACAAAACCATTAAGATATAGTTAAAGCAGTGGTAGAAGAAAAATTAATAGCCTCCAGATGTTTATATTAGAAAATAAAGGAAAATAATGAGTTAAACTAACCAGATGCAAAGAGAACAGAATGAATTCAAATAAGGTACAAGAAAGAATAAAATAAAAATAAATTAATGAAATAGCAAACTAAAAATATAATAAAAAGGGTTAACAAAGTCTAGTACTGATTCTTTACAAAGTCTAATGAAACTGATACTGAACAAGACTGACTAAGAAGCAAAGAGTAAAGATGCAAGTAAACAATTTAAGGAGTAATAATAATAAAAACACAAACATACTTTCAGTAGAAATGAAAAAACAGTAAGAGACCTATGCACACCAATCTCAAAGTCCATCAACTCAAGAATGGAAAGAAAGAAGTAGTAAGCCCACACAGCAGAATGCTATTGAGCAATAAATGGTAACACACTACTGACACATGCTTACATCATGGATTCACACAGCTCAGTTGGTAAAGAATTGCCTGCAATGCAGGAGACCCAGGTTTAATTCCTGGGTTAGGAAGATCCCCTTGAGAAGGAAATGGCAACCCACTCCAGTATTCTTGCCTGGAGAATCCCATGGACAGAGGAGCCTAGCAGGCTACAGTCCATGAGGTCTCAAGAGTCAGACACAACTTAGTGAAAAACCACCACCTAGTCAAAGAAGCCAAATACAACAAAGTATTTATTATGTGATTCCATTCATGTGAAGTGTCAAAAAGCATGTTTATAGAGAAAACATAAAAGAATACAGATGTATTATCAAGAACAATAAGTTGTTGTTACTCAGTAGCTAACTTATGTCCAACTCAGGCTTCCCTGTTCCTCACCATCTTCCAGAGTTCGCTCAAACTCATGTTCATTGAAGAATAATAAATACAAGGTAGCAAATTTAAAATTAACATACAACTATCAGTTACCTTTCTGTGTACTAATAACAGAGAAAAAAACAGTATTTTTTTTTAAATAACTTTTACAACAACAAAAATAGGAAGTTCCAGTTATAAAACTTGCTAAAGATACACAACCTGTATATACTTTCAATAAATTGTGAAGGGCTTCCCTCATGGTACAGTTTGATCCCTGGTCTGGAAAAGATGCCATAACTACTGAGCCTGCATTCTAGAGCCCACCTAGACCAGCGAGCCACTGCTACTAAGGCTGTGTACTGCAAGTGCTGAAGCCCACGAGCCCAGAGCCCGTGCTCCACAACGAGAGTTATGCTGCTTAGTCACCACATGGTGTCCAACGCTTCAGTGACTCTGTGGACCCAGGAGGCGCCTCTCCACACTGGCATTACCAACTGAGCTCCACCTCCTGCCAGACTGGCAGGGGCGTGAGATTCTCACAGGAGCAAGAAACCAGCTGTGAACTGTGCATGTGACGGATCTAGGCTGTGCGAGAGAAATCATCCTGAAACCATCTCTTCCACTAAACCAACCCCTGGTGTCAGAAAGGTTGGCTGGTAGAGCTTATAATCATCCATTGCAGGAATTTTTATATTAAAAATTGTGGCAAATACTACATATATGGGCTTTATTTTTTCCTCTCTAGAAAGGCAGCTAACCAGCATTTCACTAATAATTATTAGCAGTAATCATAAAGATGTCAACTGTCTCTAAGCTCATACGCAGATTCAATGCAATTTCAATCAAAACTCTGACCCATTTTAACAAACTTCATCATTTGATTGTAAAATCTTTCTTGGGGAATGGGGTCATTAGAGACAGAATAGCCTGAAGAAGAGTAACATATTTTACAACCCCAAAATTATGAAAATGTCATAATATCAAGGGCCACAAAAGACACAGATCAATGGGACCTGCATACACTACTGATGGTAATACAAATTAGGACAACCACTTTGAAAAATAATTTGGCATTATCTGGTAAAGTTGAATGGTGGCTTACTCTAGCATACAATGACTCAATTCCTCATTGTATTTCCTTAAGAATATAAGGGAACATGCATCAGGAAAAATATATGTTTGTTCCTAGAATCAGTAGTAGTGCATCTATTATTTAAAGAAAAAAAAGAGGAAAAAAAGAAACACATTTAAATATCCATCAACAGGAAAATGAATAAACTATGTGTGTTTAAATAGTTTGAAGGAAAGGAAAGTAAATTCACTCAGTCGTGTCTGATTCTTTGGGATCCCATGGACTGTAGCCTGCCAGGCTCCTCGGTCCATGGGATTCTCCAGGCACGAATGCTGGAGCAGGTTGACATTTCCTTCTCCAGGGGATCCTCCTGACCCAGGGATCAAACTTGGGTCTCCAGCATGAGGCAGACCCTTTAACGTCTGAGCCACCAGGGAATCGTTTACTATTACACAAAAGAGAAAAATCAATGAATATCAGGTACTTACAAATGGACATATGTTAGAGCTATCTGAAGCAAGTTACAACAGATAAACTGTTCAGTCACTAAGTTATATCCCACTCTTTGCCACCCCATGGACTGCAGCACACTAGGCTTCCCTGTCCATCACCAACTCCTGAGGCTTGCTCAAACTCATGTCCATCGAGTTGGTGATGCCATCCAACCATCTCACCCTCTGTCATCCTCTCTCCTCCTACCTTCAATCTTTCCCAGCATCAGGGTCTTTTCTAATGAGTCAGTTCTTCACATCAGGTGGACAACGTATTGGAGTTTCCGCTTCAGCATCAGTCCTTCCAATGAACACCCAGGACTGATCTCCTTTAGGATGGACTGGTTGGATCTTCTTGCAGTCCAAGGGACTCTCAAGAGTCTTCTCCAACACCACGGTTCAAAAGCATCAGTTCTTCTGCACTCAGCTTTCTTTATATTCCAACTCTCACATACATACACGACTACTGGAAAAACCATAGCTTTAACTAGATGAACATTTGTTGGTAAAGTAACGTCTCTGCTTTTTAATATGCTGTCTAGGTTAGTCAAAAGGAGCACGCGTCTTTAAATTTCATGGCTGCAGTCACCATCTGCAGTGATTTTAGAGCCCCCTGAAATAAAGTCTGTCACTGTTTCCATTGTTTCATCTGTTTGTCATGAAGTGATGGGACAGGATGCCATGATCTTAGTTTTCTGAATGCTCATTTTTAAGCCAAATTTTTTACTCTCCTCTTTCACTTTCATCAAGAGGCTCTTTAGTTCTTCTTCGCTTTCTGCCATAAAGGGTGGTACCATCTTCGTATCCGAGTTTATTGGTATCTCTCCCGGCAACCTTGATTTCAGCTTGTGCTTCATCCAGCCCAGCATTCTGCATGATGTACTCTGCACATAAGTTAAATAAGCAGGGTGACAATATATAGCTGTGACGTATTCCTTTCCAATTTGGAACCAGTCTGTTGTTCCATGTCCAGTTCTAACTGTTGCTTCTTGACCTGCATACAAATTTCTTAGAAGGCAGGTCAGGTGGTCTGGTATTCCCATCTCCTGAAGAATTTTCCACAGTTTGTTGCGATCTACATAGTCAAAGGCTTTTACTAGTATATATAGCAGTATATATGTTGGCATATATCAAATATTATATTTAAATTGCTCAAATAATTTACATAACATATTGAAAGTAAGACATTGTGTAGTTTACAGAAGTGGCAGGAAAATTAGAGAACTAGGTCTGTAGGTTTCGCAGCAAGAAAAACTGAAAGTCAAACCACAGAACTGGTTTGATGGCAGTGGTATGGTGATGAAACAGTTTGGGATATGAAGAATAGAGAAGAAGATCTACATTTGTAGCATTTGCCAGTTTCCATAGCTAAATTCAAACCAGTCAATCCTAAAGGAAATCAACCCTGAATATTCATTGGAAGGACTGATGCTGAAGCTGAAGCTCCAATACTTTGGCCACCTGATGCAAAGAGCTGACTCATTGGAAAAGACTCTGATGCTGGGAAGAACTGAAGGCAGGAGGAGAAGCGGACGACAGAGGATGAGATGGTTGGATGGCATCACAATGGACATGAGTTTGAGCAAACTCCAGGAGGCGGTGAAGGACAAGGAAGCCTGGTGTGCTGCAGTCCATGGGGTCACAAAGAGGTGGACATGACTGAGCGACTGAACAACACCACCACAGCTGATTTCAACTACTGACCTCTAATCAGGGAGGAGATGCTGACAGTCAACATTCATGAGATGGAATAAGCTAGATTCAGCACACTCAAGCATCCAGCTCTATTCCTTGTGCTATCAATCTCATTAGCCCTGGACACACCCCAGCACTGCTTCAGCCACCAATCTTGCTGTAGCTTCTACTACTACCAGAGAAAATTCACCACAGTTCCTGCTTTTCTGTCCAACTAACCCATATTCTGTGCAGCTATACCTGACTAGTAGAGCTGAGGTCCATGTCCACAGCATAAGTGCAAAGGATGCTGGGGAAAAGCAACTGGCATTTTCTTCTACACCAAGAAGACTCTGAAAATGGGAAACTCCCCCAAACAAAGGAAGAGATTCAGGTTCTAGGAATCATAAATGTTATCTATACTTATCTTGCATGTATTTTTATCAGCCAAGAAGATTTTGTCATTTGTTATTTTCTATAGTTTGAATTCAAAAAAAAATCTTATTTTTGGTAGCTTTATTATCGAAATAGAAATAATGGGTGTATGAATGTGTATACATATATAATCTTTAAACACACACCAAATATACCTTCCCATTGTAAGATATTAAATATAACCCCAATTAGGGATCTGCCTATTATTCTCTTACTGAGAATTACAAGCCTAAAAACTAACAATCTAGCAAGAAAAGCAACCTCTCTACCTCATCACACTAAGCTCGTCAAGCTGAGATGGCCATCCCTTCCTTATACATACACAGCATTTGTTCCACTATACTGGTAATTGTTGGTTTCTTGATTTCTTATTAGGAGGCAGGGATTGCCCTGTTGATCTCAAAGCCTCTGCACTTAGCATAAATATACATTCAAAAGCTGCTTGATAAATAAATTTCCTGGTTTTTTTTACTATAGTTTTTTACTCTAATTTATTTAGCACTTAGCAGATACACCAGAAAATGTGGCAGTCTTTTTACATAAGTTAATTTACCTGCAGAACTAAAAAGTATATTAGGATCATTTGCATGTCTTAAATGAGAAAATTGAAAGCCAAGTATTTTAACAGAGGTTACTCAGCCAGAAGAGGCAGAATTAGAATTCAAATTAAGATATGCCTAACACCAAAGTCTGTCTTCTTTCTATACACATTCTAAAACTATGATAAAATGTATTACATACTAAAAACATGTAGGTAAAAAGGGCAATGGGAATATTAATTCTTAAAAATTCACTCTGTTCAAAAGAGGCCAAGAAAATTAGAAGAGAATGGCATTCAAGTTGGAATTTGAAGACTAAACAGCAGTTTGCAAGGCATTTGAGAGAACATCCCACTTACATAGAAATTATTGAAGTCCTATAGTAACAAAAAACTATGATTTTAGACAGCTGTGATTCCCTCATCTCTAAAGTAAAACAGAAGTTGATAATAATTTCTACTTTTCAGTGCTGTTCTGAAAATTACAGATAAATTATTTAACATGGGACCTGTCATAAAGTAGATTCTCAATAAAGAGAAAGAGGAGAAGTGTTTACCAAAAACCAGGGTTCTCCAAGGTAAGTTAGGGGCTTGTACCAAAAAAAGGTCAAGAAGAAAACAGGTTAAAAGCAAAAGGAATTGAAAGAAATAGCTTTGGAAAGGTAGTCCCTAATACTGATTTCAAATTTTTCAAGGGATATTCATAAACATCAAGAGTTTAAACAAATAAATAATAATAAAAGAAAAACTTTCTGAATCATAAATATGGTATATACTAGATCTAAAAGTTTCTACTCCTTAGAAATTTTAAAAACAAGGCATTTTAAATGCCTAGTAACTGACAAAAAGACAACATAATCTTGAATAGGTTTTCCCTTGAGATTGCCTGAAAAAGCATTAATTTATACATCAAAGTAACAGCACAACACATAATTTGCTCTTATTCAGTCAAAGTAATTGCAGCCAATCAATTACAAGAAAAACACTGTGGGACTCCAGTCAAAAGTAACACTCCTTCCAATGCGTCATTTTCCCATTTCCATCCTTCGCCTCTACAGCTGTTTGTTCTCTAAGAGAATTAAAAAAAAGTGAACAGTTTGTTTTTCAATTATCAGAGTATCGGTCTAATATATATTCTATACATATACCTTTGTGCATTGTTTTTAAACTCCACAGAAGTCCTGCTAATAGTTACCAACAAGCACTTGTAAATAAAGCGTGGTAAAATCAGTTTCAGTAATCATTTTTTCTCAAATTAAAAATGCATGTTTAATTTTAATAACTCACTAAAAGAAACACTGGTAAATCATATTATTTAGCACATAATAGATTAACATATGAAACATGATACAATTTATTTAAATGAAAACTTAAAAACATTTTTCAATTATTTTTCTTTATAAAAACATCAAAGTTCTATACTGACAGTGAGAGGGCGTTCAGTTTGAATTTTAAACCAGTGAAGCCATCTTGTGGTTGATGTTGGTGTTGCTGAGGCTTCAAGAAGGTCACTTTTACCCCCAAAATTAGGTCTTTAAAAATGCACATAGAAACTGTCAGTCCTAGAACCTAGATGAAAAAAAATCCCACAGATCTGAAAAGTCTTTCCTGTTAGGGTTTCACAATAAAGCATAAAAGTCCTCACATACCTGGACTGGTGATAAAGCATTTTTACATTAACCTATATTTTATAATTAACTTCTACACCTTGGTTCAAAGGCAAAGCTATGAAAATAACTACAAGCAAAATATTAAACTTGGAAAAGAATACAAAAAATATTAAACAGTTTTATAGGAAGTATATGCTTTACTTCCTTTCTGTCGTGACTTTTTTCCATGATTTTTAGCTGAGAAGCTAAATATTCTAGGGCCCTGTCATATCTAGAAAGCCTCTCCTGAAAAATTCAAAAATTGCAGTATATGGCATCCCTGGCACATATTGCTGCATGCTAAAAAAATTTTATGGCCTAAAAATTAAACACAAACTGCCTACAGGAAAATCTAGCGTAGACTTAGAAGCCTGGAGAAAAGTTTCATCTTCTCACTCTCACCACTTTTTAAATTTATCTGAAACCCCTGCATCAAGGTTATGAGCAACCTTACTGAGAAAACATGTGAACTGCAAAATACTATTAAGAAGTGAATGGGAGGGAAGACAAAAGAATGTGCACAAAACTATTACATTAATTAAAAACAAAGTTAACTTGCAATTTTTGCCATCTTACTTCCTCCCCAAATAATCAGTGATAACTAACAGAATTAAAACTTCAGTTTCAAACTCCAGGTAACAATGCCCTTCTGAAGGTCCCAGTTTAAGTGCAAAAAAGATGTCAATTCATTGTTCCAGGATTAACTTCCTTCTCCTTACTATAGTCCTGCCATCTCTCTTATCAAACCATAGCCTTCTCCATGCCTCCTTTCCAAATGCTGAAAATGCCATATTTAAGTCTTATTAATTATGATAATAACAATACACAGCATCATCATAAGCATTTACTTTTGATTTCTCAGGAGAGGAAGATTGAAGACTCTTCTCTACATTCCTTTAATTTACCTCTAAAAGGCATTACTGTTCCTCTGTCTTGGGGAATCTCTAGTACATTGTACGGAGCCCTGGACCTAATAAATATGCTTCCAAGAGGGCTGGAAGACACAGGACTATAGCCCTTTAAAAAGGCCCACCATGACTAATGGAAGTAGCTTGTAAAAAGACAGCCTTCTCTCTTCTTTTGCTCATTAAGTGTTAGCTTCTTAAAGCTGGGGCAAATGCTCTCCAATTCTTTTTCCTTTGGCTTCCTCACTCTTATAAGCAGTAATATCACAGGCAGGCATGAAACTTAGTGGAAATAGTCAGAGAAGGACTTTGGCCTACTTTGATTCCATTGTACTAAGATCAACTTAGCTCAAGCAATGAAGTTCTGCATTAGGGATTGGGGCCAAAACACAGTCAATAATGAAGCATCCACTCACCTCACCTCATTTACTGGATTCCCTTTTTCCCTGACAGCTCAGTTGTCTGCCTGCAATGCAGGAGACCTCAGTTTGATTCCTGGGTTGGGAAGATCCCTTGGAGAAGGGAAAGGCTACCTACTCCAGTATTCTGGCCTGGAGAATTCTATGGACTGTATAGTCCATGGGGTCACAAAGAGCTGGACACGACTGAGCGACTTTCACTTTCACTTGGAGATCTCTCAGTAACAAGATACCCAAGTCAGGTAATAAATATTCATGCATTCTTAGATGTCCAGGACAAAAACACCATCCTAAATGTCTCATAATGCTCAATATTCGTCATACACATTGCACTACATTTACAATGTAGTCACACAGGTTTTCATTCAATACTTCAATGTCATAAGGTAGATAACATTTGAATGATAAGAAAATTAAAATCTGGCAAGATTAAATAACTTGCCAGAAGTCACAAAAATATAATAAGTGGAAGAATAAGGATTTAAGTCCAGCTGAAAAATTCTAAAATCTGTATCTGTTCAGTATGTTACCAGAATTTTTTTATTCTCCCTCTCCACATTGTATCTGAAGCTCATCAAAACTCTCTCTGCTTCCTGAGATAGCTAATCTATCTCACACTTTAAATTTTCAAATTAGCTTTTGCAAAATTAGTTTCCAGCATGTTCTATTTGGAAGATCACTAGGTAATTCAGTTTTTTCATTCATTTTTTTTATTATTATTAAAAGAAAATTAGAAAATATTATTATTTAATACCAAAATTTGACATGCTCAAGGAATAGGCAAATTACTTATTCAAATACTCTGCTTATCTTATACACAGATTAAAATTTATTTTAAAATTTTTATTTAAAATTTAAACAACAGTTATACATAATTTAGTGTATAGAGCCATGTCTTAATGATTCTGTCACCAATAACATGCTAAAGTGCTGGGTAATAAAGCATTCTGATAAAGGCACAAATAAAGTAACTTTTACTGTATTAGTCTTACTTTACAAACAACACGAGTAATTCATGTAAAAAATATATATTACTTAAACATTTATTATTGTCTAAAAGCAGTTCAGTTCAGTTGCTCAGTTGTGTCCGACTCTGTTACCCCATGGACTGCAGCACGCCAGGCTTCCCTGTCCATCACCAACTCCCGGAGCTTGCTCAAACTGATGTCCATTCAGTCGGCAACTCATCCTCTGTTGTCCCCTTCTCCTCCTGCCTTCAATCCTTCCCAGCATCAGGGTCTTTTTTAATGAGCCAGTTCTTCACATCAGGTGGCCAAAGCATTGGAGTTACATTTTTATATATGAAATTTTAACCAAAGACAAAAGAGTAACTCCAGTGGCTTGGCTTCTGAAATTTCTATTAAAATTAATTTTCAAAACATCTTCACCAATACTGTGAAAAGAATTATATTTGGTATCAGAAGCGGGTAATGAAAGGGAAAATATAATCAAATCTGAGGAGCAGAGGTTTGTTTCATGTGAAAAGGGCTCACTCAATTTCTGTTTCATGTGAAAAAGGCTTATTTTGTATCTTCTCATTTTATGTACAAACTAAAGCCACATGAGCATTAAGAATAATTCAAAGGATAAAATTTTGTATAGAAAATTCTAGATTCAAATATTATAAGTTATATCATATTGTTGTTAGCTATATTCAAAGGAAATTCTAAAGAGACTACTTATAAAATTTTCTGAAGCAAAAATACTGAGAAGTTGGAGAAAGCAGAGAAAACTCTCATCAGTACCTTTCCCTGTGAGCTTTTAACAGTGGTAGGTTCTGAGAATCCTTAAAGACATAAAAAGAAAAAATGGAAAATCAATAATCCAGAATGCCGGTTTTCTTAAATAGACTAGTATAAGGATATGCAGGCACTGCTTTGATACTAGTTACTTTTTCTGTGAGGAATTGTTGCATTCATCAGACCTGTCCAAGACTGCTGCCTAATTTAGAGTTCTACACCCTAGAGGTTTTCTAAATATGTTTCCCAGATTAGCTGAATCAACATCCCACAGAAACCTGTTCAAAGTACAAATTCTCAGGCTCTTTCCCAGTTCAATGGAGTCAGAAACATGAGAGTGGGCGAGGTGAGAGGCTGGCACTCTATGCTGTAGCTAGGCCTCAGGTTGATTCAGACGCACACTCAAGTCAGAACTACTACCACAACCAGAAAACAAAATGTAAGGAACTGGAGAGGACTCTGAGGAGAGCAATGAAGATGAATAGAATGTCTGAGCCACAATAAACAGAGGAATCAAGATAGATGGTTTTAGCAAAAAGAAACCTGTAGCAGTGACATTTACAAGACTTCAAGTATATGAGCAATTATTCACAAGGGAAGGTAACCAGATGCTCTCCATCTCCCTGAGGGAAGATAAAGAGGATATTACGGACTGAAGATGCAACATAAGAAATTTAGATTAAAACACAATTAAATTTGCTGACACAGAGTATTGTTAAACATTAAAATGAATTGCTGAGGAGTCTGTAGAACTCTCTTTGAGTATCTGCTTCAAAAGCTAGAGCAGATTATAAACTCTTTTTCTCTTTCCAGCTAAATGATTACCACCTATTGCATATGAGGACTAACATTTAGAAAATGTGAAAAATGTTATAACATTATGGATCTTTTGAAATTATCTAAAATTTAAAATATCTAAGGTATAGCAACTATCTTAAATACATGAGTATTAAAATGATAAGAATACTTACTCAAACTCAAAACATACACATTCAAAGTATTTCAAATTATAAAGATGTTCATTAGTAATTCAAAAAGTGAGCAACAGCATATATAAAATTTTTGATTGACATAGTTTGCATTATTTTCAAATAAAAAGAAGAAATTGAATATAAATGAATAAGAAGTAAAAGACTGACTAGTTGGCATCTAAAATCCAAAAACTGAATCCTTGTATTTCAAAAAAAATCACTGAAAAAATTCATAACATAAATACACATGTTATGCAAAATGACAGCAGTAACCAAATACACAGCTTTGCCAAACTGTTCCTAACATTCTCTCACAATCTTATACTCCTATATCAATAAGTTCATTAAATAAACATGGTAACAGATACTAAAATAAAAAGATACAAAAGGGTCCTCTTTCTGAGTTCCAATAATATCTGATAAGTCTAAGATGTGAATAAGTGTGTCACAGTTATAATTCCTAAAACAAAAGTATTTTTTAAATGTTGAAAAGTCACCAAAAGTTTAAAAGTTTGTTTTAACAATTTTCCATGTGTATAGGAAGTCACTAAAATGATAACTTTGTGACTTGTTCCCTCCAAAATATTTTGAATCTGCAGTCTTCCTTGACAAAAAATAATTCTAGTAATTTAGTATATGTTCATATTTATTGTACTTAACAAAATTTAGGAAGTTAACATTTTTCTTTACCTTTTCTACCTTTCCACCATTGATGTCACTGGGGAGGAATTTCTTGCCAATTGTTCTCAAGTCTGTCTAAAATAAAAATATTATTATTAAAATAAAATTAGAGAAAAATGACTCTAAATCTAATCTCACTCACAAACAAAAGATAAAATTAGTTAAGGTCTGAGTAACAGAATTTAACTATATGTTAAATATAGTTTGTATTTCAACTGATTATGAGATCTATATATGTAAAAATTCAACCATGTTCAGTCCCATATATACACTGTTTGAAGTATACCAGTAAACTGAACAGTAATATATAAGGCCTTACTTACATCTGGTCATATTTCTCTGGGTACCCTTTGATTAAAATCTAAAATTTGATTTTATGTAAACTACAAGAAATTCATGTCACAATCCAAAACCAAATGACTACTTTGAACAAATAAACAGTATATTTTCAACAACTAAATTCTATATAACTTTGATATGCAGAGACATGAAAGTACATTACTCTATAGGCTGTGATACTCCTAAAAAAAGCTACGTAACATACAAATATCCCAGAGAATATTCTTTACTACAAAAGCAAGAAGTCACAATAAGACTGTACTGTAGTAAAAATATTTCATTTGCTTATTGAACAAATTTCAGAAATAGAATCTGGTGAACAAATGACTTACTACATGAAAATCCAGATGTACATATTACTCAGCAAAGCAAAGCAAAACATTAAAAGGACTAAGATAAACAAAACTGTAGCATTTCTGATGCAAAAACAAAACTTCAACTACACACACAGTCTACATAAAATTTTTAAGGATTCTGTCTTCTTTAAGAAGTGAAAACTAAAGAAATGGTAAGAAATTTATTCAGAAGAAAACTAAATACTACTTATGAAAAAGGCCTAATTATTTAAGCTAAGAAATTATCTTGATGCTTGAGACAGTGAGGTTAGTTTAATAACTAAATTTGTACTTTTTAAAAATTCCTTAAATAATAGTAAACAGAGCTCTTCATTGCCTCAAGAGCAAGAGAAAAGACTCAGAATGAATTTAATCACAAAAATTATAAGGGAGAAATTTATGTTAGACTTAAGGCAAAAATGTTATCAATAGATGATTACAATTATTGTATTATTTATAAAAGGATAACACATAGAGAAACAGGATAGTCTTCTTTGAACACCTACAATAATACAATTTCACTTGAAATATCCATAAATAGTCAGTTAAAGAAACAAGCATACATGTTATACAACCCTCATAGATCCTTTCCAGTCTTTTTACTACCATGACTTTTAATTTACTTCTCAATGTAATGCAAGGATCATTCCTAAAGTACAATTCACTGAATGGAACTGCCAGGCAAACTAAGTCCCATATCCAAATACTTGTGTAACAATGTTTCAGATTTATCCTTTGTACAGTATCCACCCAATAACAGAGTGAAAGAATTATAAACCAAACCTCAAGTTGCAACATTTTTACTTTGAAAATACTAAACAATATATGGGGGAAAAATTCATATACTGGCATTTCATTGTTTTGAAGCTTAAATAATACATGTGAAGCACTAAACACAATGACTTACAAAGAATAAGCATTTAATGAATGTTAGCTACAATGTTTAGTAAGTATAAAACATGCATCCTGTTATTATCTGAATACATGTAACAAGTGAATAATACAACTAACAGTTCATAAAAAGTTATTATTTTGAAAGTCACAGAAAAGCTGAAATATTTAAACACATATAAGAAAAAGAATATATACAAGTTTTATGATACATCATGGTCCTTCATTTCCGGTTTTATCACTAATTATAAAATGTAAAATAAAATAAGGCATTTATATAAAGTACTGTAGAAATGAACACTAGACTAAAATTCTAAACTTCAACTTACAGTATACTATAACTATCTAATATGACATGTCAGAAATTCTCTAAATCCCGGTAATTTATTCCTCTGTAAGATAAAAAATATATTAACAATTCTATCTTCCAAAATTGTTGTCATGCAGAAAGGAACAATGTATTCAAAGTTCACAGAACTTTTAAAGTATCATACATGCATATAAGGATGATTATTTCATTGTTTCTTTTAGCAAGATGAAAATGACCTACCAAATCTTTAAACATCCTAAAATCAAAGTCAATTCTATGATTCTGATGTCATTATATCAAGATCACTAGAAAAATTGGGTCCAAAAATACATTTATAGTGAGTAACTAATTATTCATGAGAAATATTTAACCCATAAGATGCATGTGTGCACACACAAACAACATTCCTGACTTATTTCTTCAAATAAGTTCAACAGAGTATCTATTTGGCAAAGCATTTTATACTATACAGAATATTAAAGAAAAATTTTAAATACTCTTTAAAAATTTTTACTATTACACATTATTTAGTAACTTAAGACTAGACTATCACTTAATTTTGCTCTAACTAATGCAGGAATTCAAAACTACATGCTGAATTTCTATATTATTCTTAAAATCCTTACTCCTCATTCTACAGAGTAAAAATTAAGAAACCTCCCTCCTTTCAACATAAAAATCCTAAAAAGAGTTACATAGCAGCTCTAAGGCTGCTACCTTTAGAAGGGCCCACTTACAAAGTCGGCCCTAAGCTGGCATCTGGGAACTTGGTACCAGAACCATTCCCTAACTGAAAATGTGGTTCACTGCCTAAACTATTTGTATTAACAATGTGATTTATGGTAAACACCTGCTTGAGGGGAGAAGTCTAGAATTTTATTTCATTCTAGGCAGAGAGTACCTTTTTGAACAGCCCAATAAAAGCCTATTGGACTTTCCTGGGCAGGAAACACTCTACATACATACTATTTTGCTTTGTTCACTGCTAGATAAAAGAACAAATTTAGTCTGTTCCCCACAAGAGGAAGAGAATGTAAGAAAGCTTGTGCATGGATTATTCTCCCAATATGTAATAAGTTATATATAAGAATTAATAACGCAAGTCTTTCTCAATTAGGGATTAACATCCTGCAATCACTCAAAAGCTAAAAAATTTCAACAGGAATACTGTATGTGCCTGATTTTACTTAAAGTTTACGAACTTGAAAATTAGACTACTTGTCTGGTATAGACTTCATCCGTCTAAAATTTAATTCTATTTAATTCTATTTAATTCTATTACATGGCATGATAGCTTTGGACTGGAGTATTTATATATTTTAAAGAAAATTATAAAGACAAGTTAATTCACTAAGATAATAATCATCATGTACCTCTTATGTATACCAGGTCAAATATCTTGTGTTGACTTATTTTATTTAGTTTCTTACCCAATTTGTAGATAGTTCAATGCTATTTACCTACATATATAAATATCAATAAGAAGAGAAGATTGTCACAAAGCCTTTTTCCTATTTAGGCCTTTTGCTTTTAGTGAACAAAGAAAGAAACTGGGATTCTTTGTAACATTTCTTGAAAATAAAATTCATTAATTTGGGTGCGAGTCAAGGAAAGATAAAATGTCTAGCAAACAATACCATTTGTAGTCATGGATAACACACATAATTTCTAAAAAACTTGTTTGTCTTACTGAACAAAATTGCAAACAGCTAAAAAAATGATAAATTTCAAAATATAAATTCTATGTTTAAATTCATTTAATTATATAAATATAAATTTAAGTAATCAAAAAAGAAAAAGTTATAGTTATATATTTATATTTCATATGTTGTTATCAGTTGCCCTCCCTTTCTGCTTTATGCTAAACCTACTTTGCAGTGACATAATGGATTTGTCAGACAGTAATTCTCTTCTGAATTTCATTGATTATACATCATAGCATGTAAATTTCATTGTTTAATAGACTATGATTGTAAAGGTAATAAGAAAAAAATTCCCACTGGGGTAACCACAAGACTGAAAAGAGAATATTCATTTAGTCACATCTGTTCTTCAAACAATTTTTATAACTCTTCAAAAAAAATCTAAAAGTCAATCTCAATTATAAAAAAGACAATGCTACACAGATGGGTAAAGGGAGAGAAGTAGGGAAGAAAAATGCATCAAAACATTAACAGTAATTATTGGGCTTTCTTATTTTATTGTTCTGTATTTTCTGAAGTAGTCATACTGCATAGTATATCCTACTTTTATCAACAGGAAAAGTTACTTCAAAATAAAAAATACAACTGTCAAGAAGCTGTAACCTAGCTGGTTTCTATGTAAATTAAATGCTAATTTGCTTCTATAAATATGATCAGTTTTTACTGCTATTATATAGCTACTATAAATGTAATGAAATTCTGTAATTGATCACAAGGTGAAAAAGTTTTAATTGCACTTTCCCCTTTTTCACTGATTCCATATAATAGACATTAAAGAAATATATATTTCTAATAATTGGCTTATATGAGATTACCAAATTCAACAAACATCACTGCAACTTAAAATGCACAATAAAAATGAAAGATGTTCTCCACTTTATAAAATCCAGTTTATTCTATGAGCTATTTTTCATAAATATAGCTTCCAGATTTTAAATGTTTATAAATTAATAAGTAAAACCTACATTGAGAGCAATCAGGATGATGTCATTTACATTGACTTTGTCAGGAGAACTTGTACAAGCTTCAATGCCTTCATCTGAAAGATACCTGTTAAAATAAAATAAATGGCTTAATATTTTCTAAAATCAAGGTTAACCAAAATTATTTTCTTAAGTCTACAAGTAGTTTTGTTCTCTACTATAAAATGTTTCTACTATAAATACCAGAGAGTCCTGGATACTCCCTGTTTACCATCTCTGATAGAAAAGGATGGAGAATGCATATTTTTCCTCTTTTACGTCTTTAAAGGGATATTGTGTTAATAAAAGTATCCATATGTTTTCTAAGAAAAGCTATTTAAACATCAATATGCTTCTTAAGGAATCAAAGAGCTCCTCTTCGCTATTACACAAATACAATATCCAACTTAAATATTTAGTTACAGAGTAAACTCTTAAAAGATTGAGATGTGCTATAAAAATAGAACTAAAAACAGCATAGTTTTAAATTTAATCCAACAAAACTTTCCTCTCGGATATTTTCTCACATTATCTTTTCAACTCCCCTTTGTCTAACATAATGTTCCTAATAATCTTTCTATAAACACTATTGATTCCAAGTGGCACAAAGTTAGGCAACTTTTTACCTTACATCTTTTACTTTTCCTGTCTCTTTTCAGTTTTTTACTCATTGTCTTATTGCCCTTTGTTCTTTTATTCAGTCCAAACCAACCATTCATCTGTAGCAATAATTAACTGAAAGGTGAAAAATTATTGAATCCAAAGGCTGGGTGGGAATCATCTCTACCAATTAATTCACCCACACCCAACACAACCATTTTGAAATTCTTTGATAACTCTACAATCCACGCATCATCTCCCCACAAAAGTCCACCTGTAAAGATGCCCATTAACATCCAGCACCTTCTGTAATCTGTATCAGATACCCTGGTGCTGGCGCTGCCACCAGATATCCTCCCACTGAAAAGACACAGGACGACGAGTCTGACGGAGCTAGCTTTGGCTCTTGCAGAGTTGATGGTCAGCATTTCCACCATCAACTCCCAACCTTAGGCTGATTCTAAGACAACTTTACCTGAAGACAGTAATCAAAGAACACTTGCCTTTAAGAAATAAAGGATGAATTTCTCAAAAGTAAAAGAGCAAGCAAAAAGAAATATAAATAGGAGAGTACAAAAAGCAATAGAAAATTAAAGCTGATAAGCCTGTGAATAAGATCAAGGAGGTAAAAGAAAGGGAAGTATATAAAAATCAAAGCAAGAATGTGTTTTAAAAAATTAGATACTATTAAAAGCTTAAGGCAGTGTTAAACTACAATGATGAATGAAGGCCAGGAGTTAAGTGGGTTATAGAGAGAGGAAAAAAAAAAAAGCATTAAGTATTTAGATGTGTCACTAAGAATAAATGGTTAGGAAGCTGGAATAAATTGTACATGAGTGACCATGGAATACAAATGTTTGCTGGCAGCATAGATGGCTGAAACACTGCTTTAGTTCAGAATGAGTAAGTTCACTCCTGATTACCCTGATAATATTTCACCATTCACAGCCACTGACTGTATCTGGCACTAACCATCTTACAAATTTAGTTCTACAAATATTAATTAACCCTTGATTTATATGAAAAGAACTATGCGTGTGAACCAGTAATACGTAAGATGAAGAAAAATAAATATCTTCCTTTAAGGCATTTACAGTCTCATATAAAGCATAACATAACACATAAATAGCTACCAAGCAAGGCCAAAATAACTATAAACAAAATGTTATAGGAGCTCAAAGTGACTGAGGAATAGAAAAGAATGCAGAGAAAGGGCACCTCCATGAAGTAAAAAGTATAAAACACATTCTGGGACATTCTCATTGGAAAATGGGGGAGAGATGAGAGGTCAGTATAGGTTGAGACCAATTTTAGGAAGCAAAAGTATATAGAGGGATACGGGTGCTATATTAAATGCTGACTGAGTAGTTACAAAAACACAGCTTTCAAAATTCCTATAGTGGGGAAATAAAACACAATGACTAATAAAATACTTCATCTTCTAAAAAGGCAACTCTTCAGAATTAAAAGACTACAGGATGTCAGATAAACTGGAAATAATCTTAAAAAATATTCAAAGTTTAACTCTTTAGCTTAAGTGAAGAAAAGATGCCTCTTTTTTCAAAAATGCTAACCTAAACTTTACCCTAAAATACTCTGATGTCTCAGATGGTAAAGAATCTGCCTGCAAAGTTGCAGACCCAGGTTTGCTCCTTGGGTCGGGAAGATCCCCTGGAGAAGGGCATCACAACCCACTCCAATATTCATGCCTGGAGAACCCCATGGACAGAGGAGCCTGGCGGACTATATAGTGCATGGGGTCACAAAGAGTCAGACACGACTGAGTGACCAACACATCTAACTTCTAAGTAAGGTAAAGTTAAAAATGCCTCTAGATTATCAATGTAGCAGTCTTTTCATTGTGTGAGCATGCTAAGTCTTATCTGACTCTTTGTGACCCCCATGGACTATATAGCCCACCAGGCTCCTCTGTCCATGGGATATTCCAGAGAATACTGGAGTAGTTTGCCATTTCCTCCTCCAGGGGAATCACACTGCTTTTATTTATCAACAAACAATGCTAATATCAGAAATATAACTTTGTTCTCATAAATAAAAGCCAACATCTATACATACCAATTTCATAATCAACTAGGCACTTTATCAACACACACAAAAAAGCACAACTAGGCAAATTAAATCAGTGCCTCCAAAGAATTGATTTATTAAACAAGAATAGATCTAGTTTCATGGTAAAAAATCAGGAAACTAATATTATCTAATACTAAGAGTTAAAAAATTGTTACAACAATGAAAAAATAACTTATCCTATAAAATATGAAAAGGGAAGGCTGTAGGCTTCCTGAATATAAGAAATTATAAAATACAGCTCAGTCTCAATTTCCAAGTTTTACAAGTCTCCCTTCCTCACCCTTAATATTTTTCAAAAATAAGAGGATTTGAGCCTTACACCTTTACTCTATAAATATCAAGAAACAGGAGACCCCTTTCACAGGTCTACATAGTAACATCTTGGTGATCCTTCTGTCAATAATGAGCCATTTTCACATAACTTGAGATTTGAAAATTAATCTTTTTTTGTTTTTGTAAACATTTAAAGATTCCAGTATCATCAGTGAATAAAACAAGTGATAAAAGCAAAGTGTAAGGCCCAAATCAGATTCAAGATGCACCACAATATCACAGTAACTGAAAGAATAAAACAAACAAAAAAAACACCAGCCTTAATGTGGTCACTGGGGGGGGGGGGGGAGGAAAGGGCACTGAAAATCAGAGCAGGCACGCCAGATCTGATCCCTGTGCACATCTGTACATGGACTTTAAGGAAAGAGAATCATCATCAGTTTCCATAGGCGATCTCTGACACTAAAGTCACCCAAAGGCAAAACCTTAAAGATGACACAAACCGCAGAGAGCTCCTGTTTACTAAACCAGCCCAGAAGCATACTTTTTTCTTCTCTGGTGGAGATTTTAGTGCAAAATCACTCATTACCATTCTGAGCTAAAAACACACCGAAATAAATTTTATTGACAAGCAAGGCAGTAAAGGGCTAAATTTCTGCATAATACAAAATATACTAAGATTTCTCCTTAATTTTACCTTCAAATAATTCCATTTTAAATCACAGCTTAAGACACACTCAAATTTTTAAAAAAGATTTCAGAAAGTGTTTCTTGTTTCCATAGATAGATGGTAAAATCCTGTCTTTCTCACAGTCATTTAATTTGTAATCCTGAGCAACTCTTGTTACTTCAGAAGTAAAAGCTTTAAAACTAATTATTATCCACCAATTTGCAGCAGAGGTGGTTTCCTATTATAAGTATTGAATATATATTTAAATAAGTTTGGTCTCACTACTAAAACTATCTTCACCTCATGTTCTGAAGTTACCTGGACATATAAAACAGACATGCCCAAACTACAGTTCAAGAATCTCAACTGACAGAAAAGTGTGATAAGAACAAATACAAAGTGATATTGTTTAATATCACTTATTAGATCCAGATAGTGGGCCACCATTACCAGTAAGTGGATTCCTAACTGCAAGGGAAAAGAGCACCAATTTTCCTTTGATCCATTCCTATGAAAGTAGGTAAAATCCTTGAGTTTAACTTAACTGCTGACTATGATGTACATGTAATGAGGAGAGCAGCAACAAGCTGAACAGTATATGTCCATTAAAAGGGAGCAGTTCCAGTGACTATCTCTATGAAGATAGTTTTTATTCCAATCCCAAAGTAAGGCAATACCAAAGAATGCTCAAACTACCACACAATTGCACTCATCTCACACACTAGCAAAGTAATGCTCAAATTTCTCCAAGCCAGGCTTCAACAATATGAGAATCCTGAACTTCCAGATGTTCAAGCTGGATTCAAAAAAGGCAGAAGAACCAGAGATCAAGTTGCCAACATCCGCTGGATCATCGAAAAAGCAACAGAGTTCCAGAAAAACATCTATTTCTGCTTTATTGACTATGCCAAAGCTTTTGAATGTGTGGATCACCACAAACTGTGAAAAATTCTTAAGATGAAGATACCAGACCACCTCACCTACCTCTTGGGAAATCTCTATGCAGGTCAGGAAGCAACAGTTAGAACTGGACATGGAATAACAGACTGGTTACAAATAGGAAAAGGAGTCTGCCAAGGCTGTATATTGTCACCCTGCTTATTTAACTTATATGCAGAGTACATTATGAGAAACGCTAGGCTGGATGAAGCACAAGCTAGAATCAAGATTGCCAGAAGAAATATCAATAACCTCAGATATGTAGATGACACCACCCTTATGGCAGAAAGCAAAGAAGAACTAAAGAGCCTCTTGATGAAAGTGAAAAAGAAGAGTCAAAAAGTTGGCTTAAAACTCAACATTCAGAAAACTAAAATCATGGCTTCTGGTCCCATCAATTCATGGAAAATGGATGGGGAAACAAAGGAAACAGTGAGGGACTTTATTTCGGGGGGCTCCAAAATCACTGCAGATGGTGATTGTAGCCATGAAATTAAAAGACGCTTGCTCCTTGGAAGAAAAGTTAAAACCAACCTAAACAGCAAAGCAGAGACATTACTTTGCCAACAAAGGTCCATCTAGTCAAAGCTATAGTTTTTCCAGTAGTCACATATGAATGTGAGAGTTGGACTATAAAGAAAGCTGAGTGATGCTTTTGAACTGTGGTGTTGGAGAATTGATGCTTTTGAACTGTGGTGTTGGAGAAGAGTCTTGAGAGTCCCTTGGACTGTAAGGAGATCCAACCAGTCCATCCTAAAGGAAATCAGTCCTGAATATTCATTGGAAGGACTGATGGTGAAGTTGAAACTCCAATACTTTGGCCATCTGATGCAAAGAACTGACTCATTGGAAAAGACCCTGATGCTGGGAAAGACTGAAGGTGGGAGGGGAAGGGAACAACAGAGGATGAGATGGTTGGATGGCATCACCAACTCCATGGACATGAGTTTGAGTAAGCTCCAGGAGTAGGTGATGAACAGGGAAGCCTGGTGTGCTGCAGTCCATGGGGTCGCAGAGTTGGACACAACTGAGCGACTGAACTGAATGAAAGGCGGCAGATCTAGTGACTATCTGTATGAAGACAGGTAAGCAGTTGCTGTCAGATATTCTCATTTTTAGCTTTCAGTTTTTTGCAAAGAAATGTCTAGCCAAACAAAACAGGCTTCAGTCTGCATGGAACACACATATTTTGTACTAATCATATTAGTTTATATTAATTATATCTGCCTTTTGCTCCTATACACTTTTAAGTTGTCTTTGACATGCAGGGTTGTGCTATAGGTGTCTCTCAAATGATTTATCACCCATGGCTGACACACTTTTCAAGCAAATGAGGAAAACAATTGTGTATTTTAGGTCACTTTTGTATGACTTTTAGAGAGCAATAAACATAATTATGCATGGAAACAATGTTCTTACTAGAGCCGTTGTCAAATCATTTACTTTGGCCTAAATACTTTACAAACTACACATATAAGAACTCATCTTTACCTCATTATTTCCATGTTTTACATATATTTCTTAGGGGAAAAATGTTCAAATTGTCCAAAATAACTTAAAAAGTGCACTGAAGTTTTCTTCCGCTCTACCTACCTCTACCATTCCAAGCAATGAAAGCCCATTCAAGTCTGAACTGAGAAATGAATTTGTAAGATAATCCAAAAGAGAATCTACTATTGCACATAAACACAAACTAGGCCGATGATGCATGAAAATTCTTTAAAATAGCAATGAAAAAAATCAAGAATGAAAATATTATTCCCAAATGGATAAGGACTCAATCAAAAATAAAGGACATATCTGCACAATGAGTGATACAGAACAGTATTAACTGTCTCTGAATAAAATCCAAATTACATGGTCACATGTGGTTTTGGGAGTCTCTGATCTATATACATCTATATATGATTACTTGCTATCATATTAAGACTACCAGTCCACATCAATTCAGTTCAGTCACTAAGTAATGTCCAACTCTTTTTGATCCCATGAACTGTAGCACACCAGGCTTCCCTGTCCATCACCAATTCCCAGAGCTTACTCAAACTCATGTCCATCAAGTAGGTGATGCCATCCAACCATCTCAACCTCTGTCATCCCCTTCTCCTTTTGCCTTCAATCTTTCCCAGCATCAAGGTCTTTTCCAATGAGTCAGTTCTTCACATCAACTGAACAAAGCATTGGAGCTTCAGCATCAGTCCTTCCAAAGAATATTCAGGACTGATTTCCTTTAGGATTGACTGCTTTGATCTTTTGCAGTCCAAGGGACTCTCAAGAGTCTTCTCCAACAACAAAGTTCAAAAGCATCAATTTTTCAGCAGTCAGCTTTCTTTATAATCAACTCTAACATCCATACATGACTACTGAAAAAACCATAGCTTTGACTATGCAGACCTTTGTTGACAATGTCTCAGCTTTTTAATATGCTGTCTAGGTTGGTCATAGCTTTTCTTTCAAGGAGCCACAGTCACCGTCTGCAGTGATTTTGGAGTCCAAGAAAATTAAGTCTGTCACTGTTTCCATTGTTTCCCCATCTATTTGCCATGAAATGATGGGACTGGATGCCATGATCTTTGTTTTTTGAACGTTGAGCTTTAAGCCAGCTTTTTCACTCTTCTCTTTCATCAACAGGCTCTTTAGCTGCTCTTCACTTTCTGCCGTAAGGGTGGTGTCATCTGCTTATATGCTATTATTATTTCTCCCTGAAATCTTGATTCCAGCTTCTACATTCTCCAATCTAGCATTTTGCATGATGTACTCTGCATATAAGTCAAATAAGCAAGGTGATAATATAACAGCCCTGATGTGCTCCTTTCCCAATTTGGAACCAGTCTATTGTTCTATGTCTGGCTGTACTATTGCTTCCTGACCTACAAACAGATTTCTGAGGAGGCAGGTAAGACAGTCTGGTATTTCAATCTTCAAGAATTTTCCACAGTTGGTGATCCACACAGTCAAAGCCTTTATCTGTCAATGAAGCAGATGTTTTTCTTGAATTCTCTTGCTTTTTCTATGATCCAACAAATGTTTTCAATTTGATCTCTGGTCCCTCTGCTGAGGCACCAAGATTCCAGTTCTTCGTTCACATACTGCTGAGGCCTAGCTTGAAGAATTTTGAGCATTACTTTGCTAGAGTGTGAAATCAGTGCAACTGTACGATGGTTTGAACATTCTTTGCCATTGTCTTTCTTTGAGATTGGAATGAAAACTGACCTTTTCCAGTCCTGTGGCCACTGCTGAGTTTTCCAAATTTGCTGGCATATTAAGTGCAACACTTTCACAGCATTATCTTGTAGGATTTGAAATCACTCTGCTGGCATTCCATTACCTCCATTGGCTTTGTTCATAGTGATGCTTCCTAAATAAGGCCCACTTGACTTCATACTCCTAGATGTCTGGCTCTAGGTGAGTGATCACACCATCGTGGTTGTCTGGGTCAAGAAGATCTTTTTGGTATAGTTCTTCTGTGTATTCTTGCCACCTCTTCTTAATATATTCTGCTTCTGTTGGGTCCATACCATTTCTGCCTTTTATTGTACTCATCGTTGTATGAAATGTTCCCCTGGTATCTCTAACTTCCTTGAAGTGATCTCTAATCTTTCCCATTCTATTGATCTCTAATATATTCCCATTCTGTCTCTATATTAGCTTGAATAGCTCCCAACTACTCAAGCTAATATAGAGTCAGGAAAGAATAAAACATAACAGGTAATTTTTAAAATACTTACATTAAAGGGTATCTTTCATCTTAGCAAATATGGACTTGGCCAATCTACTGCATTCTCCCAGAACATTAAAAAATATTTTTCACATTTATATTTTTTATAAAAACTACCCAAGTAAAGGTCTCTGTATTCACTCTGCTTATCCTGTTTCTAGGCCTATAATGTAAGTGGAATAAAACATGCCTCCTGAAAATTATTGTTTTTGCTTATTCTTATAGGCTTTTGCTGTACATAGTCAAAAATACTGATTAGTTTCCCTTTTCTATGGCATAGGAAAATGGCTTATGAACATCTACTTATGAACCACAACACACTGAGTAATAAGATTTGTTTGTTTTCTCAGTCACCAAGTTGTCCAACACTCCGTGACCCCAATTAGTTAACCTAATAAAAATTTGTGCACAATTTGTTTCAAATAACCCAGTGTAGACTAACCAATACACTTAATACAATTTATAAATACATTGAGGGAGTGGGGTGGGGGAAGTCACCAATCACAAGAGATAACTTGACACATCAGCATTAAGTTCAATGACGTTATGGGATTGCACGACTAAATCTGTAAGCACAGCATAAAGAAGGGTCAGAATCCTACTACACGTAATTCAGAATAGGGAATCCTATGACACCAAATGGCAGAAAATCAAAAAACAAGTCTTCCATTTTACTTCCCTAAAAAACAAGTACCACCTTCTGTCACTTCCAGTTTCTTTATAATACTTCTTTAGGTAAAGTGGCCACCTCCTCTGCCAAAATGAATACCACAATCTTTACTCCAATAATTATGATAAGGACCTGAGTCAACACTAGCTTAAATTTAACTTTCTCTATGAGTTATATATCTATAAATGGGCAGATGAATAAAAACATGTATTAAAGTAGCTCTAAGAAATAAGTCATTAGTGTTCATCTTAATCAATGCAGAAAACTATTTCCAATACAAGGTTGACTTTATTCAAATATAAACTATCTTGAAAAACGCATCTCGATCAGAAGGGCTGGAGAAGTGGACAACCATGTTGTCAACTGCACACTGTGGCCCAGCGGGATATGCTATTGAGCCTCTCAGTGGACACCTCTGCCTTAGCTTCTTCGTGATGAAGCTGGAAAACACGAGCAGCTCAGATCTACAGAGGCTTCTGCTCACTTCAACCAACCAACTGAATACCAGTGTCAAATTCATTGGCTGCAAATTCCATGTTGATACTGGAGAAGCAAAAAGTGACATTCTGCCCCGCTTCCAATATGATTAAGCACTTCATACATGACAGTCAAAGAAAACATGTAACTCTCTGATATACACCAAAAATAACAAGGTCACTTTGACTGGGTTTGGCCTCTGTTGAGGAAAACCTTGAACATTTCCTGTAAACTATTTTATTTTATTTTATTTTATTTTATTTTTATTTTTTTTATTTTTCAGTGGGTTTTGTCATACATTGATGTGAATCAGCCATAGAGTTACACGAATTCCCCATCCCGGTCTCCCATCCCACCTCGCTCTCCACCAGATTCCTCTGGATCTTCCCAGCCCAACAGGCCCGAGCACTTGACTCATGCCTCCCACCTGGGCTGGTGGTCTGTTTCACCACAGATAATATACATGCTGTTCCTCCAAAGAAGACATACAGATGGCTAACAAACACATGAAAAGATGCTCAACATCACTCATTATCAGAGAAATGCAAATCAAAACCACAATGAGGTACCATTACATGCCAGTCAGGATGGCTGCTATCCAAAAGTCTACAAGCAATAAATGCTGGAGAGGGTGTGGAGAAAAGGGAACCCTCTTACACTGTTGGTGGGAATGCAAACTAGTACAGCCACTATGGAAAACAGTGTGGAGATTTCTTAAAAAACTGGAAATAGAACTGCCATATGACCCAGCAATACCACTTCTGGGCATACACACTGAGGAATCCAGATCTGAAAGACACACGTGCACCCCAACGTTCATCGCAGCACTGTTTATAATAGCCAGGACATGGAAGCATCCTGTAAACTATTTTATACTTGGCATTTGCCATGTTGGTGTCAAGATACAGTGTGACCTCTGGAAAACAAGAATCATATGAGAAAGCTACTGTTTTTTCTTTCATGGACAGACTAATGTAAACTTGGTAGCCTAGGTAATTTGCAGCTTTTAAATTTAAATATCTTGGCCAGCCAGTTCTTCCAAAGTCTGACTTTCTTGCCCTGTTGGAAAATAAATGTTTTCTTTCCTTTCTTTAAAAAAAAAAAAAGCATCCGTTTTTAGTTTGTATGATTTCGATGCACAAATGTATATGATTTCAATCATTTAGCTAATACATGACATTAAATTTTTTCTACACACAGGAAAATCTATCTTAATTTCTTCTATGCTACGTTTTCAAATTTTTATATTACAAAAATAAAAACACCAAAAGCAAAGAAGCATCGTTACAACCTTAAAATTTTATTTGCAAATATTTCATAAAATTAACCTGCACAAAAATTGAAAGGATAGCTATGTAAAAAGTAAACAAACAAAAAAAACTACTTAGTACTCCATAAGGATCTTTTTTCCTAAATAAGTAATTTCCATAGAGATGTGAAGCATTATGAAATGCCTTGATACATCATGATTAAGATCTGTACTACTCAAGCTTCCCTGGTAGCTCAGGTGGTAAAGAATCCACCTATAACGCAGGAGACCCCGGTTCGATTCCTGGGTCAGGAAGATCCCCTGTAAAAGGGTTACGCTATGCATTCTAGTGTTCTTGGGCTTCCCTGGTGGCTTAGACAGTAAAGAATCTGCCTGCAATGTGGGAGACCTGGGTTCAAAGCCTGGGATGGGAAGATCCCCTGGAGAAGGGAACAGCTACCCACTCCAGTATTCTGGCCTGGAGAATTCCATGAATAGAGGAGCCTGGCATGCTACAGTCCATGGGGTAGCAAAGAGTCGGACGTGACTGAGGGACTTTCAAAAAAAAAAAAAAAAAACTCAAAAAGAAAAACCAACATTTTAGTGGCCAGACAAGAAATTTTTGGCCCAAGACTAAAGATTAAAATATGAATTTTAAAAACGTTTCTAGGAATAAGTCTTTGTAAAGTCATAAATAATGTAAAATATTTAAAAGTGCTTAAATTCTGAAAAATTGAAACCTAGAATTGTTTCGTTAAGCATTTCCTTTAAAATGCTTAAGATGTATTAGAGAGCTAATTCTGAAGGTTGTGCTACTTGAAAACACCACTAGATGACAACCTTGCTTTACAAGTACAATATTATCAGCCTATTACTGGAAAATCTAAGACTCCAAAGATGTACTAAACTGGCTTTAAAATAAATGTTTCCAACATTTACTGGGTTTTTCTGGTGGAGAGTAGATATATCAAAAATAAAATGAGCTATTTATAAGTGCTAAATTTGTGCTTGCTATAAAGATCACTCAGGATTTAAAAAAGAAACTCATTTAGCAGACACTCAAGAGATTTCTTACACACACAGAACAAAACTGAAGCATATCAAAAGACAATTTTCTCTCTTATGCCCTCCTATGTTCATCCGTTGGAAATACATATTTATATATAGTACATATAAATTACTAGAGACTAATACTTTTTTGTTGTGGAATAATTACAAAGTACTTTCAACATCATTTCAACTGTTGCTTTTCTCTGACACCAAAACAAATAAACATGGTATTTTGAGATAATAACCATAAGAAGAAAGGTGATAACAAAACACAAACTTCTATTTTCTATGATCCATTTTCAGATATCTTAAATATTTTTCCTATATATAATCCAATCCATGAAGACATTAGTCCTGGAAGGCTTATTTGGCATTAAGTAATTATTATACTTACTTAACAAGTAAGTGGGTTGGCAACCCACTCCAGCATTCTTGCCTAGAGATCCCACAGACAGACAGGCCTGGCAGGCTATAGTCCATGGGGTACAAGAGTCAGACATGACTTAGCAACTAAACCACCACCAATTATTGTAACACCCTAGCAAGTAAAAATTTGTAAATATTCCTTTGAAATTCCATAATTGATACATTACAAGGAATAGTAGCAAAGAAATCTAACTATGTTATCATTCATTTTTGTAAACCAAGCCCTTACATATTTTTAAAGTATAAAATGAAAGCCTGGATATTTTTACTTTCATTGGAGGTTATAATTTATGCCCTTCCTCTAATTCAACATTTTCATTCTTAAATTCTGAAGCAGAGCTGAAGTTAGTTTTTAATAACTCATAAATGAGTTTATTTGATATTTCTGTCATCTCTACTTCAGCACAAAGGTGATAGCTATAAAACCATACATCAGTAGGAAAGACTCACTTCAAGCCTAATGTGCCATGTACTGACTATTGTGATACAGCATCAGAGCTGGCAGAGGCCATGCCACAGGCCTCCCAGGATCAACACCAGACCCGGTACTTAATTCTAAGTTTACATGAGAAATGTTACTTTAAAATGTGAGCTATGGTAACATCTACTAGAAGGCATTTTATGAATAGCTTGGGCTGTCTGATCAGTACTTTATAGTGAGACAGAACTAGATGCATATCTCAGCCTCACCATTTAATCAATGTGGGATCCAAAGTGATTAATTCAATCTACCTGTGCCTCAGTTGCCTTCCCTACTTAAAATAATTAAAAAAAAAGGTCTACAGAGTTGTTCTAAAAAAATGCTTATCTTTAGATTTGTTCTAAGAATAAATGAAATACCCATCATGTGCTTGGTATGAAGTTAGATGCTAAATAAATACTAGATTCTTTCCTTCTAAAACACTGTAACCTTTGTGTCTACTCTGGAAAATATCTCCAAAAGATAATGATCCTTAAAAATGCCTTCTTCTGAAACTAATACAATGAGTGAATCTACTATAGTTCAACTTTTTTTAAAAAAGTCTTCAGGGTTATGAGAAGAGAAGAAAAGAATGAAATTCACCAACCAAGAAAGGGAATTTCCTCAAAGGTTACAGCTAATAAACAAAATACCCTAAGATACATATTCCCAACATGCTCCTCACATGGAGCTCACTGAGAAATGAAGGAAGATGTCCGCAAGATGAAAAGATTTGTATTATTTAATTTGTTGACATTTTCCAATTGTACATACTGGAAACACAGTTTTTAACAATAAGAAAAAAACTTACTCCCTAAGACTGTGCAACTATTTATGCCCAAAGAGAATTTTCAATGCAAAATACATTGCCATCATTTTGTCAATATTTAAAATAATGATGTCAAGAAACACTTGGTAAGTAATAAGTTTAATATCCTATATTGTATTAAAATAAGCCAATGGGAATTTGCTCTATGACTCAGGGAACTCACCAGGGCTCTGTGACAACTAGAGGGGTGGGATGGGGAGGGATGGGGAGGGAGGCTCAAGAGCGAGAAGAGGGAGGGGACATGTGTATGCCTATGGCTGATTCATGCTGATGTTTGGCAGAAACCAACACAATTCTGTAAATCAACTATCCTTCAGTTAAAAAATAAATTCAAAATTTTAAAAAATAAAAATAAATGACAATTTTAATATGTTTTAAACTGATATTTTATGATTTACACTCAAAATTTATTTAAATTAATACCAATTATTCAAAACTTTAAAAATGAAAACCTACTTCAATTATCACAGGCCATTATGACAAATACCTATTTGTTTCTAGCACCTGTAAGCATACATGTTACCATTTAATAGCATAACAATTCTCCAAAAATTAAAATGAAAATAGGAGAGGCCTAAAATAAAAACTGGCAGTGACTTAAAATATGCTACTAAATTAAGCTGCTGCTGCTCAGTTGCTAAGGCATGTCCGACTCTTTGTGACCTCACAGATTGCAACAGCCCAGGTTTCCCTGCTCTTTACCATCTCCTGGAGTTTGCTCAAACTCATATTCATCAGTCAGTGATGCCATCCAACCATGCCGTCCCTTTCTCCTCCTGCCTTCAGTTTTTACCAGCACCAGGGTCTTTTCCAAGACAGCTCTTTGCATCAGGTGGCCAAAGTATTGGAGCTTCAGCCTCTGTCCTTCCAATGAGTATTCAGAACTGATTTCCTTTAGGATTGACTGGTTTGATCTCCTTGATCCTAGGGACTCTCAAGAGTCTTCTCCAGCACCACAATTAGAAGGCATCAATTCTTCGGAGCTCAGCCTTCCTTATGGTCCAACTTTCACATCTGTACATGACTACTGGAAAAACCATAGCTTTGACTATTCAGATTTCTGTTGGCAAAGTGTCTCTGTTTTTTAATACATCGTCTAGGTTTGTCATTGCTTTTCTTCCAAGAAGCAAGCATCTTTTAATTTCGTGGCTGCAGTTACCATCCATAGTGATTTTGGAGCCCAAGAAAACAGTCTCTCACTGTTTCCATTGCTTCCCCATCTATTTGCTATGACGTGATGGGACCAGATGCCACGATCTCCCTTTATTGAGTGTTGAGTTTTAAGCCAGCTTTTTCACTCTCCTCTTTCACCCTCATTAAGAGGCTCTTTAGTTCCTCTTCGGTTTCTGCCATAAGGATGGTGTCATTTGCATATCTGAGGTTGCTGATATTTCTCCCTGCAATCTTGATTCCAGCTGGTGATTCATCCAGCCTGGCATTTCTCATGATATACTCTGCACAGAAGTTAAATAAGCAGGGTGACAATATACAGCCTTAATGTTCTCCTTTTCCAAATTTGAACCAGTCTGTTGTTCCATGTCCAGTTCTAAGTGTTGCTTCCTGACCTGCAAACAGGTTTCTCAGGAGGCAAGTAAGGTTGCCTGGTATTTCCATCTCTTTAAGAATTTTCCAGTTTCTTGTGATCCACATAATCAAAGGCTTTAGTGTAGTCAATGAAGCAGAAGTAGACGTTTTTCTGGAATTCTCTTGCTTTTTCTATGATCCAACAGATGTTGGCAATTTGATCTTTGGTCCCTCTGCTTTTTCTAAATCCAGCTTATATATCTGGAAGTTCTCGGTTCACATACTGTAGACTAGCATGAACGATTTTGAGCATTATCTTCCTAGCATGTGAATGAAATACTAAATGAAATAAGTAAATAAAAATGAATTTTTTGCAAAAAAGTGAAATACCCCCTCAGTCGATAAATATGAATTAATAATTCTAATTGTCATTTCTTTAAGATACACCTTAAATAGAAAATGCCTGGTATTGACGTTTTTGAAATTGAAGTGTTGCAAACAAATTAAGAATTTTCTTTTTCCAGCTTTGAAAATGTAATTTAAATACCCATCTCTTTGTCTGAATGGTGGTACCCCAAAAGATATGTTCATGTACTAATCTCTGGGACCAGTAAATGTTACTTTATTTGGAAAAAATGATCTCTTAAAGACATGAGACAATTATCCAGGTGCATCCTAAATCTAATGACAAGTGTCCTTATAAGAGAAAGGCCCAGGGAATTTTGAAACATACATACAGAAAAGACACAGATGGACACAGAAATTGGAGTGATGAGGTCTCAAGCCAAGGAATGCCAGCAACCACCAGAAAGTTGGACACAGCAAATAACTGATTTTCCCCTAGACTGTCTGCACATACCTTGATTTCAGATTTTTAGCCTCCAGAACTGTAAGAGAGTACATTTTTATGGTTTTAATCCCTCTGCTTGTGGTTATTTCGTACAGCATTCACAGGAAAATGATGCACGTATTACAAATCTAAGCCACTTGAAAGTACTGATTCAACTAAATAAAAATCTATCTTTTGAAAGGTCATCTTTTACAATAGAATCTATGAAGAACATCCTCTATTCAATTTAAAATGTCCTGATTCATTAACTCTCCCTGAATGATCAACTTCAGTGAACTTGATCAGTTTAAGTCAATAAGTAATAAAATACAATTTTACAGATAAATAATAAGTGAAAGTGGCCCCTTCCCAATTATTCCAAAAAATATAAATTATTAACAATGCTAGGTATATCCCTATAATACACATACACATAAACTGGGATAGATTTTAGAAGGAAATATTTGTCTATAGAAGTAGACTCAGGTACATAAAAGTTTCTGCAATAGATCTTTTCATTTAAGAACAGATCACAGTCAACTTCCGTTTCAAACATAGATTTCCCCGTCTCATTCTATTCAATGGCTGCTTGTCCCTTAGTATCTGAGGGGGATTGTTTCCAAGATCTCTGCAGAAACCAAAGTCAGCAGATGTTCAAGTATCTTATATAAAATGTTTACAAATATAACTGTCAGTATAAACTCATGATTTTATATCAGTTTATGCATTCTGATGCTTGTGAACCGGCCCAGAAATTACACATGACTCACCTAATAGTTGCATCTTCATAAATCTAATCATAAAGAAGCCTTGGTATGACTTTTAATTTTAAAACAGCAATAAAGCATTTTTTCATAATATCTAACATATACAAATTAGGAACTGTTACAGATTAATACATCTGAATTTTAAATAACTGAGATAATACTGACTTATAACATTACACGTTTCATACATACATTATATTTCCATTTTTGTATACCCTACAGCATACTCACCACCAAAAATTTAGTTTCCTTCCTTCACCATAAAGTTGATACCATCTATTCCTTCATCTCCTTCCTCTCCAGTAAATACAAATCTATTCTCTAAATCTTCATGTTTTTCTTTGGTTTGGTTTCTTTATTTGGGGGGTTTGTTTGGTTGTTTTATATTCCACATTGAAATGAAATCTATATGATGCTTGTCTTTCTTCATCTGACATATTTCACTTAACATAATATCCTCCAGGTCCACATATATTGTCAGAAATCACAAGATTTCATCTTGTTAATGGATGAGTAGAATTACACTATACAAACATATCATACCTTCTTTATCCATCAATCTACCCACTGAAGGGTACTTCTGCTATTTCCATTATCTTGGATATGGTAAATAATGCCATGGGGAACAGAGGTGTACTTATATCTTTTCAAGCTACTGTTTTCATAGTCTTTGGATAGCGCAAAGTGGGAAGCTGGATTAGTGATATTGAGTACCTTTTCACATGTCCTTTAGCCATATGTATACCTTCTTTGGAAAAATGTCTATTTAGCTGCCCTGCCCAGTTTTGGGACTTCCCTTGAGGCTCAGCTGGTAAAGAATCCGCCTGCAATGTGGGAGACCTGGGTTCAATCCCTGGGTTCAGAAGATCCCCTGGAGAAGGAAAAGGCTACCCACTCCAGTATTTTACTCAGGTTGTTTTTTTAACTGAGTTGTATGTGTTCTTTATATTTTTAATTGAGGTATAATTCCCCTATTACTTTATGCTGGTTCCGAGTGCACAATGCAGTGATTTGCTATTTCTACACATTACAAAGTAAGTCTAGTTGCCATCTATCACCACAGTTATCACGATATTATTGACTATATTCCCTATGTTGTATATTTCATGTGCATCACTCATTTATTGTGTAACTATAGTTTTTTACCTACCAACCCATTTCTTCTACTTTACCCAAACACCTACACACTTCTCCTCTGGCAACCACCAGCTTCTTTTCTGTATCTAAGAGTATGTTTCTCTCTTGTATCATTTGTTTAGTTTTTTAGATTCTACATAAGTGAAATCATATGGTATTTGTCTTTCTCTTATTTTTCTCTTATTATTTCACTTAGCCTAATACCAACTGGGTCCATCCATGTTATCACAAAAGACAAGACTTTGTTCAATTTTATGGTTGAATAATATTCCATTGACCCTATAAACCACATCTTCTTTATTCACCCATCTACTGCTGGACAGTTAGGATCCTTCCCTAGTGGCTACTATAAATAATGCTGCAATGAACATATGAGTGCATATATCTTTCAAATTAGTGTTTTTTATTCTTCAGAAAAATACCCATAAGTAGAATTGCTGGATCATATGGTAGTCCTATTTTTAATTTTTTGATATACCTCCATATTTTTTCCAGAGGAGCTGTACCAATTTACATTCCCAATAACTGTGAATGAGGTGACACTTTTCTCCATATTCTTGGCAATACTTAAATGCTGTTTTGGATAACAGTCATTCTGAAATATGTAAGGTGACATCTCATTGCAGTTTGATCTGCAATTTCCTAATGATGTTAAGCATCTTTTCATGTGTCCATTGACCACTTGATGTCTTCCATGGAAAAAAGTCTATTCAGATCCTCTGCTCATTTTTTTAATCAGGTTGTATTTTGGATGTTGAGTTGTATGAATTCTTTGTATGTTTTGGATATAATGTCTGTAAATACATTCTCCCATTTAGTATGCTAGCTTTGTATTTTGTTGACAGTTTGCTTCACGGTGCAAAAATTATTTAGTTTGATGCAGCCCCATTTCTTCATTTCTGGTTTTGTTTCCCTTGCCTGAGAAGACTGGTCTGAAAAAAGCTGTTAAGATTGATGTCAAAGAGCATAATGCCTATGTTTTCTTCTAGGAGTTTTATGCTTTCAGGTCTTACATTTATGTCTCTAACTCATTTTGAGTTTATTTCTGTATATGCTTTGAGAAAGTAGTCCAGTTAGAAGCTTCTGCATGAGGCAGTTTTCCCAAAATCATCTGTTGAAGAGGCAGTTTTTTCCCTCGATTCTACCAATTCTTGCATCCTGTGTCAGAGATTAATTGACCATATAACTATGGGTTCATTTCTGGGCTCCTTTATTCTGTTCCATTGACCCATGTGTCTTGTTTTGTGCCAGTACCATAATGTTTTAGTGACTATAGCTTAAAGTATAGTTTGAAATCAGTGCATGTAATACCTACAGTTTTATTCTCCAGGCTCAGGATTGATTTGGCTATTTAGGATCTTTTCTGTTTCCATACAAACCTTAGAAATTATTTCCTTCATTTTTGTAACAAGAAAAAAATGCCATTAGTATTACGCATAGGGAATGCACTGAATATGAATTGCTTTGGGGCATACAGTCATTTTAATAACAATAATTCCTCCAAACCATGAGCATGGTGTATCTTTCCATTTGTTTGTGTCATCTCCAATTTCTTTCATCAATGTCTTATAAATTTCCAAGTACAGGTCTTTTACCTCCTTGGTTAGACTTAGATTTAGTCTCAGGTATTTCATTCTTTCTCATGTAATTATGCATGGGATTGTTTTCTTAATTTTTCTGAGAGTTTGTTGTTGGTGTATAGAAGCACAACGAATTTTTGTGTGTTAATTTTGTAACCTACACTCTTACTGAGTTCTAATAGTTTTCTGGTGATATCTTTAGAATTTTCTATACACATTATCATGTCATCTGTAGTGATAATTTTATTTCTTCCTTTCCAATATTAATTCCTTTATTTTCTTTTCTTCTCTAACTGCTGTGACTAGGACTTGCAATACTATAACAAAAGTAAATGACAAGAGTGGCCATCCTTGTCTTGTTCCTGACTTTAGAGGAAACATTTTCAGCTTTTCACCATTGAGTGTGACATTAGCTGTGAGCTTGTCACATATAGCCTTTATTATGTTGAGATATACTCTCTACATACACTTTTTGAGAGTTTTTTATTAATAAGTAGATGTTGAATTTTGTCAAAAAACTTTTCCTGCATTTATTGAGATGATATATAACTTTTATTGTTCAATTTGCTAAAGTGATATATCACATTACTTGATTTGCAGATATTAAAACATCTTTGCATCCCTGGGATAAATTATACTTGATCATTGTTTATGATCTTTTTACTGTATTGTTGATTCAGTTTGCTAATATTTTGTTGAGGATTTTTGCATCTACATTTATCAGTGACACTGACCTGCAATTTTTTGTGTGTGGTATCTTTCACTGGTTTTGAAAGTATCAGGGTAATGTGAGCCTCACAGAATGACTTCAAAAGTATTCTTCCTCTGCAATTTTGTGGAATAGTTTGAGGAAGATAAATGTTAAATCTTCTTAAAATGTTTGGTAAAATGCATCTGTGAAGTCAATTGGTTCTGTACATTTGCTGGGCATTTTCTAATTACTGACTCAATTTCATTACTGGTAACTGGTTCATTTTTTCACTCTTCCTGATTCAGTTTTGGAAGATCACACATTTCTAGGAATTTATCCAGTTCTTCAAGGTTGTCCATTTTATTGGTGCATCATTGTTCATAAAAATCTCTAATGATCCATTATATTTCTGTCATGCCAGTTGTCACTGTCCTCTCATTTCTGATTTTATTTACTTGAGCCACCTCCTTTATCCCTTGATGAGTCTGGCTAAAGGTTTATCAATTTTATTTTTTCAAAGAACCAGCACTTAGTTTCCTTGATCTTTTCTGTTGTTTAGTCTTTATTTTAATTATTTTACTTATTTAGGAGAAATCTTCAGGATTTCTTTCCTTCTATTAACTTTGGGCTTTGTTGTTCTTTTTCTACTTCCTTCAGATGTAAAGTTAGGTTGTTTATTTGAGACTTTTTTTTCTCTTGTTTCCTGAGATAGGTTTGTATCATTATAAATTTCCCTCTTAGAATTGCTTTTGCTGTGTCCCCTAGAGTTTGGATTGCTGTGCTTCTGTTTTATTTCAAGGTATTGTTTATAATTTCATCTCTGATTTTTTTCAGTGACCCACTGATTGTTTAGTACCATATTGTTCAGCCTCTGTGTTTATGTTTTTTCTTTTGTTTTTGGCCATGCCAAGTGGCATGTGAGATCTTAGTTCCCTGACCAGGGATCAAATCCACGTTTGTGTGTTTTGAAGTATTCTTTTTTTCCTATAGTTGATCTGTAGTCTCATATGATTGGTTAGGAAAAAAAAAAAACACTTAAAACGATTTTTAAATTTATTGAGACTTGTTTTGTGGTCTAGCGTGCTATATCATGGAAAATGTTCCATGTGCACTGAGAAGAATGTTTATTCTGCTGCCTTTGGGTCAAGTATTTTATACATTAGTATTTATCCCATCTTCTCTAATGTATTGTTTAAAGCTAGTGTTTCTTTATTAATTTTGTCTGGATTCTCTGTCTACTGATGCAAGTGGAGGCATTAAAGTTCCTTACAATCATTGTGTTACTGTCAATTTCTTCTTTTATTTTGTTAGTATTTGTTTTATCTATTCAGATGCATCTATGTGGGTTACATACATATTTATAAATGTGTATGCTCCTGTTGGATTGATCCCTTTATCATTATGTAATGTTCTTTTTGTCTAGGCTATCAACTACTAAAAGTAGGGAGTGAGGCAAGAGAATTGAGAGAGAGTCCCTAAAATGCTCAAGTCATTCAGTCACCAAAGGCTTAAGGCTCTTAGAAAACTAGAGAATGCATTCCAAGGCATTCCACCTCTTCAGTACAGAATCAGGAGAGGCAGCAGGGCCAGAAGAGCAATTTGCATTCACACTTATGAGAGTGCCTATTTCATCACAAGTCGCACAGGTTCAAGGGACTAGATCTGATAGACAGAGTGCCTGAAGAACTATGAACGGAGGTTCATGACATTGTACAGAGGCAGTGATCAAGACCATCTCCAAGAAAAAGAAAAGCAAAAAGGTAAAATAGTTGTCTGAGGAGGCCTTACAAATAACTGAGAAAAGAAGAGAAGCTAAAGGCAAAACAGAAAAGGAAAGATATATCCATCTGAAGTAGAGTTCCAAAAAATAGCAAGGAAAGATAAGAAAGCCTTCCTCAGGGATCAACGAAAGAAACAGAGGAAAACAATAGAATGGGAAAGACTAGAGATCTCTTCAAGAAAATTAGAGCTACCAAAGGAACATGTCATGCAAAGATGGGCTCAATAAAGGACAGAAATGGTATGGACTTAACAGAAGCAGAAGATACTGAGAAGAGGTGGCAAGAATATACAGAAGAACTATAAAGAAAAAAAAGACTTCATGACCCAGAAAACCACAATACTGTGATCACTCACCTAGAGCCAGACATCCTGAAATGCGAAGTCAAGTGGGCCCTAAGAAGCATCACTAGTGGAAGTGATGGAATTCCAGCTGAGCTAATTCAAATCTTAAAAGATGATGCTGTGAAAGTGCTGCACTCAATATGCCAGCAAATGTGGAAAACTCACCAGTGGCAAAAGGACCAGAAGAGGTCAGTTTACACTCCAGTCCAAAAGAAGGGCAATGCCAAAATGCCTAACAATGTTCAAACTAATGCACAATTACATTCATCTCATACACTAGCAAAGTAATGCTCAAAATTCTCCAAGCCAGGCTTCAACAGTACATGAACTGAGAACTTCCAGATGTTCAAGCTGGATTTAGAAAAAACAGAGGAACCAGAGACAAAATTGCCAACATCTGTTGGATCACAGAAAAAGCAAGAGAGTTCCAAAAAACATCTACTTTGGCTTTATTGGCTACACTAAAGCCTTTGACTCTCTGGATCACAGTAAAAGCCTTTGTGTGGATTCTTAAAGAGATGGAAATACCAGACCATCTGACCTGCCTCCTGAGAAATCTGTATGCAGGTCAAGAAGCAACAATTAGAACCAGACATGGAACAAAGGACTAGTTCCAAATAGGGAAAGTAGTACGTCAAGGCTGTATATTGTCACCCTGCTTATTGAACTTCTATGCAGAGTACATCATGCGAAATACCAGGCTATATAAAGCACAAGCTAGAATCAAGATTACCAGGAGAAATATCAATAAGCTAGAGATGCAGATGACACCACCTTTATGGAAGAAAGTGAAGAGGAACTGAGGAGCCTCTCGATGAAAGTGAAAGAGGAGAGTGAAAATGTTGACTTAAAACTCAACAAAGCAAAAAACTAAGATCATGGCATCCGGTCCCATCACTTCATGGTAAACAGATGGAGAACAGTGGAAACAGTGACAAATTTTCTTTGCTTGGGCTCCAAAGTCACAGCAGATAGTGACTGCAGCCATGAAATTAAAAGATGCTTGCTCCCTGAAAGAAAAGCTATGGCCTACCTAGACAACATATTAAAAAGCAGAGACATTACTTTGCCAACAAAGGTCCATCTAGTCAAAGCTATGGTTTTTCCAGTAGTCATGTATGGTGTGAGAGTTGGACTATAAAGAAAGCTGAGCACCAAAGAATGGGCGCTTTTGAACTGTGGTATTGAAGAAGACTCTTGAGAGTCCCTTGGACTGCAAGGATATCAAACCAGTCAATCCTAATGGAAATTAGTCTTGAATATTCATTGAAGGACTGATGCTGAAGCTGAAACTCCAATACTTTGGCCACCTGATACGAAGAACCAACTCATTGGAAAAGACCCTAATGATGGGAAAGATTGAAGTCAAGAGGAGAAGGGGACGACAGAAGATGAGATGGTTGGACGGCATCACCAACTCAATGGACATGAGTCTGAACCAGCTTCAGGATTTGGAGATGGACAGGGAAACCTGGCGTGCTACAGTCCATGAGGTCACAAAGAGTCAGACGTGACTGAGCGACTGACTGAACTGATTTTATCACAACCTTGCCAACAAAAAGGGCTGTCATATATTTTTTAATTTTTTGCCACCATTACAGCTGAGAAAGGCATGTTTGCAGGCCATTTTTTATGTTTTTTGCATGTGTTTTTCCCCGGGTTTTCATCAGAAAGTGAAAGCGTTAGTCACTCAGTCTTGTTCGACTCTTCCCAACCCCATGGACTGTAGTCCACCAGGTTCCTCTGTCTACGGGATTTCTCCAGGCAAGAGTACTGGATGGGTTGCCATGCCCATTTTTTTCTGTTAAAGCCTGGAGAGCCTCTATTAGTTTCTTTCAGCTCTCCGAAATTTCTCCCCTATACTTTAAAGCTTAGGGTACCTGAAGATGCAGGAGTCAGGACAGTATGGGGAGATCTTCTCTCTTATCCTGTCCATTGTTGTTCAGTCGCCCAGTTGTGTATGACTCTTTGTGGACCCATCGACTGCAGCACGCCAGGCCTCCCTGTCCCTCACCATCTCCCAAAGTTTGCCCAAGTTCAAGTCCATTGCATCAGTGATGCCATCCAGCAATCTCATCCTCTAACACCATCTTCTCCTTCTGCCCTCATTCTTTCCCAGCATCCTGCCGGTAATCATTTGCATTTGAAAGCCTAAAGTGTTCAGAAAGTGCCTCTCAGATACTCTGCTCTGGCCCCAGCATTCTGTACCTGAAAGCCTAATTGCCTCTGATCGACTTTCTCTCTCCCCACCGCCCCCCCACCAAGGGGAATTCCTCACCCAGGGATCGAACCTGGCTCTCCTGCATTCCAGGCAGATTCTTGACAGTTTGAGTCACCAGGGAATCTCTATTTTTCTATCAGACTATTGGTCTTTTGCCAGAGTTCTTTATGTATTAAAAACTGTAGCCTTGTATCTGTTTTATATATTGAGTTTTTCAGTTTAGCAGTTGTTCTTTGGTTTTGTTCATGGTATTTTTCACTGTGCAAACTATTTTTTATTTTTATGCAGGCAAATTTATCAATCTTTTATTGCCTCTGAATTTGAGTCAGAATTAGAAAGCATTTCCCTACTCTAAGGTTGAAGAGGAAGTCATCTCTGCTTCTTCTACTACATGCATAGAATAACAAGTAGATAGTAATCCGTTTAGAGATTATACTATGGATGGTTTAAGACATGGATGTAATTTACCTTTCTCCAGATGGCTACTAAATTGTTCCAGTATCACAGCCTTTAAAAATATGTCTTCTTTATAGTGCTTTGAGATGTTGCCTAGGACCATTATCAGTTTACTGTCTTTCAGCTCCAAATTCACCTTTTGATTGCTGAACTATGATACTCAATCTGAGCCTTTTAAATTTTTTCTCTTTGCCAACTGGTACCCTGTTAAACTTTGCCAGTAGAGGGCATCAGGGACTCCGTGATGATAGAGTTTGGCTTCCAGGTTCCAGTACACTTGCTCAAAAGGATCCAAGCAGCAGGGCACCGTGGCCAATAGCATCACCCAGCACCATCCCTCAGTGGTTGCATGGTAGAGTGACTCCAGTAAGAATCACAGTAACTTTTCCCTGTGACCAGCCTTCGTTGACACTTTAGAAAGTAGATTTAGAAGTTCCACTTAGAAGTTCCAAAGGAGTGATTTACAGCAAGTTCTGCCAGAGCAGGACCACAGCAATTTCTCTCTCATTCAGTACCCTCTTCAATAAGGAATGACTCTCACTCAGACCTAAGGATAAGGGAAATTTCTCCTTAAGAATAGTAGCTGTTCCCTGTATCTTCTAATCCTATATATTTTGAAATTCTCCTTGCTCCTTATAAGTCCTCATTATTCCAATCTCCTGCTGTAGTTCATAATTTTTATACTAAATTTCCTCTGTTCAAGTTGCTATGTTGGTTTCTCTCTCCTTATTGGAACCAGACTGATACATTACCTTTGCCATATACTATGTTTCCACTGTTCTGGGGTTTAATTCTGGATTTTCTATTTCCCCTTTTACCAAGAAGCTGTTCAATCAATTTTTTAATTTCCAGGCAAAAGAAGCTGTTTTTGCTTTTGGTAGTAAAACCTAGTTATGTTCTGCATTGTAATCAGTGCTGTGTGTAATATGTCTACTTTATGGCAATTATTATTTTCTTTGAGACTTAATATATAACCAACTTTGTCAATGTGTTATGGGCACTCAATAGAAACATGTATTCTTCATTTTCAAACTGTAGCACTCAGTTTGCACTGAAGAACAATCCTACTGTTATTTATATCATCTATCTCCTTTTAATACTTGTCCACTTCACCTATCTAATAATGAAAGTAGTATATTACAGTCTCCTATTATTGGTATGCTTCTACTTATGTGTCCATGCATCTCCTGTGGGTTTTATTTCTGAAAGGTGGTTGATAAACATAAATATTCATAAGTATAACATTTTAATTGTGGGATGTGGGTTTTAGCATTAACAAAATTTCTCTGTCACATTTAATGTTCTTGGGCTTGAATTCTAACATATCTGATAGATATGCTCTATCTATCACTGTCCCTGCTCTCATATTATTTCCATTTGTCTGGTATACTTTTCTCCTTCCTTCTATTCTCAGCTATTCTGAATCACATTAACTACGTCTCTTGTAAATAGCATATTGGGTTCTGTTACATCAACCAAATTTCGTTTTCATTTTTGAGGAAAGCCCATTCACAGTTATCACTGGTCTCAATTTCATCATCATATTCTAAAAATTGTGTATTTTGTTATTTTCAGCATGTTTCTTTATCCATAGGATATTTTAAAGGTATTTTTTGGTTTTACAAATGTATTTTTGTTTCTGTGGTGCCTTCTGTACTTATAATTCTTTTTAAATCCCCTTGAGTCTTGATTTTTCATTTAACTTTTTAATGTATGATTTACCATGTACTATTGATATTCTTAAATACCTAATGCACCATTTTCCCTTTTTCTCCTCCATTCTCCTTCTATTTTCCAGTGCTGTCAAAATATGTAATACTTTTATATTAGCATTTCATCCTCACATCCATCTTTTTTTAGTGTTAGATGTATACTTACAAATTTTAAGATGTTCAACATCAGTTCTCCTGTTGAAGTTTTTCCAATCATTTGGTTGAATGAAGCTCATCGTCTAGATTTCTCAAGTACTGAGAGGTAAACATTCCTCTAAGTTCTGGTATGCTAAAAACTATGTTTACATAATCTTCATATTTAAAAACCAACTTCACTGTATATAAAATCCAGAATCCTTTTTTTTAATTGAGCTTTTAAAATGCTGTTCCATTTTACCTTGTTTTACATGTTGGTTTTAAAGTTTGATGCTAGTATAGTTGTCCCTTGAACAATACAGGTTGTTGCTTATACACAGGTATACACAGTTTTTTTTTCAACAAATACTACAATAATACCATGCAATCTGTGGTTAGTTTAATCTGCAGATGCCAAAACTGTGGATATAGAGTACTATGAGTTACCTGTGGATTTTCAACTGTGTGTAGTCAGTATCCTTAACATCCACATTGCTCAAAGATTAACTGTATAATTATTTTGCCTTTCTAAGTTATTTGGGTTTTTTGCATGGAATCTAAAGGATTTTATTATCTTTGAAATAAAATTTTACTAAGATATATACTAGTAATCATATATATATAATGAATTAATTTTTCCAGGTTCTTGATATACTTTCAGTGTGGATTCAGGTTCTATCTGGAAAGTTTTCTTCAATTCTAGTTTCAGATATTAGCTCTTTTCAGTTGTTTTGGTTCTCTTCTTCAGAGGTTCCAAGAAGACAAATATTATTCCTTCCTTGACTGTCTTCCATTTCCACTATTTTTTCTGTGATATTTTTTACTTCTCTATGTCATTTTAATTCTCATAGTTATTCTCTTGCCTTTTTTTTTTTTTTTTTGAGGCTCTTATTAAATTTTCATATTAGTCTATTATCCCTTTGGAGCCCTGTAATATAGTCTTCATTTCTGGGATAATTTTGACACTTTCTTCTATTTTATGAACTTCATTAATTCTTTTTTTAATTTCCCCATTTGTTGTCCATTTCTGTGTTCAGACTTTTAATTTCTGATTAAAGACATTTTTCATATTGTCAAATTCTTGTTAATTTAATTCTGTTTGGAGTACCAATTTACAGTTGTCCTAACTTCACGGTGTGTATTAAGGCGGGAGGGGGGTTCTCAGTTAATTTGTGCACGAAATTGTTTCCTGATTCAGAAACCTTTTTTTTTTATTTTGTGCTGTTGATCCATTTTACAGTATATCTAATCTAATGTCACCCTATCTTATCAATACCAGTCAGGTACTTTAATGGGGTGGTTGGTTGGCCTGTTCCCTTAAGGCAGAGGAGCAGAAATAGTTTTGTGAATCCCCCAACTTGCGATTCAACTGCCTTATAGAGTCTATCTTTTCTCTTATTTTTTTCCTCTTCGCTATCCAAATGCCAAAGAAAACTACTTGCTACCCTTAGGCCTTTTTTCTCTCCCAGAAGCTATGCATTTGGAAGCTTATGCCTGCAAATAATGCCTGCTCTTTGAAATCAGTCTTAATCTTTTAAATAGAGTCTATCTCTTTTACAACTTTATTTATTTTTATCAGTTCTCTTTATTTACTTATTTTTGCTATGCTAGGTCTTTGCTGCTACACAGGCTTTCTCTATGGCACCAAGTAGGGGCTACACTCTAGCCGCAGTGCATGGGTCTCACTGTGGTGTCTTCTCTTCTTGTGGAGCATGGACTCTAGGGTGTGCAGGCTTCAGTAGTTGCAGCTTGTGGCCTCTGGAGTGTGCACTCAGTAGTTGTGGTACATGGGCTTGGTTGTTCCAAGACATACGGAATCCTGCCCGACTAGGGACTGGACTTGTGTTCCCTGCATCGGCAGGCGGATTCTTAACCAATGAACCACCAGGGAAGTACAAGTCTATCCTTTTAAATCACATACTTGTTCCTTTGTATAACCATCTCTCTCTTTAAATTTCATGCCTGACCAACTGGACAACAACTATCTCTTTAAATCTTCCACTTGGTCCTTGACTTGGAAAGTGTCCCTTAAAGATATGCATAATTTGAAATACCTTTCTGATATGTCAAGCTACTTTAAAATTTTCAACTTTAGACTAGATTTCACCTTCCTGGTTCCCCTTCAAGCCCCATGCATCTCTCCTCTGCTTTTCCTATGGTCCTGAATCATCTAGTCCCATAATGGAACAGTCTGAGGGGGGAGTGTGCGAAACCATGGTACCATTGTTTGTTAACGTTTTTCCACCCCCAGCTATTTGACAGTGTTAGCATTCTTCATCTTCATATAAGTTGAGAGTATGTTTTCACATAGAATTGTCATAAATATAGGTTGAGAGGCAATTTTGGAGGTTGTTTACCACACTACCATCATTTTCTAACTATCATGTATTCCAGTATGCTTTGTTCAATAAATAGGTAAACTGATTCTAAAATTCATATGGAAATGCAAAGGATCAAGGACAGATTATACTTAAAGGAGAGATGAGAACTTACACTAATTGATATCAGTACTTACTCTAATTGATAAAGTTCCATTAATTAAGAAACTGTGATACTGGCATGAAGACAGACAGAACAAAGACACAGAAAAGAATCTAAATATAGATGAATAAAATATGGTCAACAGATCTTCAACAAATTGCTAAGTCAATCCAATAGCGAAACAAAATCTTTTTAACAAATGTTACTGAAAAAAACTGAATAAGTATAAAAAATTAAATAAAACTCAGCCTCTTTCCCACTCTACACACAAAAATTAATTTGGTCACATACCAAAATATAACCATAAAGCTTCTGGAAGCAAACATTAGAGCATTTTCACAGACGAGGTAGGTAACAATTCTTGGACAGGACATAAAAGCAATATTCATTAAAAAAAAAAAACTGATAAAATTTATCTTCACCAAAACTAAACATTTCTAATATCAAAAAATAACATTAGTAAAATAAATTGAAAAACCATAGATGGAAAAGTATTCATAGTATATGCATCTATCAAAAGATTTGTATCCAGAACATATAAACAATTTCTATAAATCAAGAGGAAAAGTTCAGCAATCCAGTTTTTTAAAGAAACGGGCAAAAGACTCAAATAGATACTTCATAAAAGAAGATAAACACATATCTAAGAAACATACTCAGAGACAGAGAATAGACTTGCAGGTGCCAAGGGGGAGGTGGACAGGAGAGGGAAGGATTGAGAGTTTGGGATTAGCAAATGCAAACTAGTATATACAGGAAGGATAAACAATAAGGTCCTATTGTATAGGATAGGGAACTATATTCAATATCCTGCAAAATCAAAATGGAAAAGAATATGTGAAAGAATATATACACATGTTTAACTGAATCACTTTGGCACAGCATAAATTAACACATTATGAATCAATTATACTTCGGTAAAATTTTTTAAAAGAATATATGCAAATGACCAATAAGCACATGAAAAGGTATTCAACATCTTTAGTCACCAAGCAAATGCACATTAAAACTGCAATGCAATATCATCTCACACAAGCATGAAGGGCTAAAATTAAAAGGACTGAAAATGCTGGTGAGGAACTAGAGAAATCAATTTCTCAGATTGTTGGCTGGAGTATAAATGTCACAATCACTTCAGAAATAAAGGTAAACATAAATTCACCATATGGCCAACTAATCCCACGTCTAGACATTTTATCCACAAGAAATGAAATACATGCCCACAAAAAAAATTTGTACAAGAAAAGTCTTCTTCATAACTGGAAATCAGAAACAACCCAGGATGTCTACCAACAGGAAAAAGACTTAAAAATTATGCTATACTCAAACATGTAAAAAATACTACTCAATAATAAAAAATAATAAACTACTGCTACAGGTGACAACATGAATGAATCTCAAAAACATTGTTAAGCTTCTAAGAAGTCAGACAAAAATTATTTCATTTTTATGATGTGCAATTACAGGAAAAATTAATTAAGGATGACAGATGTCAAAGATGACCTGGGGCCACAGGTCAGTGAAAGGGACAGAGCATAAGAAAGCTTTCTTGAGTGATAGAAATGTTTCGTCTGTTGTTTAGGATGGTGGTTGCATTAAATGTAAACAACTATTAAAATCTACCACACTAAACACTTAAAAGCTGCATACCCTAATGTATGTTAATCATGCTGAAATTTAAAAAGAAAAAGCCAATCACTTTAATTTTTACTGCAGTATAGTTTATATATATATATATATATGTATATATGTATGTATGTATGTATGTATATATCTGCTCTGTTTTAGACTCTTTCCCATCGAGGTCACTTCAGAGAAGTGACAAGAGTTCCCCATGCTGTACAGTGGGTCCTGATTACCTATCTATATTACAGACCTATATCATCTTTTTTACATATCATAGTGTGCATGTCTCAATATCAGTCTCTCAATTTACCCTTCCCCACTGCCTTCCTCCCTGCTAACCATAAGTTGTTTCCTATATCTGTGACTCCAATTCTGTTTTGCAAATATGTTCATTTGAACCATTTGTTAGATTCCACATAAAAGCGATATCACTTGATATAACTTCAGTCACTTTATTCAATAAACATTTCTTGACTGCCTATCCTGTGACACTGTGCTAGTCCTTGGAATTCAAAGATAAAAGGAACACAGTCATTGACCTCAAATACGTTCAGTTCCAGTGATGTTTAGTTGACCTGAAAAGACAGACATATAAATAATTATAATCCAATGAGCTAGAGCTAGAATGTTACAGGAGTTCAGAGGAAGGACGTCCCATCAGAAAAGAAGTCCAGTAACAAGTGACAGCTTAAAATTATAGGCAAGAATGGACTCAAATGAAGAAAGGATTATGAGAAATGGTACAATGGAAGGACACAATATACCACATATACAAAAGATTTACAAGCAGGTTGATGTTAGAGCACATACTATAGGAAGATAGGAGCAAGAAAGAAGGCCAGAGAAAGAACAACAAGGAGCCATACAAACATGTGTAAGGAAGACAGTGTTCATTCCATAGGTAACAAAAGATCTAAAGGTTAGACGACTATTTTAGACAACTCATTCTAATAGCCATGGAAAAGATGAATTTAAAAGATACAAGAAAACCAGTGAGGAGGCTACTGGTTCCCAAGAATGTTCCAATAATGTTCCCAAGAATGAAAGACTGAAGTGGAAAAGTAGTTACAAGCATGACTGGCAGGACCAACACCTAATTTAAATACAACAAAATGGTATAAGTCAAAAACTTACTCTAACATGACTGATGAATATGCCACCAACTAACACCAAGTATAAAGAGAAGTGGGAAAGACAAGCACTGTCTCAGGAATGGGGAATGTGAGGTGCCTCTGTGATACCTAGTTCAAATTATGTAGCAAGTGTTTCACATACAGTCCAGTTCAGTCGCTCAGTCATGTACAATTCTCTGCAACCCCATGGACCGTAGCACGCTAGGCCTCCCTGTCCATCACCAACTCCCAAAGCTTCCTCAAACTCATGTCCATCCAGTCAGTGATGCCATCCAATCATCTCATCCTCTGTCATCCCCTTCTCCTCCTGCCCTCAACCTTACCTAGCCATCAGGGTCTTTTCTAATGAGTCAGTTCTTTTCTAATGAGTCAGTGGCCAAAGTATTGGAGTCTCAGCTTCAGCATCAGTCCTTCTAATGAATATTCAGGACCAATTTCCTTTAGGATGGACTGGTTGGATATCCTTGCAGTCCAAGGGACTCTCAAGAGTCTTCTCCAACACCACAGTTCAAAAGCATCAATTCTTTGGCACTCAGCTTTATAGTCCAATTCTCACACCATACATGAATACTGGGGAAAAAAATAGCTATTACTAGATGGACCTTTGTTGGAAAAGAAATGTCTCTGCTTTTTAATATGCTGTCTAGGTTGGTCAAAACTTTTCTTCCAAGGAGCAAGCATCTTTTAAATTCATGGCTGCAGTCACCATTTGCAGTGATTTTGGAGCCCAAAAAAAAAAAAAATGTCTATCACTGTTTCCATTGTTTCCCCATCTATTTGCTATGAAGTAATACGACCAAGATGTCATGATCTTAGATTTCTGAACGTTGAGTTTTAAACAAACTTTTTCACTGTCCTCTTTCACTTTCATCAAGAGACTCTTTAGTTCTTCGCTTTCTGCCATAAGGGTTGTGTCATCTGCATATCTGAGGTTATTGATATTTCTCCCAGCAAACTTGATTCTAGCTTGTCCTTCATCCAGCCTGGCATTTTGCCTGATGTACTCTGCATATAAGTTAAATAAGCAGGGTGACAATATACAGCCTTCATGTACTCCTTTCCCTATTTGGAACCAGTCTGTTGTTCCATGTCCAGCTCTAACTATTGCTTCTGGACTTGATACAGATTTCTCAGGAGGCAGGTAAGGTGGTCTGGTATCCCATTTCTTTGAGAATTTTTGACAGTTTGTTGTGATCCACACAGTCAAAGGCTTTGGCAAAATCGATAAAGCAGATGTTTTTCTGGAATTCTCTTGCTTTTCCAATGATCCAGTGGATGTTGGCAACTTGATCTCTGTTTCCTCTGTCTTTTCTAAAACCAGTTTGTACATCTGAAAGTTCTCGGTTCACGTACTGTTGAAGCCTGGCTTGGAGAATTTTGAGCATTACCTTGCGAGCATGTGAGATAAGTGTAATTGTATGCTAGTTTGAACATTGTTCGGCATTGCCTTTCTTTGGGATTGGAATGAAAACTGACCTTTTCCAGTCCTTTGGCCACTGTTGAGTTTTCCAAATTTGTTGGTATATTGAGGACAGCACTTTCACAGCATCATCTTTTAGGATTGGAAATAGCTCAACTGGAATTCCATCACCTCCACTAGCTTTGTTAGTAGCGATGCTTCCTAAGGCCCACTTGACTTTGCATTTCAGGATGTCTCGCTCTAGATGAGTGATCACACTATCATGGTTATCTGGGAACCTTTTTTGTATAGTTCTGTGTATTCTTGCTACCTCTTCTTAATATCTTCTGCTTCTGATAGGTCCATACCATACCTGTCCTTTATTGTGCCAAACTTTGCATGAAATATTCCTTTGGTATCTCTAATTTTCTTGAAGAGATCTCTAGTCTTTCCCATTCTATTGTCTTCCTCTGTTTCTTTACATTGATCACTGAGGAACACTTTCCTATCCCTCCTTGCTATTCTTTGGAACTCTGCATTCAAAGGGGTATATCTTTCCTTTTCTCCTTTGCCTTTTGCTTTTCTTCTTTTCTCGGCTATTTGTAAGGCCTCATCAGACAACCATTTTGCCTTTTTGCATTTCTTTTTCTTGGAAATGGTCTTGATCACTGCCTCCATCCATACTTCTTCAGGCACTCTATCAGATCTAATCCCTTGAATCTATTTGTCACTTCCACTGTATAATCGTAAGGGTTTTGATTTAGGTCATACCTGAATGGTCTAGTGGTTTTCCCTACTTTCTTCCTATACAAGGGTGCCTTTTCAAATAAAGGTCTAGGCAAATTTAGGAATCATTAACATATATAAATTAGTTTAAATATAAATTCAAATGAGGTTTATCAGTTGAAGTAAAAAGAATGAGAAAGTGAAACAATGTAATTTTGGTAGTACCAACAGGACAGGTAAGAAAAGGCAGAGAAGGGTAGGACAAGAATACCATAAAAGCCAGTAAGTGGATGTTCACAAAGGGATGAAGAGAGCAAGAATTCTGTAGCATTAGGGAATATAAGAAACAGTGAATAG